>NW_010972576.1:4580580-4737174 GCF_000737465.1 Haliaeetus leucocephalus | reverse complement strand
TGCCGCCCCGCGCGGCTCTCCGTTACCGGCAGGGCTGTATAAACGTCTGTTGCCTGGCAGCGGTCCCCAGCCGTGCCGAGACCATCCCGGTTCTTGCCGCCTTTCGTCCCGCTCGGGGCCTTTCTTAACGCCACAGAGACCCGTCTTGTTCCATCTTTACCGATCTCCGGGAGCCGCAGTGGTGGCATTGATCCCTGTGGTTCCCTCGATTACACAAAGTATATGGCAGAAACAATGTGCGGGCAAAACGTCCCAGAAACCACGGAAGCCCTTCCTTGACTCAGACCAGCAGGTGAACCATGCAACAGTTAGATCTCTTTGCGCTCCTGAAGGAACTGAAATACAGTTTTTAGCTAGTAAACTCTATCTAAAACTAGTGTGAGATTCTGGTAATGTGCTCAGCTTGAAATTAAAAGAAGTCACTGCTATAGAAAAATACGTATAAGAATGTTTTTTTGCTTTCTTTTCTTGAACCTGATTTCTTGTGTCCAACCCTTGTTTGTCTGGCAGTATAGCATTCTTCCAAGGAGATGACTGTCTTCACTTTAAACTTTTGATGAATTATGGGACTGCACAAAAAGTTTGAAATGGGTAGTGCAAACAAAATTCTATTTACCATTGATACTTGGGTAAACTACAAGAAATATTTTTAAAAAGACGTAAGTGCTTACAGAGCTGTGAACTTACTTTGTAAGGCTTCAGGTAGCTATGTAGTTAGACGAAAGGGTTTAATATCTTTTGATATTGTAGGTTTTAAGGGAGGAGCAGATTATCCAACTTGGAGAAAGTGGTCTTCTTTCAACTGGACACCTTCTTCTGCACTCCTCTCTCCCATTTATTTTGGGCCAATTTTAATATGCCAGCGTAGCTGTCTTGCCATTGTCCTAATACAATTTTTGGAGTTAAGGGCCTGCTCTTGACTGTGAGATTTTTGTGACCATGACACTTTTTTTCATTAATCCATTCATTAAGTATGTCGTAATCTTGTACAGTACCACGAAATCAGAGAATCATAGAAATGTTGGTTTGAAGGGACCCCTGGAAGTCATCTAGGCCAGTCTCTGTTCCAGCCAGGACTGTTACCAGCACTAGATCAGGGCTCAGCTGTGACTTTTGTCTAGCTGAGTCTTTAAAATCACCAAAGATGGAGGGCCCACAGTTCTGGTTCAGCAGACATTCACTGTTCGAATGATCCCTGACATCTATAACACTCTTTGCAAATGCAGTTCTATAGATTGCATAGATGAATCTTCAGCGAATGCCACACAGTTTTGTGTTGTAAGTTAAGTGAGCTATAAAAGTTTATTTTTCTTACATACCTTATCTAAACGCACTGATCTAGTTCGGATTCTTATGGTTTGATACTGGTTTTATACAATACATGTAAGTTAAGAGACAATAAAAAAATAGTGATACATCATTTTCTATGAAAATTATAGTAAAATATGTATAAAATTTAAGAAAGAATGTTCACACTTTCCTGGCATGCCATCCCTTGCCAAGATGCCTTTGAGTATTATGGTCCACTTTTGTCCAGATTACCCACTGAACAGAATTTGTGTTTAAGATTAATCCATCTGAGAAGATACAAAGTCTCATCTTCTAGTACAAGATCATGCTGCAGACTGCCAGAACTGGGTCATAGTTCCTGATGCATCCTATCTCTTAAGATTTTACACACATCTTATAGAATACTGAAGATAACTAAAGCCTATGAGGAGTATTAGTCACTTAACGTTTTGGACAAATTTTAATGGAAAGATACGAAACACTTTGCTAAGGTCAGCTGTGAAAATTCAGGGACCTGCTACATCCTGTTTCTGTTTCAGCTGAGAAACATTTCTATTGTGTAGCAGCCCAACAGCTAGGCTCTGCTATTAACTCACAGGGAAGATGGCTTTCTGGAAGGAAACTGTACCACACCACCACCCAAACAGAAGAATGGTACATGATCTGCAAAAAAGAAACAGCATATATGCAACAGCTGCCATAGCTCCTTATGCAAAAGGTGTTTGCAACAGAGTATTTATTCAGCAGGATTTATCTTAGAAAGTAGTGTATCCTAGAGTTTAGAAACCAGCAAACAAACCCCTATATACCTAACTGGAACAGATTATAGTGGTGCTGGTTTAGGGGATGGCACAGGGTCAACCAATAGCCACTAAATATTTGTTGGTTTAGGTACTTTAAGTTCCTGTGGTGCACTTACAGAGATGTTGTGGAAGAGGTTAGATGTTTTACCTTATGTAAGCAAATACAGACTTCTTGCAAAGGCTTTGTTAGAACTCTTAATCATTTAGGAAACAGTGGGAAGATGCAGACCAGTGTTGTGGCATGCTGGGTTGAATCAGTTGAATTGCTGATGATTGAGTTGGAGGAGTAATTGTTGAAGTCAACAGTCTTTGGCTGTTTAAAAAAAATGAGAGGAACTTTGCACTGTTAGTGTGGTTGAATTTGCAACAACTTAAGCATTTCTGTGAAGCAGAAAGGCCTCTGGGTAGTTCAGTACAAAATTTGGCATCTAAGCTTTTTTTTTTTCTTTTTTAATGTTGAACTGATCGCATACTGCTATTTTGTTCTCCCTGCAGTCACTGCAGAAGCTGTGAATCAGCATTGCAGAGTGGTGGGTTGTGATTGCTGAGTGATTCTCAAGTGCCAGTGGGTGAATTTTTACTTAATATTGATAGAAGTGAAAAGAAAACATAGAACTGAATAAACTGAAGTAATGAAAACAGGTCATTCTTCAAACAAGTACATTCAGAAGAGTTAAATACTGAATTGAAAGGAAGCATGAAAACTCTTGTCTACTGGAACTTCTTTGGTCAAAAGTGACATTGAATGAAGTTCTTAAATATAGAATTTGGGAGACCAAGTAGTTGAATTTGATGCTCTTATGAGAGCGGTGTTTTCGTTGCCATCGCTTACTGTTAACTGAGTGAGATTGAGGATTTCAAGTCTCCGTTTCTGCTATTTAATTAATTTTCCAACATTCTTGTGAAACCATGATCTATCTGAAAAAGATACATACTGATTTTGTTTTTAAATGTCCCAGTGTAGAATTCTTGGGAAAGTTAGACTCCATGTTTTTTTCATTGACTTTTAAGACAGAGCATAACTATAAACAACGGACTTTTTTTTACAGATCAGGCAACCTTTACAATGAGGGACTAAGCTCATGGAAAAATTACAGTATATACTCTGAAATTTTACTGAATATCAGTTTTGTCAGCTCAATGGAAATATGGCTTGGTTTTGCTAAAGAACTAGAATTAAAATGCTTAAAACCCAAAACAATTCAAACCCATGTATTTCTGAACCAACATTGTTGATCCCAAATAGGTTGAATTCCAAATAAGGTGAAGAAAGCTGTCATATGAGCAATGAAAGGTAGTCATGATTTATGGAGCCTTTATTCATTTTCACAACCGCAATGTCTCAAAAATTTGTTTCTCCATAGTTTTTCTCTGGCTACCACTCATAGAATTGAGAATTTGGGCTTGTGGACAGTTTTTTGTGATGAAGCCCTAGAAGAGTTAGAGGGATTTAGCAAAGCTGGATGGGAGAGGAGGAGTGAGAGCCACTTGGGAGAGTCCTGCAGTAGCAGATTTTTCTTAGTGGAAAGTGAAGATGATTCAGCATAATAATTTCTTTTGCTTACTGGCAGTTGTAAGCTGCATGTACACTTCTCATTGTAGTTTACTCCTTTGGTCCTTGAAAGGGGAGACTTATGACCTGGAATACATGGAGACGTGCTTATTTGATCAGCACTTCACTAGCTCTGCAAAGAGTTATTAGTAAGTAAATTGTTACTTAGAGCTGTTAACCACATTTTTGCTGAGAAGACACTTTTGATTTGTCCCTTCCCTGCTTAAGAGAAAACCTCTCTCAAATCCCTTATTTTGTCATTGTTACATCTAGAGGACGATTTTAGATTTTGTGGCCACAATTGCAATGGCTTGAAAAGATGGTTCTCAAGATTCCTTTGGCATTAGATATCTTCAATTCCTCTGCAGCCAACATAAACACTAGCTAACATAAACTAAAAATTGTCAGGCCTGACCATTCTCACATACATGCAGTTGTGTGCTCATGTCTGATCAAGGCCAAATTTGTACTGCTGGATGATATGGTAGTGTGTGAGCATGATAGTAAGTAGTGTGTGTGGAATTACTGTCTATGTACCTGTCCAAAACAAAACAGAGAGATTACTCACATTAAAAAAAAAAAAAAAAATCCAAGGCATATGAAGCTCTGTCTTTGCTGGTCTGTTTTTGTGGTGGACATATTTAAACAGGTGTGTGGTTACATGTTTTTGAAAGGGGCTTCTATCATGATAAAATCTGAGCTATTCTACAACTGGTGTCACATCTGGCTGAGCTGAATGAACAGCCAATATATGTGAAATTCTGTGCACTCCGTTCAGCAGCTCTAAAGGTTTAATTGTGTAACAAGCATTAACAGGGATGTCTTCTTGAAACAGCTCCAGGACAATATGTGGGAGCTAGAGCAATGTTGTCAGCAGGGAGTATGTAATAGTCATTTATCCTGTGTTTCCCAACAGTATCCCTCTGTGTTTGACTAAATGAATACAGGGTTTTCCCACGGGCTCTTAAATCTGAATTTAGGCCAGGTTAGATGCTCAGACTGTGACACTTTCAAATATATTACCAAGAAAAGGAAGGAGAACTCAAATATCTTATTAAGAAATGCATTAAAATGCTTCATCACAAGACTGTAGAATAAATTAGTATTTTTCCCACAGAGGTACATGAAAGATACGGTTTTGGGAAATGAAATGGCACAACCAGTCAACTGCAGTCTTCATCTTTCTTCTGTTTCTGTGGTAGAAGTACCCACAAAAACATGTGTAGCCTGATGAGCATGGAAAAACTAAAACAGAAGTTGGAAACTCTGTGTTTGCAAAAACTAACTACCTAGAGGTCAAACCACTTTTTAATTGATTCTAGAAAATAATATCTGTGTTGAAGCTTGCACAGTAGGAAAATAGGCATTTTGAGCCTCAGGAGCCATGTATCCTTTGCTGGCTGTACCTTAGCGTGGGATGCAGAAAGCAAGTAAGAGTCTTATTTTTCTGGTGCTCCATGCTTGATGTAGAATTAAGGCATCATCCTGCCTTTGCCCTTTTTTGTCCTCTTTTTGTGGGTTAGGCTGGTATGTGCTGTCCACATATGCTCTTAAATGCCAAGACTCGAGGTCTGGGGAGCCTGCTAGGTGGCACAAACTTTACGTGGACCCAATGGTCTGAAAGTGCACACAAAGGAGGAGCAGAAAGTCAATCAGTTTTCCTGTGAGGAAGGAAATTTTTGTTGTTCTCCCCCAGATTTCACATGTTATCATCTACCAAGGTTCCAGGCTAGTTAAGTCTTCAGAACTTGTTTTCTGTAACTGTCCTTTTGTGGTTAAAATGGTGAAACACAGGGTTGAGGAAGTATCCTGGTGTAATGTAAGTGGAAAGCTTCTCTCCTCAGTCTCAGTCTGGGTTCAACTGAAGTGGTAGAAAACTGTACAATACTGGGGAGTGAAATAAACTGCAGGGCTATCATTTGCCTTTAGAAAAGTAAGCAGACTTAGAAAATTCTGCATCATATTGGTAAAGGTTGACATAGGTCAGACTTTAGTTACTCAGTGTTGCTTTTGCCGTAAAATACAGGTGATTTAAGAATACATGTTTACTGGGTAAATTTTCAAAGGTATTCCTAGCAGTTAGGTACATAGGTGTTGTTGCAGGTTGGCTAGTTAAGTCAGGAGAGGTAGATGCTTTTATTTATTTATGCATTTAAAAATGTCCTCCACTGACTTTCACTAGAATATAGATACTTAGGAACTCATTGACAGGATGTGATATTCTGATTAATTTTATTTGCAGTTATATTCCAAAATAGTAAATAATATAAAATCAAATAATGTAATAGAAAATCTACTCATCTCTGCCTTTAAGAATATATTGCACGTTTTTTTACAGAGGGCAGAATTGGATTTTTTTCAAACTTGCATTGTTTCCTGGGAATTTCTCACATAGCAAAAACTGTCCATTTTTATGCTTCTTTAACAAAGCAAAAAATAAAAAAACTTTTGTAGCTGCAGAATAAAGGCACTAGCTTGACTTACTGTGTCTGTATACTGAGTTCAGTATGTCACCTTGTCACAGATGTTTTTTTCTGCTTACTAATATGGCAAACCAGAATTTACATTTGTTGACAAATCCTGTAAAAATCAAGGTTTTGCCTTATTACTGTTGCTTAGCACAATGTTTAGATGTAATAATAATTTATACATAGTATCATTTGCCTTTTCGGAAACCTAGAAAAATATGCACAAAAGCTGTAATGGAAGGCTGTTGTTACAAATTGCAACAGTAAGCTCTTAGGAGGTGTTGGAGTTCAGGTAACTTGTAGGTCTGATGCTGGTGTCATGTGAAGTCCATGAAAGCTGTGTTTTGAGCATAAAAAGTGCTGAGTACCTCGAAAAAACAGGTCCACCTGTCTCAAACTGGGCACCCAAAATTAATGAAACTTTTTTGAGCCGTGGTAGTCTTGGCCATTTAAAATGGAGATGATATAATTGGCCTCACGAGCTTGTTGGAGAGCTAATTAATGCTTGTGCATGCAAATAGTATAGGGATCAATTCCACAGGAAGGCTTGTTAGAAAGGAATAATTCTATCTTCAGAGCTGGATTTGAAGACTATGCTGTAAATCAAGCCTGAGGTTATAAATCAATGAATGGGATAAAATAAAATATGGAATAGTTGTGCATTAAATGAGTATGATCTAGCCTCAGTACTGAAAGAACTGGTACCCTGGAGGAAAAGGAACAGGTTCTGTGGGCTCACGGGTGTGACTGCTAGGCTGTGTCATGCAGGCTCAGGGAGAGGCAGGGAGATGCGGCTTGCAGCAAACTTCACTAATGTTGCTATGAGTGGTACCTGAGTCTATCTTTCCTGCTTTTGCAAAACAAGAAAAAAAAATTCTTATGGCTCTTTATGAGACACTCATTTTATTTCTTCATAATCATTCTGGAAAATGTCATGTTTTCTAAGTTTTCAGCTGACTGTAGTTTCTATATATGGGGCAACCCTTTTTAAAAAGCATGTAAAACAGTACCATAGTCTATACCAATCTGTCTACAGTGTTATTGGTGTCACTTCTGCTAGGAGACAAGATGGATAATCATCAGCTTAGAATGTAAAGTTTTTGGAGAAACTATATTTGTATATGTAGATACATATGCATATAAATATTTATGTGTATGTATATGTGTTTGTGTGTGTGTGTGCATGTTATGTCTACATAACCACAACGTGGCCTGGGCAATAAAAATGCAAACTAAACCAGAGGTAAGAGTCAAAGATCTGTACAAAATGTGAGGTGTGGCATTTCAGTTAGTTATCATGTGTAGTTGAAGTGACTGAAAAGTCTTCCAGTTATTTGTGGTATTTCTCAACAAGGGCTGATTCGGAAGAGAACCTTGGTGCCAAACTCTTTTTCAACATGTAAGTGTAGGTTTGGATGTGCCTAGGACTTCAATTTTTTTGATCCTGTTAACGCCTTTGGGATTTCTCCTATCAAATTGCTGGCTTTCCTATTCCTTAGGTACTTCTCTTGCCAGGAACTGTACAAAAAGTCTGGGTGGCTAACAAGTGGGTTATGGGTTTTACCACATAGACATGTATAGCTGTATATTGTAGTGGTGGTCATCAGGCCCGTGAGGATCATCTCTCCTGCTTTGTTGAACTGCTGTGAGCTTGCTCAGTATGTCCCTTTCCCAGCCCACAACTAATTTATTATAAAGAATGCTTGCTTTACAGTTTACCTAAAGTTGCTATTCTTTCATGCTCAAAAATGTTGCAGACATTCTGTCTTAATTATCTTAATTGTCTTCTCACCACTAAGACTGATGAAAAAATAGACTATTCACTAGAGTTTTAGTTTGGAAGTCCATACTTATTTTGGGTCATGTAGGACTCAGTTATAACTAATTGCATTGGTCTGTGAAAAAACATGAAAATTTAATTTTCACTGCCTTCTTAGCACCATGTGGGTTTACCCAGTGCTGAAGATGGAGTGTTCTATTCAATCAATCTCATAACAGTTTTTAAAAAAATACAGAATACTTATAAATAGATGTCAGAAAGAGACTTTGGAAAGCCATTAGTTGTGAAAGGACAATAGATTAATTTTTTAAATCCATATACCTCTTAACATTAACGAGTGTTTATCCAGAAAGTGGCATTAAGTAGGAACATTTATTGTTGTTTATATTTCTAAGTCCTTATTTCATACTATTCCAAAGGTCTAAGCAATATTTTTTTTAAGTTTTCTTAAAACTAATACTGAATAGATGATTCTTCATAGTTCTGGAGGTTAATATTCACAAGATTTGTAGGGTCAGTACACTATACTTCCTGCTCCTTCAGTTCCTCACAGTGGAAGGACCTGCTTGGAGTTCAGGAGTTTAAACTGTGTGGATGCCAAATTCCTTAATTCATCTGGGAAAGACTTGGCTAAAAGGAAATAGTGGCATGTTGTGAAACATAGTGTGAGTGTTCTTGCAGTATCTCTCAGGTACTTTGCAGTTTTCCCAGAACTGGGAAGTGTTTTTAGACCTGTCAGGATACCGTGTGTTATAAACATATTGCTCTTATAAATGAAATGCTTAAAAGAGTATTTTGTAAATACCGTTCCTTTTAGTCCACTTATGTAAAAGGAAGCAAAATAATACCAGCTTTATATTTTTAATAATATTTTTAGTATTTGGAGTAGTAGCAAAGAACTTGTGCATTTGTTAACTGTATCTTCTAGGATTATCTTGTTTTGAAAACCTACATTAAACACTCTCATATCCAGCCTGTAAAACTGGGAAATAGCTCAGAACTCTGAATTCTATAAATACACCTATTTACTTTACCCAGAATGTCATTTTCCTGGACAGATTCCCATTTTTATTTAATCTTGTAACTTAATATAATTTATGTTTTTCCCAGCTGGGTGTTTTAAAATATCTCTGGACCATCCACAATATGTATGAGTCTATTTTCTTTTTTTCCTTTTGGGAGGAGTGAAAAAAGTGGTTCAATATTTTTAATAATTTTTAGCAAAGCATCTTTGTGAAATACATGAAAAAAAGACACAAAGCATTTTGAAAACACAAACCATCTGTGAAGTAATATAATGAGCAGTGAGTTTGCCATTTTAATGTAAAAGAGATGTGAAGATGATGATTCTGGTTTTACTGATACCATCTTTAGTTCTGACACATGTAATTCTGTTTAATAGTGTTACTCTTGGAACAGAATTAAACTTGACATGCCCCTATCAGCGAGATCAAAACCATGCTGGGTTTCTAAGTGCAGTAGTGTTATTTTGTCATTAAGATTGTTTTGACTGGTCTCTTCAGTTTAATGAGCACTTTTTCCATCCTTGGTACACCAAGAATAGTTAAGCACAATGGTGGCAAAAGTCCCAACAGAAACAATACCTATCATGGAAGAAGTCCTGGAGGTGGTCATGGAACTAGCTGTTGTTGTGGTGTGTTCAAGGTTACACACCCAGGGCATGCACTTCAGACTGGAGTTTAGATAGGAAGAGATCCAGTTGTGCTTTTGGGACACTAGGTGATCTGTTAAAGTGACACCAACAGCTTCTAAATAATAATGTTGTATCACAGAGAAGCCTGTGCATCTTCAGGATACAAAGTTCTGGTTCCATGCAGTCTTGTACCATCTTTTTTCCTGTTAGTATCCATTACATTTTCTCAATATTTACTGCATGCTAAATTCTGTAACGGAAGGGTTCTTTTTCTGTAAGAATTTTTTTTAATTCCAGCTTTGACTACAGAGACAGGATAGCAAGTGCTACTTCACAGGAATAAAAAAGTTCTGACAGAAGCAACCTTCTTCTTGATTATGATTTATTCAAATTCCCTTTAAATACTACAATCTGACTGCAAAACTAGATTAAAATCCACTTTGTGCAGAATGGGCTATTTAAGAAAGACCAACCTGACAACTGTGTTGTCTGTAAAATCTCTAAAGATGGTGAAAGAAATCCTTACTACCTCAAAATAGAGAAAATATTTCCTCTGTATGAAATAAAAATATGTGCAATCTGTGGTTAAAAAATCTGCAGTGCAAGATCTATATTGATTTTAAGAATGTTTTTTGTCAGAATGTTTGTCCACACTTAACATTTCATCCATCTCTGTGAATTATTAACATTACCTTTGAACATTAGTAGTGTGTTTTCAAATACTAAACTAGTTTCACAATGGGAAAGACTTTCAAAGGGCCCATTGTACACATGTAGTATCACCTGTAACGCTATTCTGTGCTGCTAGACCAACAGCAGTTTGGGGGGTATTAGCATGACTAATGGAGGAAAGGCTGCTTTAAGACTTGATCCTGCTTTGATCTACTCAACAGGAATTTTTCCATTGATTTCAAAGTCAAATCTATACGTGAAAAATGGCTTCTCTATAGCTGTGTTATTTTCCATGGTGCAATGGTTAAGGTTCTTTTTTCCCAAGTAAACTTCCTCACATTAACCTGGATAACATAAACATTCTGGAGGAAAACAAAGGCATTTTAGAAAAGTCTGGACTGGAATCTATGTTTCCCACAATTTGAATAGCTCTGTGTAATCATTCAAAATTAGTCTAGAGTAAATAAAAAGGGCTGCCAGACTGTAGCAGTTAGGACAGGCATAACATAGGATGTAAGTTTTGAACCATGAAATGTTACATCCCATGTGCTGACAACAGGAGTCAGTTTGGGCAAAAGCATTAAAATCCTGGAATTTTTTCAAGTTTTGAATGTAAACTTACTAGGGAACAAAGCACACCCTTCTTTTGTCTCTAGAAATGTAAATGAGACATTAATTATAAATTCTGTTCTGTTTGACTTAGTTATTTTGAATGAAAGGCCATATGAAAGTTAAAGTTTGCTACTGTTGTGCTGCTGCTTCACTAAAGAATTAACCAGGTCTTGGGAATTTGCCAGAGCTTGTTGCTTTTGGCTCATTTCCAGTCAAGCCCTTAAGAAAGCCACCAACATGTTATTGCTTTTAATGCCTTTGTGATCAAACACTGCGGTCTGCAGAAAACATTAGAGCTATGCTAATTTACTCACATAATTTTATCTGGTCAAAAACTGGGAATAAAGATTGCAGCAAAACATTTCAAAGGAAATGCCACGGTTTTATAAAAAGCTATGGGTTATGGTCAGCCAAATGTAAATTCTTTGCATCTAAGGATGCTGTGTTATATTGCAGTTCTAATCTCAGCTCATGAACCATCCATCAGCCAGGAGAGGGAAGCTGTTCAGATGAGAAAAGTTGCAGCCTTCTGCTCTTTTAAAGTTCATGTACTCAGGTTTGTAGCCATACTTCTCTTTTGCACACAGGCAGGTTTGTTTTCATACGTGGTACTGGTAGATTATGGAGTTAAAACCAGCTATGTCACACTGGAGGAATTACTGTTGATGGACAGCCAACCACAGCAGCTCTGCAAAGCTGACAAAGCAGCCTCACTTTTAGTATTAGTTATAATGGTTTTCACAACACTGTCATATATGTCTTCATATCACTCTTGTAGAACCAGTTCCTTAGTGTCAATGCAGGCAGCTTTGACAGATCAGGCAAGGGTAAGGTAATTAGGTGAGAAAACTGCAGCCATGAGGAAACAAGCTAAGGATTGCCCATTCACCTGAATGAACATTTCAATGACTTCATCCTGTTTCCTAGACTGCTGGTGGTCACATCATAGTCAGCCTCTCTGGTGCTGATAGCTGTGATGCTACGCTCTCTGAAACAAGTTTATTAGAGGACCTGCAATTTTGTAGACTTGCTGAAGGACAAGTGCCTCTGTAAAAATAGGAGTGTTTTCACATTGCGTTGGCCATTTTGGATAAGCTTACAGTAGCATTTCCCCATCACATGTAGTCTTAAGGCTAATCAAATATTTCAGAGAGAAAGACTTTTGGAAGTTCTCACTGCTGTCAGATTACTGAGGGAGGCAGAAAGGCTTCAGAAGCTGCAGACCCAGCTCACTGGAGGCAGGGGAAAGGCAGACTTCACTGAACCTCCTATCTTGTTTGTCCTCAGCCACTCGGTCTGGCTACATGCTGTTCTGTATGCACAGCAACTTCTGCGACCAGGTGATGAAGCAGACAGGGAAATCCATCAGCAGAAAAATAACCCAGAAAAACAAGTATCTAACTGAATTATATTTCAGCTCAGCATCCAGCTAAACAATTGGGATGTACCAGCACAACAGGGCTTAGAGGTATGGAGAAGGAATTGTCCTGGAAAGGAAGAAAAAAGTTCTGGAGTTTAATACTTTTCAAGCACAGGCTTTAAAAAGGCAGTTTATCTTTAGACACATGTTTAGATCAGACATTGTCATGGTATTTGCCATATTTGTAGTACAAGCAAAGAGATTTTTGCCCACATTGTTTTGAGTGAGGAGTGTAATCCTCTGCAGGAGTAAATATTTGCTTTGACAATTTTTTTAGAAAAAATTCCCAAAATAAGATTAGCTTTTGTTGGATTACATTTTTTAAAAATATATTTTTCTCTGTCTTTTTAAAATAAAAATAACTAAAGGGCAGGACTTTTTTTTTGTTTTGGAGTATTAGCCTGCAGTACAAGCACTGGGTCCTTTGCTGTATGGCTGGAACACCCAGCAAGACTGCTATTACTGAGGAAGAGTGAAGCCTTAGAGCAGTGAGTTTCACCCCAGACAATTATATCCAAGGAATGCAGATGTGATTGCTAACTGAACTATTTTTTGTATAACTTTATCAATAACGTTATTTTAATGGGAAATAAATCATTAAGGCTACAGAGAGGATGGCTGCTGAGTGATCCAAAGGATCTAGAGAAGACTGGAGAAAAACAAAGCAGCTAAAATAATCTAAATGGAATAGGCATTGAAATAACCAGTGGTGATTTTAAAAAGTGGTGGCTCAGAGAAACTGGAGGTATTGAAGAAAAACTTGACAAAGTAAACTAAAGGCAAATAAATAAGAAAAAAGAAAGCATGGCTTGGTGCAGAGAAGGAAACAGGAAAAGTTCCAGTCAATGCAAGTGGAAAGAAATGTAAGAAGTTTTGAAAGAGAAAACAGCATCATCAAACTGGGTCAATTTTTAATAGAGAAAATTCTCACACACAATGTGTGTCTACTGGATTATGCAAGTATGCAGTATTTTTGAGGATGTTCATTGCTTTTCCAGATGTGTTATCCTTTGTGGTTTGGCTGAGATCAGAGAGACTAAAAGCACAGCGTGTATCAGAGATGTGGGAAAGTTTGTTCACCCTTTGCAAACTTCCCTCCAAACTGTATCTGACTTCCAGTTACATACCATGTGGAATGAGAATCAAAGAATCAAGATGGTTTTCTTTTCTCATACTAATTTCAGTTCAGTTCTTAGGAAATGTAAACTCTACCTTCTTGTCCCTGACTGACCTAATATGCTTCAAGACAAAGTTTCCCACTAATAACTCCAGCTCTCCTCCGACTTAGGAAAAGAAGGAATACATGGTATGGGACCTGTTTTCAGGAATCAGTGAGACTTGATATCCTGCAGGCTGATCTGAAGTTTTCAGAGAATGGCTGGGGAAGAGAACCAGAAGTACTATTTTGGAGTACGAAAATAAACACCCCCATTAAGTTTATTAATGTTTTTCATGCCATTGAATAGAGAGTGATGTTCCTTTTATGTAGAAATATGTAGGATGTTTAGTCTCACCTCCCCTGTAGCCTTGTCATATTACTTTAGGAAAATTGCTTAGCTTGTTTTTAGCTCATTGTGCCCATTCATAGAGTGAGTATAAAAATGTGTATTTCAAGTAGCAGTTACAAGACTTCATTAATTAATTTTAAAAAGTAGATGTATTTTTGAAATATTAAAAACAATGTAATATAATTTTTGGTCAGTAAGAATGTGATGAGCATGATTAAAGGAAGATAAAGAGGAAAAAGAAAATAATGGGTTCCAGACTTCCATTGATAAGTGAGCAGATTATCAAAGACTGATGATTACTAATAAGAGGGTTAAAAGACAAGTAATTTCATTTAGGTCAATAGAATACTACCATATGAGGTTGGAATCAGGCCTTATCAGCAGTACCATTTGCCATCTAGCAGTTTTAAGATGAACAAGAGCACTTAATTCTCAGACCTTTCTCCCCTTTGAGTAACACAGAAAATGTTTCTGTTTGTATGGCTGGATAGTTCCACTACAACTGTAAATGCCTGAATTGTTATGCAGGCATTATTATTTTGTATTATTTCATTTTTAAAATAAATTATGCCCGCTCTAGAAAATTGGAATCTAAGTTTCAGTCAAAGACTTTTTTGATTGATGGTTGATCATGTTATGATGATGGAGACAAAGATTTTGATGTAAAAGGGGATGCAGGATTTTACGTAGTAGATTTAGAGTCTACTTTTTGTACATTTATAATTCTTCTGATGACCACTAGAAGTTTAGAGCAGTTAGAAGTATTGGCTGTTAAACTGTATATTTGAGCTTGATCTGAAAGAGCATTTCTGTCCTACTCTGGTAAAAACCCTTCATTACCATGGTACTAGTAAATAATTTTTTACTCATGGTTCTCTTTCATTTATATGTTAGAAAAATAATTATTCCAGTCCTGAGCTGATAAATGTCTTGATTTGCTTGACAAGTGCTTATTTTTTATAAAAAACTACCTTATCATCTGCCTTTTTGATACTTTTTCTAATTCTAAGGCTTTTTCTGAAGAATAACTCCCTGTACTGATTTTTTTTTTTGGTGTGACATACAAAGCTGTGATTCAGTCATTCTCTTGTAGGCTTTCCTACCTCTTTGCCTTTCTTCTGTCTTTCTGAAGTGTTCTGCAGCATAAAGCTGCGTTTAGATGAAACAGTATCTTTTCTTTTTAATGAGGTAGCTGTGACCCTCCACCTGCAAAGATCCTGTCGAGGCCATGATCATATTCATTTTGCTGAGCCAAAATACATTCTAAGCACATAAATTAATAGTATGAGTACCTTCAAATGTCTCCTCTTTTGTCACTATTTCTGCAAAGCACATTGTCTCTATAGAGAGTCATTGTAAGCGAGACCGCAGAAGGTGAGCAGCTATTATAAAAATTATACTGAGAAAGGAGGCTATGCTCCTTTGCCAGATAAGGACTTAAACAAACAGAGCATGGCTTCAGCAGAGACCACAGTGTGCCTCCTGCACATCCCCCTCTCTCTGCTGAAGGAGAATGTGCCAGGGGATGAGGAGCAAACACAGAAGTGACTTGCACTTGCAACAGGGCAGTGTCGTGGCCACATCCACTGGCATGCTTTATGTGCGGCAGGACCAGCCGCACAGGGCAGCTGGCCCTTCAGGGTCCTGGGGTCTACTTGCCCATGCAAGTGCTCCTTGTCTGGAGCTGGGACTTGGCCACCGCTGCAGCACCAGTGGCTTGGCTCCTGTGTTAAGCATGTGGGGTAAAAAAGGAGGAAGACACTTGTGGGCCCTCCCTAGTAACTGACTTGTGTCAAATGCAAGGTTTCAACTTGTTTTCCTCAGGAAGAAAAAAGCCTACAGTTGTGCTGCCTTTTGGACAAGCTGCTGACTCAATGTTCAAGCTGAAGAGAATAATGAATGATCCTGAAAAACAAAGGAGTTGTTTGGTTTTGCTTTTTACTTAGCAGCAGTAGTAAATGTACACGTGACATATACATGAGTCTTGTCTTAAACCTGGGGTTGAGAATTGTTTTATTTAGTGAAGAATGTATTTTTTTATTGTGCTTTAGCTAAGTGGTGACACTTTACTCATGAAGAACTGATGTGCAATGTGAAAACAAGGCCTTACAAAATCCTAGCATCTTCCCCCCACCCCCACCCCCCACCCCCATCTACTGGGCATGTGCAGAAGTCTGAAAAAAAGGTATTTGATTAGGTACCTACATCCGAAATTTAGATTCCTCTTTGAAGATATATGCAAATGGTTGTTAAAAACATCCCATGCCTTTTGTAAATAAAGTGTAATCAAAATCGGAAGGACTAAAAACACTTGCTTAAAAAGTGTTTAAAGATCCCATCTTGGGCTGGATTATTGGATATTCCCCTATTTTAAAATGCAAATCCTCTCTTTGTTAGTTCAGCAACTTCTTTGTCAGGTTCTGTTCTGAAAATTTGTGTTTATTTTCTCACAGCTAATTACTATTTTCAGAACACATGTGGTCTGAAATATTTGTATTGTACCTTAATGACTCTGAGATGATCAATAAACAGATTTAGTTGCAATTTTCTATCTTAACTAACTTCTTAAAGGTAGAACCTACAAACTTATTTTATTTAAAAGACTGGTATCAAACAATATGTAATTTGTTTATCGATATGGTGCTTCTTCCTCAACCAAAAAGATTTTGTTCTGTTTTCTTTTTAGGAAGGAGGCACAGCTGGATGAAGAAGGGCAGTTTCTTGTCAGAATAATTTATGATGATTCCAAAACGTATGATCTGGTTGCAGCTGCAAGCAAGGTCCTCAGTAAGTAATACGGATATCTTCTTTTCCCATTCATCACATAAAAGATAAACACCTCCACAAGAATCTGTGTAGCAGAGAGAAATAGGATTTAGCACAGAGGAAGTGAAAACAGGGTATTGGTCAAAAAGAGAATTTTTCAAATATCTCAGAAGAAAGAATTCTATATTTTTATCTAAGACATTATTCCTTTTGTTCCTTGAAGTAATTTTTATTGCTTCCAAAGTATTCCAAGTCATAGGTACACCTTAAACTGCAGTAATATACCTCATCCACAGAGCATAGTCGGTGTTACAAGCAGTCATGAAGTAAAAATATACTGCTGTAACTACCTTGCCAGCACACCCAGGTTTCAACCACTGCCACAAGAGCAGCCTGTGAATGAATCCTTGCTGAGTTACATAAATGTTTGTGGCATGGGCACATCTCATTTCATATCTGCCATTGATTTGGGTTCCATTCATTTTCAATCATTGCAGCTCTTGTCTGGAATTTAAAAGGTAGAATTATGCCTGTCAGCATTATTTTATCTGCAGACCCAAGTGCGTTATGAATTTGTTCTGAATCAGTAATTAGCCAAGAACCCATAAGACTGATGACTGTAGTAGTTATGTTGAATTGGAGCAGCTGATGTGGTTTCATGCTATTGTAAACCAGAAATTACTCCCTTGAGGCGAGCATTACTAACAACTGAGTTCCTTTATTTTCAAGTAGGGATGTCTCATCTGTATCAAAATCTAAAATGCTCTATATGCATGAAATGCACAATGTGGCAAAGTCATAATGGTAATTGGTAAATCCTAATGAAATTCCTGTATTGAATACTCATTATTTGCCATGTGGACCCTGAATCTTGTTTTTCTCATATTCTTGACCTACTGGATGTGGGTAGAGTTTAGGTACTGCCTTTCTTTTTTATGAATACGAGACTGAAGTAGTCAGCAAAGTGCATGAAATGCAGCGTTTGGACTGAATCATATTTTCCTGTTTTAACTAGACCTAAATGCCGGGGAAATTCTTCAAATGTTTGGGAAGATGTTTTTTGTGTTTTGTCAAGAATCTGGTTATGATACAATTCTACGCGTCTTGGGCTCAAATGTCAGAGAGTTTTTGCAGGTAAGAATTTTTTGCAAAATTATTTCAGATACCAGAGGGAAGTATGGTCTAGTCAACAGATTAGTTTGAGATTTGGAGATACAGGTTGTACTGTATCATCTTCCAGTTATTTGTGGAGAGGTATCTGAAAACTTTCTTCCTTGGTATTTATATTCTACAGAGCTTTCCACCGCTCAGCAGTTTTGGCATTGTTGTTCTCTTTCTCTCTCAGTGAATATATTATTCAATTACCTGATAGAGTAATAATTTTCCCATAGCATCTTTGACTGTTCAATTTCATAAAATTGTGTGCTGTAATGAGTTTAAAAACACTGAACTGATTAACTTTTCATGGGAGATTGCGCAAAAGCTGAGTGAAATCTCTATTGATTTTCACTGGATATTTAGCAGCCTCTTGTCATCTGTTCCTTTAAAATCTCTCCAGCAATAATAAGTGAAAAGAGCAGAGTGCATAGTTTGCTGGAATATTAGAATATTTACTTCCATGTCTCACTAACTGCCCCAAAATCTGGATTGTTCCAGAGCATCCTAGATGTAGTCAACCCAGCTTTCTTGTACAAATCCCATGGATTGTAATTGTTGGGTAGACAGATGGGGTATGTGTATGCTCCAACATATGCATACCATATGTGGTCTGTACACTGTTGTCTGTTTATGGGATGTGACATCCTTTATATTTCGTAGCTTCATTCACAGGCTGCCCTCAAAGCAAGCCTTCAGATAAATGTAATTTTTAAAGATGACTCAGGTACTGAAGTTGCTGTTAGGGTTGAGCAAGAATGGGGAAGGAGGTAAAAAAAGGATGTAGCTGGCCCCATTGCCCCATCATTTTGGGTACACATGGATGAGCCAGTCTTTCCCTATTCCTTTCCCTCATCCCCTTTTCCATATAATATACTGCTCTTTCCATTCCTTACCATGTGTGATGATAAAAAGACTGGACAGAGTTGCAGTGCACACCAAACCTCTATAAAAGCATGAACAGCTTACATTTGTATTCTTCTAATGACAGTATTTTAAGCTGCTTTGTTTGAATTTCAGTGTTAACAGATGACATTGGCTATTATATACTTCTGTAAATCTTAACAGGACTAATGTACTAGTAGCTCTGCCAGAAGTGCACTTTTTAGTTTTTTATTATGATGGAAAATGAACGTTACCCATGCTTTATTATTTTTGCATCTTCCAGCAGTCAGATTAGGTCAGGAAGCTGACTTATATACCTATTACAAAAAAGGTGCAGATTGGTTTTAATGTGCTGAACTTTTGTCAAATTCTTAAAATACATGATAGAGTTCCAAAAGGTGCTTCTCAAAATCTGTACTGAGTCCAGGATATACAAAATAGAGGGCTGAAGCTTTTTAAAGCATGTGAAATTATATCTCATATTTATGTTCTGTTTCCCTTGACATCTCAGAGAAAATTTATTCATAGATGAAACACATGTACTTCAAGCTTCATGAAAGAGGAAAAAGATAGTGCAACTAAATCTAATATTTATACTTTCTATGAAAAACACAGGCCTGGAAAAATTGCAAATCATATTGAAAGACACTGTGCCAAAGAGAAGCAGTGTGAAAAGAGGTACCTCCTAAGAAACCCAAAGTGTGCTTTTATGTTACATTCAGTAGTTTTCTACTGAATGAAAATCAAACACTGGAGCAGAGGTTAGTTCTCTTATTTAGGGAATAATTTACATGGCTATTTAGTTGTTCATAATTGCAGTGCAATAAATTTCAGGGGACTAATTCCTCTTAGAAAAGTTTCCAGATGCTCTGTACCATGTGGAGCTGAACACCGTATCTTTGTATTTCAGGTGCCAATCACAACTCTTTTTCTTTTAGACAGGCCAGGATCTGCCTGATTTATTATCACTGCTTCTTCTTGCTTGGAGATCCTTTGTTTCACCATGGAGCTGATCACTGCTGTCCAAAGCTCTAGAATTAGTGTCTCTGGTCTCAGCACAAACTCTGGCATATATCTGAGCAGTCTAGGAGCCAACAATTCAGGGAGAGAGCTTTGCCTATTATTATCTATTACCTGACTGCACCTCTGGCCCACAGCAGGTGAACAAACCAGCAAAAAAAGACATATTTGTTCTTCCAGAAGCTGCAATATCAATTTAGAATGGATGAAACACAACAAAAAATGAGTGGGAGTGACAATGACAATGTCTAAATGACAGGATCTGGGAGTGATTTCAGTTCCTCGGTCAGGAAGCACCTCTCTACTGCTTCTTGACTATGTGTTGTAGCAAGGTTCTGAATTCTGTAAGCTCTTTGCTCACCCCATAATCAGTAGGCATAGGAAGAAAAGACACACTGGGGACTGGAAAGCAGCTGCAATACATCCTGGGCAAATCCCCCACTCTGGATGATTAGAGAGTAAAGACTAAAGGGCGTATCACATGGGCTCGCCTGTGACACTGCTTGGACAAAGTCAGTAATGGGGTAGTAGGGTGGCAAAGTGGTCTTGTAGAATGGGGCTACTGCCGTTGTTAGCAACGCTTGTGCTGGACTTAAATGTTAATAATTAGACAACCATCTTATAAAAATTCTGTCCTTGACATTGGCCATTTCCCATAACAAACTCCTTTTGCAATTCTTCAAGTGTTGATGACTGTGTAACTGGAAGATTATAATCTTTTCCCATGTATCTCCTTAAAAGTTTTTTTCCAAAACGTCAATATATCCCAGCTGTTTCTGAGGCATGGGTACTGAAAGAGCAGTTCTGCACCCAATTAAGGAGATTGTGGGGCACTCCCTTGGAGCCAGTCAGCTCTCTTGCTCTTTTCTCATCCACACTCTTTCAAAGCAGTCTCTTCCAATTTCATTGTCTTGAACCCTGCAAAGATCCTACAGAATTTGCCTTCAAGCATTATACTTTTTGCAATTGAATGCCTGCTAACAGCTGGATTGTTGCCTCTTCAAGTTTTAATTTGGAGGCCTTGATATAGCAACAAAATATGAATTTGAAACAAATTAAAAAAACTGAAGGAGGAAGTTCCAGGCTGAGTGCATCCTACAGAATTAATTTCTAAGAGTCTCATTTCCTCTGGAGGCCTCCCAGGAGAAGAGGCAGCTGTTCGAGCACTTCACAGCTCACATGAAATCAAGTTCAGTATGCTTCCACAAACTTGATGATCGACAGATGCTCATGAAAGGTGGAGAATGGCGCAGACAACACATTGAAAATATTTTCACCTCACTTCTTGTGCTGGCAGAAAACAATATGCAAAGCCTGGTGCTAGCAGCTACCTGGAGGGGTTGGAGAACAACATTTAAAACATGCAGTAATGTTCTGGAATTAAAGTGTAAAGGAGTTACATGAATTTTACAACACAGATAAATAATTATGTGGGTTGCAGCACTATCCAGCAAGGTTGCTCTAGGTTGCTCTTTCTGTGTTAAATATACAGTAAATAGTAAACTGAAGCCTTGATAATTGCTGTATAATCAAAGCCAGAGCTAGCGTTGTGTTCTAAGTGTGATTTTGATCTCATTGTTCTCTTTAATGTCCTTATTAGATATGCCTATCAATTTATAATTTGGCTTTTCTCCCAGATAGCAATTTGTCTGGTCAAAATTTAAATATGTAAGATGTCCAGGATATCAGCTAGAAAAATAGAAGACCTCTTCCCTTTCTTGAATAACCTGTTCTGAAACATTATTACCGCAGCAGTGATATGTTCTATGTGTTCTGTGGATTTTTTCAATTATAATCAAAGAAAGTATGTATTTGAGGTTGGTCTTTCAATCATTTAAAATCTTTACTTTAAAATTTGAGACTTTGTCAGGCTCTGTAAACTTGGGTTGACTGTTATGAAGTCAGAACTAGCCTGTTTCACTGAGAATAAGGAAAAAGTTTCATGTTTATTCAGACATGTGTATTTGTATCTGACACCTAAATTCACATCTGAAAAGGAGATTATAGGGACTAGAATTTGGAAGGGATGAAAATGGATGAGGTACAGGATTGAGAGACACACACAAGGTCTTTAATCATCAGAGTGTTTCAAAATACAGCAGAGTCAAGCATGAATTCTTACTATCTGGAATAATTTTTAATAGTGCTAATTTTGATGCCGTTCATTGTCCAAATATTGCCACAGCAGATAGAAGGAACATCCCAAGCTACCTGAAAACCCTGCTATGATGACAGTTCTACAAATAAGGCAAATGCACAGGGAGTGTGAGCAGTAGGAGAAAAGAGATGTTCAGATTAGACAGAATATGTACTTACTTTCTTCAGAACTAATACATGAATGCCTTATAACCATGTTTTTAATTTCTTATTCCAGAACCTGGATGCTTTGCATGACCACCTTGCTACTATTTACCCGGGTATGCGAGCCCCTTCCTTTAGATGCACTGATGCAGAGAAGGGGAAGGGACTCATTCTGCATTACTATTCGGAAAGAGAAGGTCTCCAGGATATTGTCATTGGAATCATCAAAACAGTAGCTCAGCAGATCCACGGTACAGAAATAGATATGAAGGTAATGTCTGAAGGGATGTACACATTGGAAGTTTATGTCATTAGGACAAAATTAAGAAAATCAAAAGTGAAGTGATGACAAACAATCATTTTCATTGTTGCTGTCCTCTGTGAAGAAGTGGCATCAGTACTGACTCAGGAAGAGCCATCATCATTTGTGTTGCTTTAAGGACAGGTCAGCCATGTGCTGGGAAGGCCAGCACTAATTTGCAAACAGACCCAATCGAGAACAGTTCAGAACAATATCCCCTTATTCAAAGAAGGAGATGACATGTACAGAAATTAGATACTGGGTTATTTGGGGTGCTTTTTTCCACTTTATTTTATATTTGGCATATATTTCTTACTGTCTACTGTGTTCTGTGAGAACACAGACATTTTGTCTCTGCGTCCTAGATTCTTCATCTATGTGCAAACTGTGAGGCTGATGTGCGTTGATGAGGCCTGGCTGGCGAGCAGAGAGTTTTCCTCCCAGCCTGCATGCCAGGTCCGTCCCAGAACCAAGATGTGTTTGCGGGTCTCATACTACCACTATGTGGGAGTGTGGCTGGATATACACCTACAGCCCCAGAAGTGGAAAAAATGTTCCTCAGTCACAGAGTTTACATATTGTCGTGTGTGCTAACTCACTTGTGAAATGGGAAAGAGGCTTCTGCTTTGTGTCCATACAGAGCAACAGAAAGATTTAATTGATCAGACCTTGCATATCTAATAGTACAAAATCAGAGTTTGATCCAAGGTGCAGATGTATCTGAGGAAAAACAGCAAATAAAAACTTTTTGGTGTTAGAAATAGTGCAACTGATATAAAATACTTTTCATCAAGTAGAAAAGAATCTAAGCAGGTACAGCAAGCATCTTTTTTTTTTTTTTTTTTTAAACTATTCCCTAGTCATACTACATTTCTAGCACAGTTTCATTATATACTTGCTCAGAAAATCTGTTCCGGTTTCATGAGTATATCACAAAACCATGATCTTGCTTAGATAAGAGATTTACAAGGAACCCAATGACAAAGGTATTTGTACTGCTGTATCAGAGTATTTACCTTTTAGGTTTCTTGTTATAAGCTAGCTCAGGTTCATAGTGAATGGCTAGTTCTGTATAGTGATAGCGATATACTTGATGTCCTTGTTTATATTCTACTTTGTGGAAATCCAAAGTTCAAACTTTACAGCAGGTGTTAGTAATCATATACAGAAGAATGCAACAGAATCAAAACAATCCTCTTCCTTAGGTCCCTGTTTATTCAAAATGTTGAGACAGACAAGGAGGACCATGTTGGAAAGTTGGCTGCAAGAGTGCTGAAGCTGTTGCTTGACAAACATTTCTTTTGGTAGCACAGGCAGCTTACGCAGTCCCCCTTCTCTTACTGTTCAAGCTTGTCCTATGACAGCTTCTTCAGCTGTGTCTCTCTAGCTGTTGTGAAGATATAAAACAAACTAGACTGAGGAAATGAACTGGGTTCAAAAGAACAGGGTTTTTTTCTGGATTATTTTTACCCACATCTATTCCTTCATGTGGTTTGGTGTTCTCTCTGTCTGAGAAAGTTCTGCCAACATAGTCGAGAGGTCATGCAGAGACAAAAGTGATTAGTAGGGCAGAGGAGAAATCTGGGTTGTGCAAAGCAGCTACCAAAACACACTTTTGACCTGTCCTCAGTCTGAATGTTACTTTTTTGAGAAGATTGTATTGGACGATACTGATATCCATCTAGGACTTCTCACAAATAATGTATGTTCCAAAGAGGTTTAAATATTGATTCTAAATTTAATTCCTATTTTCATTTGACTTTGTTAGGCTTTTCTGGAAATTTTATTGTTGCACTGTAATTAAATAGAAATTTAATAGTATTGGTCAAACCTATTGTAAGTGAGCACAAAGTTTAATTTAAATCCAAATTATTCTTTCAGACTGAGCCAAAAGCACTTAGGTGCCTAAAAATGTAGGTATTACCTCTAAATTGAAGAAAGTGCATATTTTCTATATTTTATTTTGTCTGATTCTGTGTTTTTTCCCTTGTCCCTATTAGAAAGTCATGTGCCCTCAACCCTGAACTTTTTCTTGTCTCTGCTGGTTAATAAAGCCTAGCTTTTGACACCTTCAATGACTTTAAATAGTGCTTTACTCCACAGGTACTCACAAACTTCAGTGGTAGATAAACAGAGTATAATCAGCTACTTGTTTCTGTAAAGTGAGAGTGCCAAAATTTGCAGCTTATCCACACAGACAATGAAAGTCTCCCTTTATTGCTCCACAGGTCAACTATTAATCATAAATGGTACAGAGTGATGGTTTTAAAGAAGAGTAAGTCTGCCATTGTGGTACCTGGCTAGTTTTACACTGTTCGAAAAAATGAGAACAGGAGAAAAAAATTGACTGACTTCTTTAATCTTGGTCCCTTGCCTCATAATTTAGTAAATTAATGCTTTCATGTTTCAGACTGTTAGTAATGCATTGTTTGAAATAGCACAGCACAGAAAAACAATGGAGTTGCTTTTCATCCCCTCAGTTTTTGTGGGCTGATCAATGCCTCTTAGGTAAAATTTTGGTTTGGACTTTGGTTAGAATTTTGCTTAAGAAAGTTTTTTTTTTTTTGGAACTGATAAGAGCCTCAGTGTCTAGATGTAAGTTTCTGATGTTGTTATGGGCGTTGCCTTCCGACTTGCAAAAACAGAGCTGAGATTCCTGAGTTGTCCTTCCAAATCTCTTTATCGAAAGCATATACATAACAATCCAGCACAGGACTGGTTTAGTAAGTTCTGCAGTTCTCTTTATATTAGTGTATAGTTGTTACCTGCAACTTGAAGTTTAATACTTTATTATCCACTTTTCTTCTCCAGCTGTTTAGAACAAATGCTTGCATAAATCTGCTTGAGAGAATGCATGCTTCTAAGTCTGTATTTTCATGAAATTTTGCTTGAATTTGTCTCACATGTTACCAGTTTCTGTGAAGGTGGTAGCAGTTCTTAATTGTTTACAATAATGCTGTTTTTATTTCATTAAGTGGTTAGATTTTGTTTCATGGGTTACACAGAATCACAGAATGGCAGAGGTTGGAAGGGACCTCTGGAGGTCATTTTTTCCAACCCCAGCTGCTCCAGCAGGGTCACCTAGAGCCATTTGCTCCAGACCATGTTTAGACAGCTTTCAACTGTCTCTAAGGATGAAGAGTCTGCAAACTCTTTGGACAACTGGTGCCAGCACTCAGTCCCCCTCACAGTGGAAGAGTGTTTCCTGATGTTCAGACAGAACCTCTTGTGTTTCAGTTTGTGCCCATTGCCTCTTGTCCTGGCACCAGACACCACTGAAAAGAGCCTGGCTCCATCCTCTGTGCGCCTTCCCTTCAGGTATTTGTACACATGGATAAGATCCTCCTGAGCCTTCTCTTCTCCAGGCTGAACAGTGCCAGCTATCTCAGCCATTCCTCTTCTGAGAGATGCTCCAGTGCCTTAATCATCTTGGTGGCCCTTCACTGGACTCTTTCCAGTAGCTCTATATCTCTCTTGTACCGAGGAGCCCACAACTGGACACAGCACTCCAGGTATCGTCTCTCCAGTGCTGAGTAGGGGGAAGGATCACCTCCCTCAACCTGCAGGGAAGACCTAAGGAATCTCATCACAAGAGGAAAAATAAATATTGAGAAAAACACATTGTTCTTGTTTTGTCTCAAATTGTTTCTTTGGGTGGAGAAATAGCTAAAAAAAAAATAAATGTTTAATTTTATCATGTTTCTGCAATTTCACACAGAACTATTTTATATATGCATACATACATACATACATATATATATACATGTTCTGAAATACAGTAGAGCTTTATTTTCCCAGAATGGTGTCCTTCAGGAAATGTGCCTTTTCTTTTAACACCTAGGGCATGTGTGTGCTGAAGGCAAGAAAAAAAAAAAATCTCAGTTTGCCTCTGTTAAACTCTGTTAGCACTGAAAGGAAGGCAGTTTGTTTTGAACTTGGATTCCAGTTGAATAGCTCAGGAAAGCCTAGGTTGACATTAATTGATTAATTAGTTCAAATCCAGTTTGCCTTATCTTCCCTGATTTGGTAATCCATTTTTAGCTAAATAGAGCTAAGACTATATAATTTTTGCAGCAGGTATTGTCCCAAGAATTGTTGCTGACTATGAGAACACACTAAGAATATTTAAGTTCTGCCAGTCTCAGTATGCAGACTAAAAATCTTTATGGTGGCTGGTGACCAGCAGCCTTTTGGCTAAGCCTTCTCTTGCTTCACTTGTCGGAGGTTGTTTGTGTATAAATGAGGGTGACCCGTGGAGGTAAAGTCAGGACAGAGATTCCTCAGGCTACAAATGGTACAGGTCAACGGAGAGTGTTGTAGAATCCTACAAAGCCCAAAAATCTGTTGGGAAAACAGACTTCTGCAGTTCCGTTATCATCTGAGAGCAGATTATCAAAATCTTTCTTTTAGACAGGGAAGATAGTTACAATATCAAATGAGAAACGTCCAGGGGGAAATCCTTGATGGGATGGTAATTTCTGACTGTCTCATTACTAATGGCAGTATAAAAAAACAAAGCCAGAATGTGACCAGCTGCAGAGCTGACCTAAAAACTACTTAGGTACTTGTGGAGGACAAGCAGTACTGATCCATACATTAAAATGCTAGCTGTGTATGAAGACAAATCAATCGTGGAGCATAATCAGCCTCTAATTCTGACATAAGGGCAGCAGGAAACTTCGCTAGCTCCAGGCTCCGAGGTTTGGTGCAGTGAGAGTCTCTGCCTTGAAACCAGCTGCCAGGTGGAGACATCCCTGCAGTTTTAACTTTGGGTGTGCAAAGCTAAGAGTGGTGCCATTTCCACAGTGAACTGCTTTGCCTCAGGATCACCCTGAAACAGCTGCGGTGAAATTTGTCAAGTAGCATTGCACAGGTGGTTTTGATCAGAGGCAATGAAGAATTTCGTCCTGTATTGACCTTTAAATGGCAAAATCCTGACTTTGCATTAATCTTCACAATCTGGTGGAAAAAGATCTTGTCCAAGGACATTCTGTCCCTCCCTCATGCTGAGGTACGAGTATGGATTGGGGACATGCTCATATCTATAGAATTGAGTCTTCTCTTGTAGATACATCAGTGAAAGTTTAACAGATAGCATATGTTTGTTATACATGCTGTATCACAATGATACTGCTTGATTTAATATTGTGTGTGAAGCTCACCGAATATATTAAACCACAAAGTCATTTTAAAGTAACTGTTCTCTGAATAGTCCTTCCCTGAAATATTGGTGTGACTTTTCACTTGGCTAAGCAAGGACAAACTCTGAAGTTATATCTTCTGGAAAGCACAGGCAGGTTAGCAGTTAGATGTTATATATTCTCTTTGAAACCAGGAGAGTGATTTTTCCCTTCAGTTTTTAACTGCAGTTACTATGGTGATTGAGCTCTTAGACGTGGTGAAATGATGTCACTTCATGAGCTAAGACCGCAGGGGGAGGAAGAATTAGACTTGATTCCTGGCTTTGTTGCTTCTGTCACTGAACTTTCATTTGTCAAGCATTTAGCAGAGGCTTCTTCAACAATATTTAAATGATACTGAAGTTCTGTGGCTTGCAAGAATGAAACAATATATAAGTTCTATTCTAATTAAGCTTACTGCAGAGTATCTAGGGCACGTCTTTATGCGAGATAAGTATCTGGCCAATTAGGTTGGATCTGCAGGTACAAAGGTCAAAGGACAGAATTTAACATATTATGTTAATGGCCAGAAGTGCTTATTTTAAACTTGCTGACAAGGTGGATGAAATCATGAGATAGGAAGATTAGATAGTGCATAAATGATGTGAGCAGATAAGGTGTCGCGAAATTACATATCCAATAGGAAGTTATTTAAGGATGAATCAGTAGCTTGCTAAGCCTGGAGAGGGGTATGATTGTAGCTTCTGTTAATAATGATTTGTGCGTGGATGACCAGAATCAAATTCAGTAAACCAGGCATGTCCACAGCATATCAGGTTTACCAGGAGTGTGCAGCTGGCACTGTGGCTGTTTTGTAGATATGAGACATTTCCATGTGTTTGGCCTGTTGTTCATCTCCTGCCCTAATGTGATGCCCTAGTAAAGCAAGCATTTCTAGATGCCCTGGAGTCTGGTCAAAAATAGTGTTGCAAATGAACTTGAAGATGGCTGTGAAACTTGCAGCTTTGCACTGTTACTGACACAGTTCTAATCTATAAAGGTTAGGAAAATAGCACATCATGTGTGATGTAAGCTTGTAGGATCTGTGGAGGGTCGTGTCTCAAACTTAGCTAGACATCTTGAAGCATGTAGCACTTCTGTTTTTATAGGTGGGGTTTTTTTAACCAACACTTGAGTTTTGTTTATGCATGCATTATTCATTTCTAATAAATGGAAAAAAATGGGAAGTTATAAAAAATCTATTAGGTGCTGCATGGTAGCAGTTAAAAATCTGTAAGTACAAGTGCAGGTTGGTAACAGAATACTAGTATGCAGTGACTAAGGCTGTCATTAGGTGATAATATTAATATCTCTGGAAGGTGATGTGCTGTTAATATGAACATTTCCTTAAAAATTATTAGATCTTTAAAAGGGAATTTTAGGACTGCTTTGCTGAATGAAGAAGCTTTTCATCCAAAGTATGCATTTTTTTTTCAGTAGTGGCAAGAGCAACTCTTTGAAGTAAGATCCAAGACTGGAAATGATCTGGAAGCATAGATCAATTCTAGTGATAATTCTACACAATCTGAAAAAGGGTACTGTGTATAATCTTGGCTATGCCTTGATGCAGTACTAGTAATAATAAAATAAAACCTGTGGGAGTGTGTATGAGTGATAGTAAGAACTTAAGACTATAACTGCATTCTGTCAATCCTCAGTACGGCCACAGCCTCTTACAATTTCAGGGATAATGATTTAAAAGAAGAGGAAGACATGGAGAACCTTTAAACCCTGAATTCAGAGGAAAACTGGGTTTCCATCTACTATGTTCCATTTTCCTAGACAAACCCACATAACTTGTTTTCCTCAAATGACCACCACATATTCTTTCCAAGGTTTACCTCTTATTAACTCATAATTTCCCACTTCTCTCTGCCACACATTGCCATATGGATTATCAACACACTTTCTTCAGGAACTTAGGTTTTATCATCATTAACATTTGAACTTGTTCATGCTTCCAGCTTTAGGTACCTACATTAGCTGGTAAATTTAGTAGGCTGATCTTTCTCTAAGTTACTTACATATGCAACAGAAAGAGAAGACTAATGCAGCAGATGGTACAGAGCACCTAAATCAGGCTTCTGCTCGGAACTGTCCTCCAGAAAAGCCTGTCTTTCCTTTAAGTGAATAGTCAAGTAGGGCATCAAGGAACACTACTGTCTTAAATTAAGCATCATTTAGCAGTAAAATAGTTCTGTTGTTTTAGACTCCTCCATTTGTATAGGAACAAATAAAGGAATCGGCACTCCCCATCTGATCAGCTAGCATGGCTGACAGTTGTGGAGGAGAAATAATTAGTAAACTAAACATCTAAGGGATCAAGTGCAGTGTTTGTGCATATCCGTTCTGTTTTCATATTGTAACTGTTAATCTCTGTGGTTAGACTATGTGTAAAGGGCAGAATCAGGATGCTTAGAGATTTTAAGAAGCTTTTTTTTGCTTCAGTAGCTTTAGGATCAGACTCTACATGAAAGTAGAATCAGGTGCAACATGTTCCAGAAGGCTGCCGCTAAACAATAGTGTGTAAATAGAATTGTTCTGTTCCAGTCATTAAATCTAATTAGGCTTGAGAAGAGGTGAATTTGGTCTCTCAAGGTAAATTACATTATTCTATTAGTTACTAGCTTTAATTATACTGCAATACATGACTCTCACTGCAAACAAAATAATCCCTATTAATTTCATATTTTCTACTAACTTTGAGTAAAATTACTAAAGTATGAAATGCTATATTCAAGACACTTATTTGAGATTTGACTGTTGTAGATGACTCTGGTTTTGCTGTGATTTCTTTTAATATGGAATGCAGCTTGGAGAAGATTGTAATTGCTTTTAGTTTTATCTGTTGGTCCTGATCTTACAGTCATCACTGCTTGCATGTGTAAGGACTATATATTCAAACATCTGCTCCATCCACCTTTCTTCTGGCTGACTGTGACATGCCCATCCTCTGGTCAGCACTGTTTGCTGTTGTATTATAGATCTTGCAAACAGCTTTCATCAAAATAAGGATTCAAGTGGTCTGTGTAACTCAAGACTTGCCACATGTTCATTCAAGGGGAGGAAAGAGTCCTGTTTTCTGGCATGTACTGGTAAAAGCAAGCATAACTTGAGCCTTGACCCGTGATTTCAGGATGTGCATTTCACTCAGACTTTATAGATTGTATTTGAGTGATCGTCAATATGTTGTTCATGCAAAGGGCAACTGTGGCTAAGCAAAGGCATAATTATTCACCTGGAATTATAAAGACTGTCTAAAATCAGAAATACTTAGTAGAATATAATATTTTTCAAGATGCTGATAGCATTCTTGAATTCATCTTTCTGCTTTAAATGTATTCCTGTCTTCATAGTAGCATTCCAGTTATTAATGAGTAGCAGAGTTTTCAGTTTTTCATGTTTTCCTTCATTTTTCTAGGTTATTCAACAGAGAAATGAAGAATGTGACCACATTCAGTTTTTAATTGAAGAGAAAGAGTCTAAAGAAGAAGACTACTATGAAGACCTCGACAGATTTGAAGAAAATGGTACCCAAGAGTCTCGCATCAGTCCCTATACTTTCTGCAAGGCCTTTCCTTTCCACATAATATTTGACAGAGATCTGGTCGTCACACAGTGTGGCAATGCTATATACAGAGTCCTTCCACAGGTTAGATGATTCTTATACATGAATAATCATAGAGATTCCTAATGCTAGAAGCTTCAAAGTTTTATTTCAAAGATGAATAAAATAGATTCAGGATTCTCTGTCTAAACAGTGTTCCTGTATAACTATAATTTTTACTACATTGTGCTCCTCTTGTTTGAAAAAGGACAGTGAAAATAGCCCTAATTCTACAACAGCGCTGTTCCTTATGGTCATGTCCATGTGCAGTAAGAGAATAAGCTTGAGCAGAGAAAACCTGATCACCCCCACAGTTCAGGTGTTAGTTTGATACCTGATTCTTTCTTGTAGCTCACTCCAAGATACTTTTGCTATGAAAGTGGCAGATAACTCTTTAAAGTGGATGTGAGACAGTCAGTGCAACTTGGCCTGGGGTTCAGGAAATGATCTTGCTTATACTACTGTATAGTGTAGCAGCAAGTACATAATCTATAGATATTACTTGACAGTAATGCCTTCAAATACTTAAGGTGTCAGAATAACTGAAGAGCAGAATAACAGAAGCTGTCGTATACTTTCTTGGCTTGTGCATCAAAGGATCAGTATTAATGAGCCATACTATATTTGTGATATGTATATATGTGTTCTGAACTGAATGCTGCTGCTGCAATTTCCTCTGGTTATTTACAGTAAAAGAGTACTCAGAGGTCCTTATAATGTTATGTATTCTGCGTATGAATAGGATACCTCAGTTCTTGCCTGAAAGCTGACAGTGTTTCTAAAAATAAGCAACAGGTAAAAGCAGTAATATGAGAGAAGCTAAAGGTAAGATGATGAAAACATCAAATGATCTTTACAATTATGTAGGCTAATGTTGCACATACCATGTTGTTTCTGAATCATGGACATACTTTTAAAATCAATTTTATGTTACTTGGTCTTTCCTGCAATTTGTTTTTGGTGATTTCTCTCTGAATTTTGCAGAAACATTTGAAAGAGGAGCTTTGTAAGTAGTTCTGCCAGATTTTTCCCAAGGGGATTCACTGAACAGCTATAACAAACTATTCAGCCTGCTGAGGATGGCTATCAGAATCCTTATTATCGGAGTTGATGCTTTAGAGAACATAGCTCACGGAAAAGGGAGTTTGAAGAAGGTCACTTAGGAGGAAGACACTGGAAAGCTTTTTTTACTGTAGAGTGGGAACAGTTTGACAGATAACAAATGTGATAGTCTAACACAATTTTACAAAGTAATCTTGCAGACTAGAATTTCACTTCGAAGTCAATATACTTGTGATGTAAAATCCTTAATTTAAAAACCTTGTGTTTTAATGGAGAATGCATAAAGTATATATTATCTTCCATTCAGTATATTTTTATTATAAAACATAACAATCTATTTTTTTCCTTTTTTTTTTTTTTTTTTTTAATTCTAGCTGCAGCCGGGAAATTGCAGTCTGTTGTCAGTTTTCTCCTTGGTCCGGCCTCATATTGATATTAGTTTCCATGGGATCCTCTCACATATCAATACAGTCTTTGTGCTGAGGACCAAGGTAACTAGAGAATATTCACCTGGCTTTTCTTTAAGTAAGTATGCTTTGGAGAGATAAGAAGAAGTGCTGAAAGCTCAGAAGTCTTCGGAGAAAATTCTTTGCACAGTAGTACGCTCAGTTACTTTTGCATCTTGAGCCAAGAAAAAGTCACAGGCGTGAATTCATGTGTATCTGTTAAATAGAATGCTATATAGGCATGATGAAGTACGTATACTTCATGTCTGATGCTTTCTTTGTAAGGGGTCAACCCATTATATGGTGTTGTACCAAAGTAAATGTAGAAAGGCAATTACATATACTTTTGCTTCATAACAATATGGGAGACAAATATGAAATGTGTTCTTGCTTGGGCCCATACATTCACACACAGTTCTGTGTCCTTTTCTCTAAAGAGGGCAGGAGAGGAGGTGGGTGATATGAATGAATGTAGCATGTAGAGTAGCACCTACTACGTCAAAGAGGCTGTTTATTTATAGAAAACTGTACCTGAGAGAAAACAAGATATCTTAGATGTGCTCCCAGGCGCAGATAGATCTTCATAGAATAGGCAAGACTTTTGTCAAACTATTGTTAAGAAATGATACAGAAGAAAACAAGAAGTTATGAACATGAATATAAAGAAAGATACCATGCTTTATATCTTTGAGGCAGCAAATCACAGTACTAAAATATGGGTATGTTCAAGTGAGAAATTAATTGGGGTTTAATGTAGGCTGTAACTCTATTCCAGACATTCTGACTGCCTTCTTAGTGAAGGCACTTACGTATGTGGCCTGGTGCATAACACACATACCATTGTCCTTATATAATTGTGACTTTTGATCACTAGGAGGGGCTGTTGGATGTGGAAAAGCTGGAATGTGAAGATGAACTGACTGGCACCGAAATCAGCTGCTTACGCCTGAAAGGGCAAATGATCTACTTGCCTGAAGCAGACAGCATTCTCTTTCTTTGTTCGCCAAGGTACTTTAAACCTTAAGAGTTCTATAACGTTGATTTTCATTTTACAGTTACTAATTTTAAGAACATTTAGGGGAATAGTACTACAGAGATTAATTGGTTCAAGTAGTGATTTCATTGATTTTGAAGTGTTTATACTGAAAGAGGGAGGAGCATTTAAACATCGGAACATGGCTGATTATTAAATAATTCAATATAAACACCGGGATGCTCTGGCCCAGTTTGTACAAATGGGAATTCCTTATGATTCCGTGATTTTTGGCAAGTTTTGTCCTTTGTTTCTTACTCTGAGAGTGCTAAGAAATGCCACAATGATTTGGTTTCCTCTGTGGATTCATATATTTTTGCAGTAGTTTTAATGTAATAGAGCAGTGATGATTATAAAGAAGTGGTTGCAATGGGCGATTGAATGGAGGGCTTCTTAGCTAAGAGCGTGTTGAGCTAACACACCAGACTACACAGTTATGATATGTTAATCTCCTGTGTAAAAGGGAGAGAGTGGATGAAGATAGAAAGGGAAGAGGCTACCTTAACATAATCTCACTTTTATTTGTGTACTGAAGTATGTGTATTTGATATGTTCATGGAAGTCACCAGTGAGAATTCTGTATTTAAATGCAAAAATAGAGCCATGTGTTAACGTGAATGAACACAAATAAGGTATTTCATAGAAGGGGTATGTTGTACAGCTCATCACAAGTTCAGAAGCATAATCTTTCTTCTCTTATTCAGCAGCCTCTGCTGCTCATTTGAATTTTAAATGCTCGTTTGGCAAGTTTAATTGTACCGATATTGTTACATATTTCTCCACATTGCAGTGTGATGAACTTGGATGATTTAACCAGAAGAGGTTTATATCTGAGTGATATTCCATTGCATGATGCTACCCGTGATCTGGTTCTTTTGGGAGAGCAGTTCAGAGAGGAATATAAACTGACTCAAGAGCTTGAGATCCTCACTGACAGACTGCAGCACACACTGCGTGCACTGGAAGATGAAAAGAAAAAGACAGACACGTAAGAATCAAATCCTGATTTTGAGCTGAAACAGTCACATCAATATATTATTTATAGCTACCTTCTGCAAAAAATAACAGAATCTTGGAAGGAATATAAGAGATATTCAGGGCCGATAATTTTGGAGTCAAGAAAGAACATTTTACTTCAATGCCTCATAGGGTATTTCTTTATTTAGATTGTCAAATATCATCTGCAGTCTAGGCTGTTACAGGCACAGGTGTTTTGATGGCTCCTTCCCTGAGAAGGAAAGGTATGAGAAGTGAACTGATAATTCTTTTTGTTTTGTGAATTACCTAAACCAGTAGTTTTGCACATTTTCTTATATGCAGTCCCTGTAGCCAAGATTAATTTGATGAATGCCCAAATGCTACTATTTGACAGAGTTCTGTAAACCAGCTGTAGACCATTTTGTCTTTTTGGACTGCCATGCTCACAGGCTAATAGAACAGAAAAACATCTTATAAGCCTTGAAAATAGTCTATGTAAAGGTGAGGTTTTGCAATAGGCTAATGCTAGGAATTTGGTTTTATAGTTACCTGTAGTAACTTTTGGGGCTATCTAGATAATACAACTATCTAGATTTAAGTACATAATAATAAAGTATATGCATTGGGCCCCAAATCCATTTCTACAGGTAACTATAAAATCAAATTCATAGCATTAGTCTATGGCAGCTCAGCTCAAGGACTACTGGCAGGTAAATTAAACAAAAGTCTGTGTGACAAGCCATGTGGGGTTGATGGTTTTCTCTTGTTTATAAAACATAGTTCCCATCTCTGTAACAGAAGAATTTATTGTGGATTATGCTTGTTTAGTAGTAGAATTAACATTTGTTGTGCTATGAATTCTACTGACAGATTTTTTTTGTAGTAGTAATGGAAATTATTGAAAGGGATGAATGGAAGAGTCAGAGAGAAAAGAAGCCTAAAAAATACTTTTTCTATTCATTCCTGGTTACTTGCTTTATAAAGTCATTTTATCTTCAGGAATTCGAGCCTTCTTGGCAGCCGCTGGAACAGACAGTGTCAGTTACTATATCATGTGCCAAAAGTATTCACTAATTATAACTCATTGCAGTAGTGAACTTGCCAAAAATGCAACTAATGAGGGTTTGTGCAGGAGGCTGTGTACAAAATGATGCTTAAGATTGTGAAACAGTCAGAGATCTTCAGCTTGCCCACTTAGCTGTGTAAGGAGGGAAATATACCTTATGATGGCAGTTAGAAAGTTGAAGGAATATACATGAGAGTGGAGTGAAGCTCTGTGTGTGTGATTTGGATTTTATTTTTGCATAATTTCTAATATGAACAAGTCTTAGTATGTCATATAGACTATTAATTATAAAAACATGCAATAAACCCTAAAAGCATCATTCTCAACAGAAGAGGAAGCATTTAGCAATGCATGAGTTGATCAAGCGTGGAAAACTGTCTGATCTCTTCATGGCCTTTTTTGCAGATTTTATGGTTCTGTGAACAAAACTAGATTATATGAGCTGAGAATATGGCAGAAACTCTTAAGCAATAAGCAGAAATGATCCAAGACACTATTAACAGATCATGTCAGAAGAATTAGTAATATATCCCTCATTTTATTGGTAATTTAGGTCTATTAGTGTGTGTTTGAAATGTCATGGCTTTAAGTACACTGATGTAGATCAGTTCCTGTTTCCCAAATAACATATGGATCAGTAAACATCATCTTTTATATTGCTCTTTGACGATGCAAGTATGTAATAAACACTATGAGAGGTACTAAGTTAATATTTGAAGAGTGCTGGTGCAAAGACCTTTCTCCACATTCTTTCTGTTTTGCTTCTGCCTTTCTTTTCTTACACATTTAGATTACTGTACTCTGTTCTACCACCATCAGTGGCAAATGAACTGAGACACAAGCGTCCTGTTCCAGCTAAGCGGTATGACAATGTGACCATTCTTTTCAGTGGCATTGTTGGATTCAATGCCTTCTGTAGTAAACATGCCTCTGGAGAGGGAGCCATGAAGATTGTTAATCTTTTAAATGATCTTTACACGAGATTTGATATTCTGACTGATTCACGAAGGAATCCATTTGTTTATAAGGTAAGCAGAAGATTTTCAAAGTATTTAATCTGTGACTTTTCAATAATTTACTATCATGTCACTCTTTTCAATCCTTTGGATTTTAGTCTTTTTTAAAAAAATAGTTATGTTCTCAGTCTTTGTTCTCAGTCTCAGTGTTACCTGATATTACATAGCTAAAGAAGAGTATGTTGTTTATCTCTAAATGTATGAAGGAACATAAAGGGCTTAGTTCTCAGCATAATTTCTTCACAGTCACCCATTAGGTGGATATATAAATCTACTTCCACCTTTAGCAGTTGTGAACACTTACACAAGCAGTTTGTGGTTCTGCTGACCCTGTGCTTTAAGGTTTTCAGTCATATACCTGGGTCTCGTGGTTGTAAATTATAACTTATTATTCAGTTATTCAATGTGGATTTCATTCCGAGGTTGCAGATGCATCTGATAGCAGGTAGACAGGGAGAGAGAGATCCCATATATATGTACGTGTGTATGATTGTGTGTTTATACATATAAGATTCATTCCTAGCTTTTACTAGAAGTGAATTTTATGTCCTGTACCAAGTGAATCAAGGGTGTGAGTCAAAACAAATATAGTGCTCAGTTTCTACAGAAATTCAGAAGACCCCAAAAGAGAGGCTAAAATTCATTCAATCACAATGTCATTTTAATTTGTTGCATTGTGGGCATACAATAAATTCTCTTCAGTAACAAGCAGAGATGATGGGATTTAGGGTGATTTGAATGAAAGTGAAGGGAAACTATTTGAAAGGACAAGCAGTCTTGAAGGAAGCACGACGTCCATTCTAGTACTCTAAAGCCCATGATAATAAAGTAATTGAAAAATATGTATCTTGATAGGTGGAAACAGTTGGGGACAAGTATATGACAGTGAGTGGTCTACCAGAGCCTTGCATTCATCATGCACGATCTATCTGCCACCTGGCATTGGATATGATGGAAATAGCAGGCCAAGTTCAAGTAGATGGTGAGCCTGTACAGGTTAGTAAATGAGTGGGCTTGAATGAAGAGCCCATTCTTTGATATGATGATAATGCTTTGAAATATGATAATGCTCAAGTCCCAGTCAGTGCAAACTTTGTTATTGCTAGTTTTTGAGACTGATAGCTACAAATAATATGAAAAGTCACATGTAGATGTGACACATGCAGTTCCCAGACCTTAAAATCTAATATTGTGCTTAACCTTTTAAAGAAATACATTAGGTATGCATCATTTATGTCTGTTTTCCGATCAATTCAATCTAATCAACAAATTCCTATTGCGCATCAAGTACAATTTGTTAAGTCTTCTTCACCTCTATGAACAGAACAATAATATTCCTTCACTAATAGTTTTGATCATGCTTCAGATCCTCAGCATGAGAAAATATTGCATTAAAAAGAAAAGTACAGTTCCACAGGCAGTTATGGCAATGATTACTGGCAACCATGTATATTAGTGGAAATTCACTCATTGTGGGATTTTATGAAGATGTTGTGGTATTAATTCAGAACGGGGGAGGCTGCATTGACCTGTCCTCATCAGAAGGCTTTGAAAGAAAGCAAAATAAGTAATGAGTGTGATGCATATTTCTATTTACATGAATATTATTGGTCTAACACCTAGCTTAGATCTGTGTACTTCACTTTATCACTGGGCAAAGAAGTGAGAAGGTTTGATTTGGGGCTTTAGAATAACTGTACTGTGCTATAAGAATGAGCTTCTCCAAACCCCTGTCCTATCTCTTGAGCTTTTAAATGCAAAATGCCATGTTTCCTCTAAAAAACATCTTTTTTCTTGACCTACACCATTCATTTCTGTATCTTCTGAGTACTCATTAAACACAGCCCTGCAGAGTATGCCTCTCCCCTTTTTTTAATTTCACAGTACATAATAGCAGCATGGCTTGGTGCATGCTGGAAAAATACATATTTTGTTCATTCATGTGGGAGGACACAAAACACAAAATGCAAGGCTTTGAAGAAGCAGGAGTGGCACATTGGAGAAATAAACTCTAGTAGATAGAAATGGCATAATACCTGTATTTAGTCAGAAGCATCAGATCCGTTATGTTGATTTTGAATATTCAAACTTTATTTTTTCTCTAAAGATAACAATAGGAATCCATACTGGTGAGGTAGTCACAGGTGTCATAGGCCAAAGGATGCCACGTTACTGTCTCTTTGGAAATACTGTCAATCTAACAAGCAGAACAGAAACTACTGGAGAAAAGGGAAAGATCAATGTCTCTGAATATACTTACAGGTGGGTGATGCAATATTTTTATTGGTGTTGACATCTTAAAATAAATCACTTTGTCAGTATAACATCAGTGTATTTGGAGTTGAAAGTGACAGGACTCCTGCAACACTTTATTTAAGTACATGAGTTCTCATGAAACAGCATGGCAGACTGCATTATGATATACCATTATTGGTATGCAAATATAATAATGATCTAGAGATGGATTTGACTCTTTTATTAATTTGCTCACATCTGTAGCATGTTTAATATTTTTTATAGTGTGTGGCGTGCATGCATAGTGCATACATTTACATGTTTTCTCTTTCAATTTCAGGTGTCTTATGACACCAGAAAATTCAGATCCTCAGTTCCACCTGGAGTACAGGGGTCCAGTTTCTATGAAGGGTAAAAAAGAACCGATGCAGGTTTGGTTTTTGTCCAGAAAGAGTACAGAGACAGAGGTATGACTAAACAGAGTGTAATTTTTTTTTTTTTTAAACAAGGCATAAACATGACAAATTTAATTTAAACCACTGAGATCTATTTGCATCTGCAAAACTAAATGTTCCCTAGAAAAAATGAAGAGCTTTATACAAGACTATTTCATTAATGCATTTGCTATCTTGACAGCACATTAAGTGCTTGATTATTTGTCTTTGTAGTTTGTGCAGTCCCTGAAAGAATACTTTTGTATTTTAAAAAGTCCTTGAGGGAATGCCAAGTGTTTAAATATTTATATCTCCCTCTTCTTACAGATTTCTCCACTGTACTAGATTTTGCAATATAATGTCTGTTTCTGTTTAGCTGACATGTCTGGTTATCAGCACTTCAAAATTCACCATTTGCTTTATTACAGTGAGTGAATAAATGTGCCTTCAAATGTATAGGCAACAGCCCAGCAACTACTTGCAGGCAGGTTCACACCTGATGTGTGTGGTGGTCTGTTAACCCCACATGGATCTGCTTGTTCAGAGACTGTTGCATGATAGAGGTCTTGCTTTAGAAATATACAGGGTGAAAACTGTCTCTTCTAAATGACATATGAGCCTAAATCCTCTTCTCAAAATGATGTAGGGAAAAGCTCTTCAAGCACTGAGTGGTCTTTAAGCTTATGCCTCAGTTTCCAAAGTCTGGGCATGTATTAACCAAAGTCTCATTAAAAGCCAATAAGATCTAGACTCACAAGTATGATACAAACTTAGACACTTAATCAGGTTACAGTATGCCAGGTGATTTGCCATAGCTGAGCAGGTGCATACTTTCCACCCATTGCCAACAGGGAGAAAAAAAAGAGTAAAATTTACATAGCTTGAATTTTATCCTGAAGCAATACAAAAAGAAAGAGTTTTATGCTAATGTATTTAATCTTAAAAATACACCTGACTAAAATAATGAAAGTCATCAGTTACCTTGACTGAAATAATTCTTGTAAGTCACAGGCAATTAATTATGTGTCTGAATACTCATGTGCTTCTGAAAATGAAATTTAGGCTGTTAAACTGTTTGGGCTCTTCAGGAGATCTAATCCAGATTTATTACTACTGGTACCAAAGTATATGAATACTGACTTTTTAATGGTAACTCCCAGTATTAACCCCCAGTATTAAACTTCAGGGGAGAGCCTGTACTTTAACTCTTCTGAAGTCTGTATTTTAGTATGTATTACTTACAATAATAATCTGGGTGCCACTTTTGATAATACTTTTCTATTTGTATTCTGTATTGAGATTAACTATAATTTCATGTGGCTACCATTCTTTCAAATCTATAGTTGTATTTAAAATATATTTTAATTAAACACCTTTCACTTTTTTCTGCATTATAAATTATGTCCTATCATTTGTAGCAGGGCACATTGTGATTTTAAATGTAAAATTTCAGAGGGGTACTGAGTCAGGTGGGTATTTTCCTTGTTTCAGCCTCACCCATATTTAATACGAATATAGGGTTCAGATAGTTCAGAATTTTAAATATTGCAATTTCCATTTAGCGATCTTGTACAACAGTTGGTTTTGTTAATCCTCACAGCAATCCTGAGAGGTCCTTGCTGATACTATTATCTACTACTCTAGCTTTGTAGAGAGGGTCATGGGGGCAGGATTAAACCTGACAGAAAAATACTGTCAGCCTGATTTTCAGGAGCACTTAAGACTAACAGTTTAAGCATACTTAAAAAGTCTCTCTAATTTTTGTTAGTTTTTGTTAATTCTGAAATTCGGATACACGTGTAATTCTTATAGATAGAAGGACTTCTCCCGTCACAGGTACCTCTTCTAAATTGTAGTAAGTTTCGAAGGAGACTAGAAAGATACATTCATGTGATGATTTGAACAGATAATCATTTTGTCAGAGGTGATTTTGAAAAGTGAAAGAATATAATCCTCTAATCTTTTAATTCTTTTTCACTCCCTGCACAATTTCCACTGTCCATACACAAGATCCACTGAGTTTTACTACTTTAAGATTTTCTAAATTGTTTGCAGTTTCTCTTTGTCTTGTGAAGGTACTCTTCATGTTATTTCTGGCACTTTATAGGCTGTACATAATAGTTGTAATCCAAAAGCAGAAATCAGATAACCAACTTTTTATGTTTGATTACCTTAGAGTAATCGCTTTGCTTTAGGCAAGTGTGTAGTCTTGGTTTTCTTTTCAGCATCTTATTCTCTCTGACCTTTCAAACACATACATATGCTAATGTATTATCATGTGCAGTACCATTAATTTCAAGGGGACTGTTCATAACAATAAGTATGGCATGTTAACATGTATTCAGAAACTATATAGTAAATTTCCTGAAAGGTCACTCTAGAATATTGCAAGAAGTGGCTTATAGAAGTAAAAATGAAAATATTTCTTAAATCATCCTGAAGATATTTCTGCTGATTATTCTTTTACTGTGAAGTTTTCTACCTCCAAGATCTTTAAATCTAGGATTGATTCACATTAGTGATATATTCTCCTTTTCATTATATCCCTTAGAGAGTGGTTAGCTCAGCATTTGCAAATCTATCAGCATAATATTTACCCTGAAGCCCAGTAATTAATATATTGTGAGGAAAGAGGACAAAATACTTAGAGCTGGCATAAAGATGTGAAACCAAGGCTTAAAATATGCTGTCTCTCTGCTAGGCCTGTAGAAAATTATAGGGTCGGAGCTGCTCAGTGTACCTCAAACTTGGTTCCTAAGGTGGCATCTGCAATATCAGTCACCATGAGCAGTAGTTACTTCTGAGAAAGACCTGATTTGGTTTGGAGTGCTGCTCCTTTACTTTTGTCCGCTTAAGATACCTCTTCCATGATACCATTACAGCAAAAATTATAATTGAATGAGAAATATACATAGAACAAAAGCAACTGTGACCAATTACTCATTTTGCATCTGCTTGTTTGCATGTTATGGGATTAATTATTACCATCATTATTATTTTAACAGAGGTTCAGCTGCAGCTTCTCTCTTGAGAAACAGATTTGTTGTAAAAAATAAAGCTTGCAGAGAGCCTCAGATGTCTGACTGCAATTTCCATCATTCCCCACTTTCAAATAGCTTTCTCTTCTGTCCTGTCCCCACACTACTGATGGGAAGAAGTTAAAGTATCTCAGTCAGAGCTGGTAGTTCATCAGGGAATGTAGGAATTGTACGTTCCTACATACAACACATACAAAAGAAATACGTGTGTTACATATGCTGTGTTTAATTATTTTTATTATGTACTGATATTGGTTGCAAGTTGTAAAATGTATTTTGTCACTGCATTGACCCACTATGTTGTTGCTTCAAAGAAAATCCCTTACTTCTCAAATTCTACTTGCATGCACTCAAGGAAACAAAGCAAGATGCTTTCTGAGCTGAGGGAAGAGGAAGAGGACGCTGGATAGGGTGCAATACTGTCCCCAAAATAGGGTGCCAGGCAGTAAGGTTGAGTTATGGATGTTAGTTCACATCATATCTCCCATTGCCATGTGCAGTACCATTCATTGTCTTTTGCCCTACTCCTGTAGTCATACTCACCATTTTTCTCCAGGCTTGCTTGCTTTTTTTTTGTCCTTAATGTTTGGTATTGTTGTATCTCTGCTATGAGCATGTATTTCAAGCTTTCCTTTTTTTGATACGCATTTTTGCACATCAGTCATGTGGCTCTTCCTACCACCAGATAATATTGAATAAAATTTTGTAGTATGCATGCCATAACTAACCACTTCAATCTAATGCTTCACATCTTCATCTTCATCTCTGAAGTATAGTGGTTACGTTAATCAGTGACATTTCTGGAAAGACAGGTGTTTCAGTTGTTGGGCAGAGCAATGAACATAAAGAACTATTTTTAAAAATACCTACAGCAGCATTATGAAAATTATTGTATAAATGTGGCTTATCAGATATAGTTCTGCTATTACCATGCTTCCCATTCATTTCGTGAATAACACTTGATGCACTGTAAATTCCTGGTTAGAAAAAGGTTCCTCTTTCGATATCACCCTGCATTTTCCCTTTGTAGACACTATGTAAACATTTCTATATTGAAAGGGGGCAGTTGTTTGTCTGATACTGCCATTTGAAGCATGTGCCAATGTACTTCTACTGAAATGCTGTTCACTTGCAATGTATTTCTCATTAATTTATATTAACTAAATTAAGTTGTCTTGTTAATAATAGATTGCTGGACAATTTTAGACCATCTGTAGTGCTTTGATTCTTTTCTGATGGTGCCCCCAGCCCCCAGAATTTAAAGGCATGCTGCCAGGACATGGCTGTCATGGTTGCCTTTTGTTTTGGTCTGTCTAATTTTCAGAAATGATCTTATTTTATTCCTTGGGAGGACCTGATAATATTCTAGGCATCATGGCATATTTAAGGGATGTAAAGCTTATAAGGGGACATAGTGTCTTTTATCAGCTGATACAGTTACTAAAAGCGGAAAAGGTTTCAGATGCGTAGACCTTTAGTAACTTCAACATACAGTGCATTTTTATGTGAATAATACCTGTTCTTGTATGACTGATAATTTCTGAATATTTGCATTACAAAATAGGATAGTGCAATTACTTTGTGTACAAAAATTGTCTATATCTAGTATACCTTATCAGCACAGAATATATATGTATAAATGCTTCACGTTAATGTGCAAAAGAAATTGCAATAAATTATTTTTTCCACTGACTTACAGAAATTTTGGGATTTTCTTCTTGGTGAAAGCTGTATTTCATTGTTTGATACAAAACAAGTATGTTCTCCATTCCATAATTTGAAGTCCAAGTTTAAATAATTTATCAAGTCATTGTTCCAATGTTTGCAAGTGTCCAAGAGTCTCCCACATTCAGGTTAATGGATCACATCCTCAGATTAAAGTAGTGTTCAAAATGTGTAGACTAATGCTCCAAAAATAGTAGACGAGGTCACAAAAATGCGTGCATTCCTTTGAAACTCTTGGACAATATTTGACAATCAAAAATTATTAGCCGTCCACTTTGAGCAGGATGTACATTACCAACCAAAGCTTTAGGAATGGGAAATGAAGAGAGGAAGCCACATACATTCCTTTCCATCATCTCACTGTCGGACAGCAGCGCATCCCAGCACTCTGAGAGATTGCTCTCGATCTAATAGATGGACAACAGCAATTTGCATTTAAAGTTGAACAAGTTTACCAAAACTTTAATAGTGACTCCTAAAGACATAGGATTTGTGACGGCTGAGGTTGTGCATTGACATAATTCATGCAAATGGGTGTGAAGTAACTGAAGTTTCTGTATTACTCTTCAAGCTGATGGAAGATGCCATGTCAGAAAACTCATATAATGCTCTGAGTTTATATTTTACCTTCTTAATAATTTCAAAATATTAAAGCTACTGTTAAGCTACTCTGTAACATAATCAATTTCTTAAAGCACTAGAATAATAGCTCATATATTATGTTCATATAAGAGCTTTTTATCTCAAGGAAACCTGTACGATTTAGGCACTTAACCACTTTTATTACTAAAACTGGTCTTCACTGAAATGCGGCATTCAGCTACTAAAATTATACTTCAGTTAGATACTACTCTCAGATAACAGTTAAAAACTTCTGCAGTTGTATAGTTCTTTTATGTGTGCTCTATTGCATCTTTTATTTAACTATAGTCGTTTACTTTTTCAATAGAAGCTCTCTAGCTAAAACATGAGGCAGAGTAATTACCAAAGTCTGTTTCAAAGGTATTTACAAATGCACCTGTTTTATTTTCATATTTTCTGTAAAAAAGTTGAAACGAGGAAAAGGAATGGGAAAGCAGCAATGAAATTGCAAATTATGGAATGCTTAGCTGTTTGTAATCTTCTGGATCACATGCTTTCCTTTGAATTCAGATATGCAAAAGAATTTAGGTTTCTGTGGTATTATTAACTAAGGCTGTGGCCGTGCAGGCGACTCTGCTACTCTACTGCTATCTTAAATTTGGCACTGCAGTTGGCTTCTGTAATGCAAGGCTGAGTAGTCTGATTGTTGCTAGTGTTTCATGGATAATATACTCCCTTTTTTGAAAGAGTCTCACTTCAATACTATACATATATTGTCACATACTGTAATACGGTTATTCAGTGCATTTCCAGAGCCATCGTATATAAAAAAAAAAAAAAAAAAAAAAAAAAAGTTGGGTCATCACATTGTAGCAGTGTGAGAAATTCAGGAGAATTTGGTACTTATGTTCTCCAGACAGTCATCAGGCAGTCAGCATAGTGGTACAAATGCGAGCTTATGGGTTATTGTAAATGAATTCTGTCAGTCACTGTGTTGGCTTATCATCTCCAAGTAAAGGGATGTTATTGAACAGTCCGGTTTTATTTGAGTACCAGGGACACACAGAGGGTCAATGTTGTTATTTTTCAATTAACAGGATCCTTTCTTTCCTGGGGGAGAGTCTGAAACTGTTGTCATTGCATGCCCCTACCTGGCAATGAGGGGGGAACAAATAATAAGCCAGTAAACAGAGCCATGCTAGTCTAATTGTAAAGAAAAAGTGGTTCCATTCCCCAATCTATAGCTGCACATACAAGGCACTATTTTTTTTCTCTACTGTTCTTCAGACTTCTGGCTGGCTTTGGGTGACAGTTGTGGAAAAACTGCAACAATACGTGCTGTATCCACCAATTCACTCTTTGTTTGTTACTAGCAGGAAAAGGTTAATGTTCATTTTCATCATAATGGTCAATGGGTCTTTCTGCCAATGTGGCTGTTTTGGAGATAACGACAACCAGGGAATGTAAGAACAATTTTGTGATTGTTATTCTGGGATGAAGATGTGTGTTCTCTGTTATAAAGGTTTTGTTCCAGACTATTCCACATATCCAGCAGTCAGATTGACATTGCCTTTGTTATTGTTTTTTTGCAGAGATGATTATGGAGATTTCATATATATAAAGCACCTAGTACAAATTTTATGCTACAGTACAATTGTACTTTCAAGGGAAGCAATTTTGTGTGATGAGGGTCTATGAACTTGCAGCAATCAGTCAATGCTAGCACACATTTGTTTTTATCTGTTCATATGCTGGACACCTCTGGCATGAAGCCTGTGTGGTTTTTTATATTGCAGGTTCTCAGGGTCATGCTGGCCTTCCAAAATTGATTTTACACTTTGATAAGTGTGGTATCCTGTCTAGTGCTCAAACAGCTGACTTCTGATTAAAATGGCAGAACTTAGCTAAGTGCAGACAAAAGACTGAAAGTGTTCATAGTTCCTAGCTTGTGTTAATCATAATCCTGAACTGGAGACCAATTAAGTCAATAGTCCTTGAGCCATTGTTTAAAAATAAAAACCAACCAAACAAAAAACCCCACAAAAACTACACAGCCATAGTTTTCAGATGAGAAATAAAATTCTGTCTGGGTTCAGTATTGCTGGCTTCAGCCCCTACATCAGTATGAGCACAGTGTTTTAATGAATTGTGTGAAAAATCAAACCACCTTCATCAATCTCACTGAAATACGCCATGTCCTAAGTGTGAAGAAATGTACATCTATTTCTCACAAGTCCTAATCACTGTGTGTAAGGTTCTTTGGAAGAGAAGAAAGCAGGTTATGCCCTGTTATTTTCAGATATTTTGTGCAAGTCAACTTAAAAAAATGACAATTTTCATATGCAAAGTGTTCAGAAACAATCTGATTTTCAAAAAACCTTATTAGGAGGTTAAAGAGTAAGTATCCTTTTTGCACAAAGAGCATAGTGAATCACTCAGAGATTTAACAGCCTGTACAAGAAACCAAAACCTTGCCTTCTGTCACATTATAGGTGTGGTTTTGAGCAATTATGTAATTATCTAGAGGATAAGAAACTTGCCCACAAAGTGAGGATACATGCCTTTTCACAAAGCCTTCCTTTCCCACATCATCCTACCCCTCAGGTTTTATAAATGCATCTCTCTCTCTCTCCCTCTCTCGCTCTCTCCCACACAACTTCTGTGTAGGCCACCTTTCTTCTTTCCTTGCTGCTTGGGCCTGTGTCCAGGGAAAAAGATGATACTCATGAGGCCTATACAACAAGTATAGTAATACTGCAGTAATCCTGATGAAGGCACTGTGCAGGGTCTGAGTTATTACTTTCTAGTCCGTGTCCCTGCAGTCCTTCTTTTCTGTTTAATGTAAAAGGTATGAGCAATCTTAGGAGCACAATTACTGGCAGGGAAGGGTACAGCTAGGGACAGGAGAGGAACATCTGAGCTCCAACAAGAATGATCAAAAAGTGTCTTAGATTGCAAACAAACATTTTTTTCTCATCTGCAGCTCATACTGTGTAAATTTAAGGTTTGGTGTACATACATATGTTGTTAAACTGGAGATGTCAGTATTTTCTTAAGCTATAATTAATTGTTTATCATGGAGATGCCAAGAAAAAGTCAACATTTGTTTATTAAATACTTGTCCTAGGACAGGTTTTTTGCTTATTATTTGGCATGATTCATTTTCCTGATACAGTATCTATAGGTAAATGTTGACTTGTATTTTCAGTTGGAAAACACAGCACTACAGCTGGAGACAATCTCCATTGTCTCCTGCGTTCCCAGGTATGTCACATTTTAACTATGATACTTCCTTATCTCTGGACCACATTTTTCCTGGCACCATGGCACTGCAGCAGTAGGAAACATTACTCTCTGGCTTAGTGCTATAGCCTATCAAAAAAAAAGAGCCAGAGTGAACCCAACACTTGAAAAAGCCACTGATTCATTACACTCTCTTAATTTCTGGCCTCAACAGGCTAAAAACTCTCCAGTAAATTGTTCAGAGAGAACCTGCAAAATGAAGAGCTGCTGCAACATGGGAGATCATGTAGTAGCCAACCAATAAATCTGACTGGGTAGCTCTTCACTGGCACAGCTGCCAGTCCCCAGTTTTCGTGTTGTTCTTGTCTAATGGAAGAGCCTGTTTTGTGTCAAATGATGTCATGTTTTATAATTAAATGCTGCAAGGTGCTAATATTTTCTCCCCCTGTTGCTACAATAATACCAGGCAATCTATGTCTTGCAGAAAACAAAAAGGATATCATATTAAGACTGTTGTGTCAGGTTTTGAAAGCTCTGCAAGGCTAACAGGATAAAGCCATAGCAGTTCTTTGCCTATGAACCTGCCTATAGCTCTCAGACTCAGACCTGACTTTGAGTGCCATCCTGAGGTGATGGCAGTGAAGTTGGCAGAGGTGCTCTGTTAGAGCATTGCAGAGCATGAGTTCGGACTCCTCGAGTTTGTGTCCTCCAGCGTGAGAGCAAAGGCTTCCTTCTCCCCATTCCAAAATTAATAGGAATACTTTTTCTATATTTAACAAGACAGTGCTCTGGAAAAAAAAAAACAGAAGAGAGGTACCTGCATGTCCTCCTGCAATACCGCCTGGGTAAAATGCTCTCCATCCGAAAAACAATTTGTTTGCTTTGTAAAATCATAACAAAACAGGATGGAGGAACACACTTTAGAAAAGGAAATCCTACCTTCTCTCAGTTGAAACTTAAAGGGAGGCAATGAGATGGGTTGCTGAACCTGTGTTAGTCTTGCAAAAGGTAATGAGGCTTTTGTTCCCAAAGCCAGGACCTGCAGCAGCTCTGGACCTGTGCTGGCTCTGCTGGACCTGCACTCAGCCTGGCAGTGGACACCATCTACTGAAGCACCACAACATTGTCAGAAACATTTTGATAAGACATTTGCTTAACTAGTCTGGGCTTCTCTTTTGTTGTTCATTAACTTTTAGCAGGAAGAGTAATTTTTCTTGGGCAGCAACTCAAAACTGGTTAAAGGGAAAGTATCACATACTATAAAGCATTGGGGAAAAGTAACAGTAGGGCCTTGCTTTGCCCTGACCCTAGCAAAAAAAGACATTAGCGGTCTCAAACAGGTTATCCAAGGGTGCAACAGGAGCTGCCCGAAGAAGAAATGTGGCTGGTTTGTTTGGGTTTTTTTAAATTGAAGTCTTTAGAAGAAGCTACTGTGGACTGGATAGTTTTACCCTGTCGTGTTTTACTGTTTATTATCTGTTTAAACATGATTAGAAGATAAAGCTTTCCCTGGAAAAGAGGAGCTAATTGACGGGCTGTGTGTTTGGTGCTGAGTTACTTTATGTTTGTTAGGCCGTGACATGAACACAAACACATGGCACAGAGTTCCTGTCGGGTGGAGGTTGTTTTTCTGCGTCCTCCTGGCTGACTGCCATTGTCTTGGGCCATCACCTCAACCAAGAGCGGGGACTGCAGTCCCATTAGCCGTGTTACAGGATGTAAGAGTTTGCAACTAATACCCCGGCAAAACTCTCATTGAAGGCAGCCAGTAAATTCTGGATTAAACAAACACACAGCCTGTAGGGATAATTCACTTCCACACATAGATCATGGCTGGAGATAATTCGTAAGACTGCAGATGTTCTGCAGGGATGAGGAGGAAGAAAAGGCAAAATTAATAAAAGAGAAGCTGCACACGGTGTAGCTCTGGCTGTGAATGCTCAATTACCCTTCCTTCCCCACTCTCCAGATGACCTAACCTTGATAAACCATCACTTGGAAAAGGAGAAAGGAGGTGCAGGAGATTGTACCTACCTACCGAGTGTGCAACTTCAGTATGTTGACTGCCATGGGGTCGGTGCCATGCACAGATGGCACACTATGTTTCTTCCCTTTTTGAACAAGGACAGCGCCTCTGGAGGTAAGGATCTGTGAGCGGGTGGTGAGGCCCTTGGGAGGTGAGCTGATGCTGGTGAGTGTTTCTGTCCCAGCACTGTGTAGACACCCAAAAGTCTGATCTGCAGTCACGGGGCAGAGAGCCTGCTGCCAAACAAGGAAGGGACAAAGAGCTCACATGGCTGCAGGACTGTGCACCTCCAGGGTCTTGTCAACCTCCCCTACTGTCGCCATCCTGGCAAAAGGGCACAGAGGAGCAGGTGGCCATCAGCCTGGAGGCAAGGGGCTCACATTGGGTGCTGGAGTCTTGCTTGTGGTTGGAGGTAGCAGGATCTTGCAGCTATTCGGGAAGAAGCACAGTCACCTTGTTAGCTGTTGTTGGCTTTCTCCTGACTAGCAGGCAGTTAGCTTTCTGCTGTGCTTGCAGTACTCCTGTTTAAAAGATGAGGAATTTATCACTGACCAAACAGGCACCTTTGGCTCTGCACTCATTTGTGCACTGTACATCTTGCATAGAGTAGCAAGAGTGGCATACAGACTGCAAAATCTAGTCAGCAGCTGTTGGAAGAACTTGCTTTCCTGAGGTACTCAATTCTCCTCCTAAGGAAGACCATGGAAATAACTGCTGCTTTGCTTTGGTCATTGGAACAAAAGAAAGGTCAATTTTCTTATACCAGAAAATATTTATTTTTGAAAGCAATTGCTTCCTTCAACATACAATAATTTGTCAAAGTACAGAATTAAATATATTAGTTTCCATTGCTCATTTTATAAGGCTGAAAAGAGAGCCTATTTGGACAAAAGTGCAGGTTTAACAATTAGATTCCTACCTCTGTGAAAGGCTCAACCTCAGTTTTCACTTGAACCTTATTTCCTGGGGGAGTGGTCCCCAAACCATGCTGCATACCTGTTGAGGGACACTGTCCATCCTTTTGGTTTATTGGCTTTGTTTTTACTAAGTGCTGAATTCTCATCTTACCCCTGCCTGCCCCTACCACCCCCAAGAAAATCACAAGCCTTTACCTTCTTGACTTCTTTTAACTCTGCTTTGGACTTCAGATGTCAGTTTAATGTTTGTGGTTGGTTCATCTAATACTGGTGGTATTAATGTTACTTTAAAAACATATCATGTGGTTCATTACATTTTACTTCAGGAATACACAAACAGATGTTTTGCCTCTGAGGGATGTGTTGATACTTTGCATTGTAACAGCTGTCATGCATAAAAAGATGTAACATAACCTACTATTTTAAATGAAGAGAAAATATTCCAGTATCTACATAAAAAATAATTAAAATGCCATTGATCTGTGGTAACTTTTTTGGTAAGGATTACGTAGCAACGGTGTTATGTAACAACCCCAATTCAAGATAAATGAGTTAAACTTTTCCCAAGCAGCACACAGTATTCCCATAACTACCTTTACAGGAACTTCTTAGAAGAAAAGTTCTAGAAACAACCAAAACTTGTTACAAAGCAGATCCTATTTTAAGAGATAATTGTTTGTTTTAATTGTTGAAGACTTACAATCCAAAGATACTATACTACCACATCTTTCTGTACATTTCAGTTCATATTTCATGGATAGTTTCTCACAGAAGAATTTTTATGTCATTTCCACTTGCATAGCCCTCCAGTGAACCTGGAGACTTGTGGCAACGGCAACATTGCTGCAAGACAATTAGGGCAGTACCATGATGCATTTATCTGGTCTGTCAATGGAATTAGTTGCTTGAAAGAGCTTGTCAGCACTTCAGGAGTGGCTTTTATTGTGGAGTGCTTACTACTCTGCTAGGAGTTTCCAGTTCCTACTGACCAACAGTATCACTCCCAACGCAGGGTAGTCCATTTTACACATCTATTTCTGTGGCTTGTGTTCATTTTTTCCACAGCCCTCTGGTGTATATACAGAAAAAGTTCTATTAAAACAAGTGTTACTGAAGGTGTCTCTGAATTGGAGACAGGATTGAAAATACCTGCAAAAAAAGAAAAATCAATATCATATTATTTCCAGACTGTTGCTCATACCTGGAGTATGCCAAAAGCCCCTAAGTCTGATGCTTCTGTTCTGTTCTACAGCTTACCATCTTCAAACTACTGCACAAGCTTTAATTATGAAGATGTGGATAAACTGGATGGACTGATGTTAAGAGTCTTTGCTTCTTTCCCTCATCTGTTTCTGTAACCATTCCCTTTCCCTTCTATGCATCTCAATAATGCAGATACGAACTTTGGGTTGCATTTATCAGAATTGTTTTATTTGCTCACTGTACTTGAAAACATCCATAAGTCATTAGTGTTACTAACCACAGTAGCTGGGTCAGGTTGGAACATCTCCTGCTCCTAAAGAACAAACACATCCCTGCCTGTGGAAAAACAAAAAGCAGCTTTCTGATATGCAAGTAGGTGACTTCTATCAGTGCATGGCTTGGTGAAAAAAAATTTATTAGCAATCAGGGAGTAGGGACCTGAGCAGGATATCAGGCGATGAAAGAACAGCCCCCACCCACCAGCACACAGCTCCGTCAGGGAATAACTAAGCACTGTTGTGGCTTTTTCATTGATGCCTCTTTCCACCCTACAGGGGCAGGTGGAACAGATAATCAGGAGGCTACAGGACAAAGGAGACCTGATGCTTTCTGAGTATTAGGCCTCATTTGGGCTCCTCATTGTTTGGGCACTTGTATGAGCAGCAGCACGTGGGCTGCACCTGCCTTGCCCTGTATCAGAGGGAATGTGTTTTTTTGGGTGCAGGGGACCTGGGCATAGTGCTGGAGGCACTGGTCCCTGCTGAGGACTTTTCTCCTATCAGTACACAAAGAAACAATACAAAGTAATGCTGCTGCTTTTTAGCTTTTAACAAGAAAAAGAGGGACAGAAGTTGAGCGCTAGCTGATTCTGTAAGTATGGCCAAAGGAATTGTTGTTTTGTGAGTTTGAGAGCTGCCTGGCATCTCTTGTCTGTTCTGCTGTCCTTCACGCTCCTTAGGGCAAATATTCATCTGTTGATGCATGTGAACTGTACATTAATTTTAATTAACAAGTCCTGTATATACTTTATTTCATTAATCTGTTGTTAGTAATACAAAGCCAAATGCATGCAGTCAGAATGCATCATATAAATCCATTCCTCATGCTGCTTTCTCAGCAGGACAACCATTCTGTCCTGGTGACTGATTGCTGAGCAATCTCAAAAACTAACCCTCAACTTCTTTCAGCTCATTATTTGAAGGTAGAGAGCCTTTGGGTAACCTAGTATTTATAAATCCAGACAGTGAGACTGGAAAAAAAAAAAGTGGTCAAATTTTATCCTTGATGTAACCCTCCAGAATTTGGCTAGCTTTCACCACTCTTGTGTAGGATTTTGTTGTTAATGAAATCCACATTGATAAGTGACTGTTGCATGTTTTCCTTACAGGGCACCTTAGGGCTGGTTTTGAAATCATGTAAATGACTGATCAGTTTGTGGACATGTTTATATTCTTTGCTCTGTCAAGGTGTATTGGGTCTGGCTGAGATGGAGTTAATTCTCCCCTTAGCAGCCCTTGTAGTGTTGTGCTCCCCATTGGTAGCCAGAAAGGTGTTGATAACACACCAGTGTTTTGGCTACTGCTGAGCAGTGCTGGCACAGCATCAAGGCTGTCTCTCCAACATTTCCCCCCCACCTCCACTGGCAGGCTGGGGGTCAGCAAGATCTTGGGAGGGGAAACAACCAGGACAGCTGACCCAAACTGACCAAATGGATATACCATACCATACCATACGACATCAGCTCAGCAATAAAAGCCAAGTGAAGGGAGGAGGAAGTGGGGGTATTTGTTATTTATGTTTGTCTTCCGGGGCAACCACTATGAGTACTGAAGCCCTGCTTCCCACGAAGTGGCCAGGCATCGCCTGCTGATGGGAAGTAGAGAATAACATCATTTGTTTTCCTTTGCTGTCACTTTATTAAACTCTCCTTATCTCAACCCACAAGCCTTTTGTTATGTTTTCTCTCCCCTGTCCAGTTGAGGAGTGATAGAGCAGCTTTGGTGGGCACCTGGCGTCCACACAAGGGGACAACGTCAGAATTACGCAGTTGAATTCTGAAATGTATTTGTTGACTTAAACTGTGCAAGCTCAGTAGCGGGTTCTGCATTTAGAAGGTGTATATCCTATTTGGTGTTATGAAAGACACAGGTTAAGGAAGAAGGCAAATGTCTAGGGTTTTCCTTAGCACAGGAATTGTTTGGATCCTCAGTCCTTCCAATCTACCTCAAAGAGATGAACGATTAGTCTCATCGGAAGTTTCACAAGAAATGCTGTGTTCTTCTGTTGGAAACTAGCCCTTTCTCTTCCCCAAAGAGATTTTCCCCTATTGGATGTATCTTTGGGATTGAATACAGTTATAAATTTGCTTATAGTATTCTTGATTTCCAGACAGAATTTTCTGCCAGAGGTTTCTTATTGGCTTACTGTACTGAAAACTTTTCATGGGATATGCAGAAACTGGCAATGCCGGCTAGAGAGAATTCAGTCATGTAACAGCAATGAAGAATGAATAGATTGTCTCCAAATTTAGATATAAACCTCATAATCCAGTATTTGCTACTGTTCCCAGCAGAGCTTATGTGGGTGCATATTTGCTGGAGCAAACTCAAAGATGTCATCAAAATGCCTGGGTGGCAGGAAGCTGGGCTTTTTGACACGGTTCAAAACCATTGCTTCCCCTCCCTCCACCCTTCACACACCAGGTGCATAACATGTCTCCCTTCGCAAGGGAGGCTCGGAGAGAGGCATGCCCATCACTGTGGCAGTGCTGTTGCTGTTGTCTGCTCACTATTTAGGCCATCTGTTTTATGCCAAGACATCCAAGCTTTCTTTGCAAGTGGTAGGAATGAGGGAACAGGTAATAGCCATTGCCTGCCTACCCCACTTTCCTATCTGACCATTTAAAGCTGCATCCCAAAACACTTTGGCACTTTGAGTTCAGTGCTTTGAATTGAGGGGTGAGACAGATGCCTTACAGTTTTCTAAGGCTCAAAGACCTTTGGAACAGGGTCCGTGTTTTGTAAGGTACTCCACACAGTGGGGTCCTCATCTCAACTGCGATACTGGAAAATAAAGAGCAACTAGCAACTTACTCATCAGGAAAAATGAAGTCTCTAAAACATGGCGTTGTACTGCACCATGTGACTTTGTTTCCCTCAGGTTTTTTTTAGAATTATGTAGATCTCTTAGTAACAGTTTTGCCTCTTTTTTTTTTTTCCGCTTGTTACTGTTTGCTAGATTTTCATCTTTCAACAGTGAACAGCTTCTTACCATTAGTCTTAAAACAGACATTCTGTGATGTTTCTCCAGTTAAATAGTTGTGTTTTTCTCATATCTGGTTTGTTTTGTGTGGAGCGTTGTTCACCATTTTTATTCATACATTGCTCAGAAGTTTGAACTATACACAACCCCCAAAATGTCCATTTATTCAGACTGCAGGAAAAGATCAAGATGGGATGTAACAATTCCAGACTAAAGCATGCAGAATCTAGAGCAAACACAATCTATAAGTGAACTGTAAGTTTACATGGGCATGGTGTGAAGTTGTTTGGCATCTCTAGGATAGAAAATTTCCACTGAACTCTGGATCAAGTCTGTAACAAATATTAGTCCTATAGACAGTGGCTAGAAATGTTAGGGAATCATTCAGGGTTACAAGTGTAGCAGGCCAGGTGACCAACAGGAAAATATTCCAGGGCACCAGGGGTAGTCCTGTTAGCCAAGAGTCATAGCAGGCTTTCTAAGTATGTTTTCTCTGGCAGCCACTCTACACAAAGACCTGTGGGTTACCCCAGGAAAAGAGGTTATATTAAAATTCTTACCTAAAGTTATTGAGAGTATCAGTTATGGAAACTGCACTAAGAATTGTTTTGTGAAGCATATGGGTTGAGTTGAACAACACCAGAAGCAAATTTTGTTTTTTAATGAACAGTTTTTGCATGTTCTATGGCACGTGTGCAGCCCTGAGAAGCCCACGTTTTTCACAGCTTGTGTATAAAAGCCTTCCTGTAACTGTTCCCACTTCTTATCTTTGGTTGATTCGCACTTTAAAATGAAGCCTTTAAGTATGTGACAGATACATCAACAATCGTCAAATATATAATAATCAATACTGCCTTGAATGTCTGTTTGCCAACTCTGTCCTGGTTTTGGTTGGAGTAGAGTTAATTTTCTTCTTAGTACCTGGTACTGTGCTGTGTTTTGTGTTTAGTGTGAGAATAATGTTGGTAACACACTGACGTTTAAGTTGTTGCTAAGTAGCACTTAGGATAAGTTTCCCATGTTCTGCCAGCAAGCAGGTGTACAAGAAGCTGGGAGGGAGCGTGGCCAGGACAGCTGATCTGAACTAGCCAAAGGGATATTCCATACCATAGAATGTCATGCTCAGTATATAAACTGGGGGGAGTTGGCTAGGAGGGGCCGATCACTGCTCGAGCATCATTCAGCAGGTGGAGAGCAATTGCATTGAGCATTACTTGTCTTTTCTTGGGTTTTATCGCTCTCTCTTTTTGTTATATTCCTTTTCAGTACTATTATTATTATTATATTTTATTGTTGTTATTATTATATTTTATTTTAGTTATTAAACTGTTCTTATCTCAAGGCATGAGTTTTACTCTTTTTCCCAGTTCTCCTCCCCATCCCACTGGGAGCGGGGAGGAGTGAGTGAGTGGCTGCGTGGTGCTTAGTTGCTGGCTGAGATTAAACCACAACAAAGTCTTAAATACGTAGAAGTAGATAAGGGAACCCAATGCTGTGCTTGGATTGAGACCCATGAGGTACACGACCTGTGTTAATCTAGGTGTTCATCACTTTCAACTTAGCTGGTTGTTTTGAGTTGGAGTGGCTTTCAAAATATCACAAGGTAGGCAGAAATACTAACAACTATAATGTGGACTACAAACCTTTTCATCAAGGACCCTGAAGTATACTGGAAGTATTACTACATTTTCGAAGGCTCAGGGTCATTTCTTTGAAAGCAAACCCCACAGTTAGCAAGGCAAAACTAGATATGCACTTAACCAGGCTTCGTGTTGCAAAATGACACGCTTTTCTAGAGGTGGAAGGGTTTTAGTATTTAAGTCTGGAAAGAACAGCTAAATGTGTGGAACTCTCTCTCCCTTCTACAGTTTTGTAAAAGCACTCCTGATCCCCAGAGGAGTTTTGTTGGTTTTGTTGTTGTTGTTGTTTGGGGGGTGGTGGTGGTGGTGTTTGTTTTTGTTTTTTAAAATCACCTTGAGCCTCTCTCCTGAGATAGGAAATGGGTAGGGAGCCCCTGTTTGGACATCAGTTGTGTGTGTAGTGGGAAGGGCCATTTGGGAGTTTTTCTCTTCTAAAGAAGCTTCCCTTCTTGTGGTGACTTTGCTTCCAGTGAGGAGTCAGCAGAGGATAATCTCCTGGAGGATAAAGGGATTTATGGTGCAAGAGGGTTAATAGGACCAGGATGGTCATAAGCAGCATCAACAAGATGTGATGCTAGCCCTGGATCTAGAGCAGTATCTCATTCATACAGAGCTTATTGTTTATAACCCAGTCATGTTTCAACATTGCAGTAATTCCTACAATATGAGCTTGTATATTTCCTGTATCCTGAGTTTAATAAGCACATCAACTGTCAGCCTGAGAATGTGTTTAACTCAGGATACAGTTAGAGTGACTAGATGTACTGATGTTTATAGTGTAATAAGGGATACACACTTCTAAAACACTGTCTACTTTGACAGGCAGTATGAGTGAACCATTATGGTTTAACTTGGTCTGGGATTTTTTAGAATTGCATGATGATCCTTGGATTTCCAAAATACGGAGCAACCCCAGAGCAGTGCTAAACTGGAAAGGAGCCAAAAGAAACCAATGGGCAGTATCATGCTGCCATGGAGTACTACTTGGGTGAGGAAGGCTGCTTTCCTGAAGTTTTGCCAGCACCAGATTCACACACAGTGCAAATGCTTGTATTAAGGCTAGATGGTAGGCAGAGGCAATTACATTCAAACTTGAGTGATTGTATAGGGAAATTCCTTTTTTCCTGTATAGTTTCAGCTTAAAAAATTGGCAAGGATTAAGGAGATTCTTATTTTATCTTAACCAACACTTTTTTAAGCAACAGTAGATCATCTGGTTTGTATAAGCTCCTTAGGAGTCATTTTGATCAGCTTATTTTGATGCAGAATGGGGATGGCTGTATTTTTTGTTGTTGTTGTTAGTTTACCTCAGAAATTAATCTAAACATTGTGTGGCAAAGATGCTGTCACTTAGTTCAGGCTAAGTCAAGTCAGGTTTGCCAGCAACTCCTTTGAAATATTTCCCCAGCTCATACATCATTAATCAGAGGGAAATAATCTGATTTAAATTATACTGAGTAATTCCATAACAGATGCTGAGAAATCAACTCCATGCATGAGAAGGCTTGTGAACAGAAGCCTAAGGTAAGTGGGGCATCTACTGGTGAGACGCTGCAATGAATTGATCTGCTGTGTAAAAGTCTGATCCAAATCCTTCTGTACAGACCATTCTGTGTTCATTTTGCTTTGCCAAACATGCAAACGCCAGGCCTGTTTCCTGAGTTCTTTGACCAAAATAGCAATTTCTTCTTCAATAAATGCTTACTTTCTGGCACTCCTTTGGAGGTGTCTGCCACATACGTTGCAATAGTAGTGTTGTGAAGTATCCTAGTTAGAAGAAGAAAGGAAATGAGCTAAAGAAACTTGTCAAAAGATGTGATGCAAGTCTTTAACAATCTCCAACCTTCCCCCACCCCAATCTATCACGACAGATTCTCTGTCTGACTGATTATAAAGCTGTCTTCCTTGTACCAGGAGCTACTTTGATACTCTGATCTGCTGCCCAAGGGTGTGAAAATGAAGACAATGCAACAATACTCTACAGCCATAAAATCCAGAGCAACCAAACACAGGTTGTTATCCACACAACCCAATTGCCTTCCTCAGTTCTTCAGAAAATGTTGTATGCAACAGCGTGATATTCTCTACAGTGTTAAATAAAGTTTAATGACTTCTACAGAATGCGTTTAAAAATATGTCCCATCTTTATTTTGCTTGTTGTGCAACACTTACTAGTTTGGGCCAGTTGTAGGGTGTCATCTTCAGGCTGATGTGTTTCTAGCTACAAAATTCTGTGTTGCATCTTTTTGTGCACATCAGACAAGGATTTGGAAGGAGCTCAAGGGGGCTTTCCCAAACATGTCACTAGTTTCATTGTTAGGATTAACATTTTAAAATTAAACAATTAGCATGGGAAAAGCTTGCTGATATCTGCACTTGGAGCATTGGACGTGCACTTGTGAAAAGGAAAAGCGAACAAATAAGCAGCAAAGTAATGCTAAATTGGGAGATGATTTGATCAAACTGTTAAAATACCTTGCTTCTGCTGCCCTTATAGTTAGGTCATCTTTACCTATCCAGTAAAGCCAAATACTTTCTTAAAACTTTTTAAAATTCTGTTGCCTTAATAGAACAGTAGTCATACATCAAGATACAAAAGCACCCTTACTTCTGCTTTGCTGCACAGCACACTTGCTATATTTAGCTGTGCTGGGGAATCAATTGCTTTATATAATCTCATCACAAGCCATTGCTGAAAAAAAAAATCTGTGACTTGACCTTGAGCAAAACACCAGTCTTTGTGCTTTCTTCAGAGCTCCTTCTGCCACATGTTTGAAGACTCTCTAACCAAGCAGTGATTTCAGCTGTCTTTGTCAGAGGTTGGTGGAGTAAGCAAAAGTCATTTTAGTCTTGTTAAACTAAGCAAAGCTGCAAGTACCTTCCTGTTCCAAGAACTGGCTTTTTTTTCTGATTCTTTAGCATGTTCTGTGCTTCACTTCACTTGAACTTTTGGCACAGCAGAAACAATACCGGTTTTCTTTTGTTTAGTCCTTACAATGCTAATTTTCTTTTATTTAGCCCTTATTAGTAGAAGCAAACAACAAAAAAAATCATTGTGTTTGACAGCTACAAAACACTTTGATCTCTGAAATACAAGGTGTGCTGGATCACTACGTTTAATCTTTCCCCTGCTTTTCTTTTTATCCAGAAGCCAGATAATACCTGATTCCTACTTCTAAAACCATAATTTCTTCTGGCTCAAGAATTCTACAGCTACAAACTGTTTGAGGGCGGGAGAAATCTTTAGAGAAATATTGCAGTATGTTTGCTCTGTTCTTTCCATTCTTCCTCTGTGTTGGCCAATACTCACCTCAGACAGTGGGGTTAGATAGACCTTTTTGTACGGCCACTGTTCCACATGTGTGTGTGCTTGGTAATAGTGAGGGGGTGAAAGTCCCAGCAGAAATGACCAATAAAAAAGAATGGTGCAAAAATCTTTAAGTTGTCTCAAGCCTTAAGGTGTCTCAAGCCTGCAGTTACTGAGGAGTAAAATCAAGGCATCTCTTCCTAAGGAAGAAAAACCATTTCCTGAATTGCTTGTCCTATGGCTTATGTTGAAGGGAACCTGTTGCCAATGATGACCAAATAGTATCATTTTCATTGCTTTATATCTAACCTTAAGGACTTGGCTGCTTAGCAAGTACACTTCCTACTTCCTTTGTAGAAACTAATTTATTGTTAGCTGCTGAGTTTGAGTGGATGGTGTGAATTATAGTGTGTGAATTATAGAGCATGGCTATGGCTGATTGCTCATCTGGAGCACTGACATTACTTAAGAGCGCAGAGGCATGCTACTGGGCAGTCTGAGGGCTGCAGAGCCCAGGCACTGACTGGGGAGCAGTCGTTCGTAAGGTATAATGTTGTAGCCTTTGTGAGCTTTCTAATGTAAAAACGTTTTGATTAGCAAAGTCTATACAGTGCTAGTCTGAAGTCTAGACAACTGTCAGTAAGTTTTCAAATAAACGGATATCTATTCTATTATATATAGTTAATTGAATGGAAGCCAATACTTCAAATCAGGATAATCCTTTATCATGTAGTTTTAGAATTAGTCTTGGGTGCATCTTTTATAAGACTGGTTTGTGTCTAACTCTCCTAAAGTGTTTCCATCCAGGCTCTGTTTGACACCTCCAAAGGCATCAAGAGCTCTGATTGATAGACTCTGACAGGAGACTTGGGCAAGCATGGTTTTGTTCAGAACTGTATTCAGAGACCTATTTAGAGAAAGAAATGTATTAAAGATACACTGTATAGTTTCATTATATAAAGTGAAATTATCCTGTCCTATTAACTCTCACATTTTAAAATTATTATGCTGTTTACTAAGATGTTGTAATTAAAAAGAACGCAACACCCCCCTCCAGTGCACATTTCTTGTTCTATGAGCTTTAGTGGGGGGGAGACAGTCTGTTTACACTATTACACATCTTTGGAATTTTATTTAATCACTAAAGCCTTCTTTAAAAACATAAAACTCTAAACCACTACTGCTCCATAGGCCCACACAGATGTAGGAAAGCACAGAAACTTTTCTGAACACTTTTGAGGGAATAAACATTCAAGAAGCCTCATTCAGCACCAAAGCCACAAAATTCTTACTCTCAGTGATTTTTAGTAAGACTTAGATGAAGCCTTTAGTCTTTGTTATAATCTTTCATGACATTAAATGCTGAACTTGGCCTATGGTTGCCCACTTGCCATCCACTCAGATGCCCTACGGTTCTCTATAGTAGTTGGCAGACTCATGAGATTATTTTTTTGATGCGTTTCAGACAAACAGATAATACACTGTAGAAGTTGTTGTTATTGGGCATGCTTCTAATTCTGATAGGCAAAGCTACTATGTCCTTCACTGGAACTGCTGACAGTGGTAAGCTACTAGCAAAGACTTCATCGTTATATAAGGAATCTGCTTTTTCAGCATAGCAATGCTCCACCTTTATGGTGGTTAAGAAACTTGTGTGTGTTAATTTGGCATGCATATTATTTCTCCTCACTCAAAATACAGAATATTTAAAAACTGGATCAGAAATGCTCAATTGCATTGTATGTCAGTATCACTTGCTATGCTATTTTAAAAAATTGGTAATTCTTTAAAATAAAATTCTAGGTAAAGATTACATTTTTCTTTACATGAGAAAGAAAGTGAGACTTTGCAAAGTTCACTCTTTAAAGTTATTTAGCACAGTTAAATAGTTCTAGGCATTAAGAGAAGCAGGAAGAATGAGTGCAGGGAAGGGAGCAATGTAAAATATTAGTCTTCTTTGTATCTTAAAAAGGAAGGGAAGCTGCAGAAACAATTGGTTTTGTGCTTCTGCAAGCCACTAACATTCTTGTATTTCCTTCTTTTTTTCCTTGTGTGTTGGTTGGTTCTGGGATGGATTGTTCCATTGAGGCATTTCAGGAGCTTTCAATAGAAGAAAGATGCATATCCAACAGAAGTTAGTAAAAATATACTCAAGCAGTTCTATGATTGTAATCATACTGGCACCACAAAACAATCCAAGCTGGCCACCTACATCAGCTGTAATAGAAGGAAATAAACATATGTCATTCTAAGCACTTGGTTTAGTCTAGCAGACAAACAAAACCCTGCTGGGTTCAAGTGTTAAATAAACTCAATATACATAATCCATCACTTCAAGAAAACAGAATTTATATTCTTAAGAATGTTTATGGGAGAAGACTAATGTGTTTCTTAAAATTCTAAATAAAGTAAGTCCAACACAACACATCCTACTGTGAAACAGATACTTAAAATATTTCCTACTTCTATGCCTTTTTAACCGTTCTCTTGCTTCTCCTCCCATGTTCCCCCTCTCCCCTCCAAATCACGTAAACGTCACTATTCTTACAGTCCTGCGTGTGATATAGCCGTAAACTAGTGCCAAACTTAATTCTTACTCTCAATTGCTGTCCATACTGCAGTTTCTTTAATGGAATGACAGGACACAGTATCAAAAATGACCAGGAGGCAGACATGATTATTACCATTATAATAGAAAAGGTATTGCTTTTTGTTTTGAAGCTCACAAAGGCTATGACTCAGGAGGCAAGAAAATAATAACAAAAAAAAAAGGGTTGTTTGTGTGGGTTTTTTTATTTTTAGATTAATTATTAAACATTCACTTACCAAGCAACTCAGATATAGTCAAGGCCTTCTGCTGCTGTGTTATTTTGTAGCTCAGATCATGATATTTAATGTCAATACGCACAAGGTTCTGCCTAATGACAAATACATACAGTATTACTTGAGACAGTCAGGAATACTGTTTATTTTTACCAACATTTATCTGCATGGACAGAGTTCAGGGAGAGTGATGCTGTCTTTTAAAGAACAATTAGAAGAATGTTACCAAAATTAGTTAGATGGCTGAAGAAAAAAGAAGTGTCCTAATAACAACAGTTATAACAGGATCTTATCAGAGGAGTAGATCTTCAGGCTATGTTGAAAAAATAGCTCTAGATCTGTACTGTGAGATAGACTCGTACTTTTTAAGGGTCACAGAGATAAGCTTGAGTGGACGTGTCAAGCATCCTGACCTACAGCAGATACAGTGCTTGGAAGTGTAGTCTACCACTCTTGATTATGTGCAACTGCATATTTAAGGGTACTTATTTCAATGAGCATGTTTGTGCAGAAGAACTCTTGTCCTACACTTGGATGTTGAGTTCTATCCTCTGCTAATAGCCTCGCTTACCTAATTATATTCTTGCCTGCAGCAAGAGCAGAAGAGTAGGTAAATCTCAGTTGGAGCAAGACCTGTGGAATGATTCAATGTGAGTAAAGAGCTCATATTTATGATACTGTGTCTACAGAAAGATTCTTCCTAACTCCTAAATAGAACATAAACATAATGGTTGTGGAATAAAACAGACACAAAAACTGATTGCACACTTGATGTTGTGACCTTAAAGAATAAAAACAGAGATTCTTCAGAAGTCTGAACAGCTACAGATTTTTGGGTTGACAGTGATAATGAGCTCATCAACAATATTCATGAAAATAAAGCATTTGCTATACAAAATAATCACTTCTATCTCTTTAGGTGATAATTCTAAAACTCAGGTAGCACTACTGAGTAATAAAAATAATCTCATTCTCATAGCTTCTATTAATAAGACTTCCTACTGTTGTCATGGAGTTGCTAGCAGAACTATCCAATAAATATTTAACTTTTCCCTTCCTACATCTTTAGAAATCAATAGATGTCTAAATTTTATAGTTCAGAATATGTACTTGTTAATATGTGGGCAGGATTCCTATTGGTTAAGGCTTGGTAACAGGGGAATGTTCTGTATTTTTGCTTGCTTAATTGAATAATTACTGGGTTGCACATTATATTTACAGACAATAAAATAATCAACAAAGATAAAACATCCTCAAAGGATTAATATATTTTGCATATAACAACAGGTTTAAATTTCATAATCTTCATTGAGGACAGACTTTTTAATAGTGCCTGTAGCCCTAGACAAGGGATAATGGCTTTAAACTAAAAGTGGGTAGATTCAGACTAGATATAAGGAAGAAATTTTCTACGATGAGGGTGGTGAAACACTGGAAGGGGTTGCCCAGAGAAGTGGTAGATGCCCCATCCCTGGAAACATTCAAGGCCAGGCTGGACAGGGCTCTGAGCAACCTGATCTAGTTGAAGATGTCCCTGCTCATTGCAGGGGGGGTGGTCTAAATAACCTTTAAAGGTCCCTTCCAACCCAAACTATTCTATGATTCGTATAGTTCCTGTTCACATGTAAACATATGCAAGCATTTGCAGACTGATGGCTTCAAGGGTAAGAAAACTGAAGTCACTGAAACAAAGAAATATTCATAGATATTTTATTAGCCAAATTTTCTACAGTTCTTTATAAACATGTTTTGATGTTGTGGATGCTACAAGTTTGTGTAGCACACGTCTTAATGCTTATTTGTACTGCTGACATCTACATCTGTAAGCAAAAGGCAATTCAGTCTATAAATCATTCTGTGTTTTGATATATAATGCTTGTATTTGCAAGGAAATCTGGCATCAATTTATTACATTGAAACAGTAAGGCACGTATGCTCTATTAAATCATAGGCATATATGAAATTTCTTCTATGAATTTAAAAGTGTGCAGATTGTCAGCTCAGTGCTGCTACTGAGTGACACAGCTCTATGCATAACATAAGTTCTAACAGCATTTCCTGGATAAAAGGTGTAGTCAATACTGTTGAGGCATGTTTTCACACTAGAAGGTCCCTTCTTTTGGGTATAGACCTACTTTCTTCCGCTGTGTATCTTTTTCAGTCACACAGAGTCATATTATTTCGCTCTTCTGCTACCTCATGAGAATTAATATTGTACTGAGTATTTTCTAAATAACTTTTCTAATATAAATGGTATTAGTGAATTCTACTAACAATAGAAAAGATTATTAAACTTGTGACATTATTGCTACAATAAAACCTAGCTCTTCAGTGCTTATGAAGCTTCCTTTAGGAATGGGGTGAGAGAAAGGAGAACACCTTTATATACTTTATATAGCATCCCTTTAAGTTGTTCATTTACTTCAGTTGTGGAAGTGTGAAGATTTGTCTTCTTTATTGGATGGATTGCTCACATGGACTGTGGATAGGTTTGATAACCCTGCCCTTTCTTTATGCTTAATTACAAAAGTGATCAGAAGACTTTGTTATAAGACATGAAGGACACAGAAGGCAGTTAAGAACATCATTACTTGTTAACTGCAGCATCTATTTTATGTTATCCACAAGTCTTAGAAGTGTCTAAGTATATATATTATATGTATGAATATGTATAAATCTTAACCAATTTTGTCTAAGAGTTTATTTTATCTCACAGACAACATTATTAATACCACACAAAATACCTTTTTAAAAGGGCATGTTTACATCATACGCTCTGTTAGCACACTTAAAAGTAATTGGTAATTTCTTTATCAGACAAGGTGTTAAGCATGATTACCTGACATATTCTGGGCTTTTCTTCAGTTTTGCAGAAAAGTATTTTATGGCTTTTTCTCCTCCAAAACTTGAATAGGTGATAGTGGTAGGATAATCCGTTTCTTCACATGGGGCAGGACAAGTGGAATTGTGGGTTCCTACTGTACATAATCCTTTTACTTCTATATCATCTGAAAGTTCAGGAGAAAGAATTTACAGAATATTTCTCAAAAAGCACACAGCTTATATACTTCTTTTAAAACTTAAAAAATGACTTTTAACTGACTTTGATAAATGTATGGTTTAGTTATCCTGAAAAAAGCAGATGCTTACCAGTTTTGAAGGAACAAATAAGTACTTGTAACTGGCATTTGGGAAACTGGTGCACAGTAATAAGGATTGAGATTTTTGGGGGTCACTTTTCCCAAGGAAATTCAGCACCTGTAAGTCCTTCTGCCTTCATTAGGGATTTATGTGCTTATTATTTCTCATCCGCAGATAAACAGTAGCACAACAGAAGACATTCCATGTTCTGTGCTAGCTTTCTGATTACATACTTAGGTATACAGTCCTTGGTCTTGATGCCTTTATATCTGCCTAGCTCATTCCACTGCACAGGAACAGCTTCTAGAGCAACGTCAACTGTAGTTTTCTATCATCTGATAACTACATAAAAATCTTGGTAAACTAAGTTCACTTTACCTTAAACCCTGCCTGCCATTTGATAATTGGGCTTAAGACAGCTAATAGGGTTTAGGGATAGCTTTGTTTCTTCAAATACTAAAGAGAAGTCACAAAATTCTGCAGGTCTGGCTGCTCATGAAAGTGGGGAGCCATTCCTCTGACGAGGCTCTAACAGAAAGAAATCATTATAGAAATCTGGGAAAGCTGGAGAAAATTCATGTGGAAGAAAAATGGTAAAGCATAAACATTTCCTGAAGCATAAACCATCACCCAAAGCTGATGATCACTCCGAGATGAGTACCATAACCTCCTGCTTGTGGTGCTCTATTTGTCCTGGTGTGGTGGTGGCCATGGTGTCTGTTCCATCTGCGTGTCAGCTTTTTGCTTTTGCAAACTGCAGGGGAGGAGATATCTCAGCCTGTTAGTTGATGATTTGAGGTACTCTCCAGGGACACTGGGGTTGTTGATTTAATTCTGGATAGCTGGCCTTTAGAGTTCCTAAAATAAATGCTCTCACCGACGGTTGATCGGTCCCGCAGATACTGGATCAGTGTGCTGTCATTTGAGATTTTTTTATCAGATGTCTAATCTCTCCTGCACTGTAAAAGGAGACTTAGCACCTAACTTGGGGTCCTGGGGACCAGACACCTACAAGCCAGGTTCACCATGTACAGTACTGTGATGCCAGTTCCTTCTGGGGTCCAGCTCTGAATCCTGTCCATCCTTGATAGGAATTAGGGATCATTTTTTTTATTGCTCAGTAGTTTCTTTGAAACTTGGTCACAGAATATCCATTAAGTAAAATAATATACGTATTTCCACCATGACAGGCTATCAAAGATCAGGATTATATAAGAATGTGAACTTAGTGGAATTGATTTCAAAAAAGCCATAGGAAAACCAGTCATTGTTCATAGTAGTAGATCTTGCCTGAAAGTTGCACACACTTAATCAAAACAGAAAGAAACCCCTGCATAGCCCCCCCCCCCAAACTTGTTAATCTACTTGGTATCTTAATCATCCATTCCTTTGGGAAGGGAGAGTCACATGACACAGCAGAAGCCAAAACAATTAAAAAGGAGGCTTTATAAAGTCCATGAGAAGTTACTTCTCAGATCACCATTTGCAGTATTTTCCAGAAAGTCTGTTGTAGCGACTTACAAATTTCATACCTACTGTGTGCAGATGATTTGCTTATGGAAATGAATTACATTTGGAGCACTTTGCAAATAAAGAATTCATTTTACTTTTCAAAAGATAAAACCTTAAATCCAGTGATTTTGAATTATATTTTCTATCAGTCAGCAAACCTGTTATTACTGTGCTGTTCACTTTTCTGTCACAAACAAAAATAATACAGCATTGGAGCTAGAAGGATGATATCATGAATATGCAAAAATGCAAGCCAGAGGTCTGATAACTGAAAACAGATTAATTGAACATTCTTCCATTTTAAACCATTTCTGATTACTAGAATGATTCTTATGGGGTTTTTTAATTGGCATCTATTTAATGCTCTGTCTGGTCTCTGGTTTCAGAATATTAAATGAACTGGGTTGTACTCTCAGTACTACTTTCAGTATTTTGTTTTAATTGATAGATGTTGTCTACTATTTGGAATTGGATTAGAAAATATGAAGTTATTACTTACAGACTGCCGGGTAAACACAATTGTAAAACTTCAGCAAATCACATTCTGTTCCATTTCCTTAAAAATAAACAACAAACTTTAGGAACGTCAATTAACAATCTAACTCTTAGCTCTATTTGTACTAAACTGAAATGTAATGTCGTCAAAGCCTGCTCACCACTTCATGTTTATCGTTATGCAACTGAGAAATCAATTTGGTTGGGCACAGTGCTGTTACCGACACCAAAAGGCATACACAGTGTAAAGAGACAACAGACCAAGCTAGATGTTTGCAGCAAACATCTTTATTATGTGTGCCAGCCAGAACTGCCTTTAAGCTTGTGGCTCACTCTTTGTATTAGCTTGCTAAACCAGGAATTTCTATTTTTCCTAGTGGAAAAGAAAAAACAAAGTAGGGTAGATAGGATATATGATTACACCCCATGTGCTTCAGCAAAAGTTTTGAACTTCATGCAAAAATTGTCTGGAGACCTAAGTGATAAGATAGCACCCTGAGCTAACAGCAAAATTTTTAGATTTCAGGTCGTCTCAGTTTCACCCTGATTTTTTCCCTGGCATGGAAATACTACTTAGCAGTTTAGCACACAATTAAAGAAGGTATTACCCTCCTTTATCTAACTGCCACTGTATAAAGCTCTCACCCTGGGTATTGGAGACCTAGACTTAATTTCTTTCTCAAACCCCTTTCCATGAAAGTTTCCAGGAGATTGCCAACCTCCTTTCCAAGAGGCTGTCAAACAAACAGGCTAAAGATTACTCATTAATGGATCCCCCTTAGTAAAAACATTCTACCTTGCTTGGGGATATTTAAAAATACATTGAGTCAGAAAGTGCAGGCATGACAGTGGCTTTCTTGCCCACTGATTGTGAAAAAAGAGCTGTGAAAGCAGAGATTTGTGTTTCAGCTCTTGCTTCAGAAAGAGGTGACAGTATCATCATTACTTTTAATGCTGAAAAGGTGGGAGGGAGGGGACTGATCAGGGCTCAGTGTTACTGCTTTACATTTCTAGAGTGATTAAGAAGCCTGGATTCTTGAAGGGAGTATTACAGCATACACCTATACTCTGCATTTTGGGCTAATTAGCTGGCTTCATGCAGCCTTTTGGCTTTTGCAGAGCTGTCTTCTGGTGCTAGACTCTTTCCATGGTTCATGTGGGGAACTCAGTTTCTGTCTTCAAACAAACAGTTCTGCTGTGGTTGCTAAACACCTGCAAAGCAGGTTTTCAGTGGTACATGTGAAAATCTATGACTTATTATGGATTTAGTTCCAGCTCTTTAGGAAGTCAGGTTGAAGACTATAGACTTGTCTCCCAGCCCTGAGGCATAATCTTTTCTGTCAAGTTTTTTGGTCTATATCCTAAGAATAGCCAGTGACCCCATGCTAGGTCTAGAGTTCACCAAATATCTTGCTTGTTTTCTCTGAATTAAAAAAAAAAAAAGACAAATTTATATAATTTTAATTAATCCCAGCTGTAGATATCCCTCAAGCATGTGCCCCATCTCCTTTGCTGTTCAATAGCAGGTGAGGACTCCTAGCAAGATGATCAGTGTATGGTATGGTGATATACCTGGAAGAATGAATGGCAAACAGCCACACCGGTCCTGTATGTACCGGGCTTTGCATTCCTGCAAACATCCATTAATACTATAAATCTTGTGGTACTGAAGCTTTATATCGGGCTTGCACTCTCCCCACGGGTATTCTTGGATAATTGACTGTAGGGTAATAATAACAGAAGATACAGGGTTTTTGTCTCTGTTTTAAATTTCCGTATTATTTTCTCACATTTTAAAGTGCTGAAGGAAGCCTGTTGAAGACATAAATGGTAACATTGTGATTTAATTGGAAGGAATTACAGTTTGTGCTTTTGGGATTATAAAATTATCTCCTCTCTCTCACAGTAAAAGTAGAACCTGATCAGACAGCCTGGTACAGAAGGGTAGTCCACTCCACTTGGATTCCACTAGGAATCCGAGACAACCTTAATGGTAACATTGTGTTGATGGGGCAATGCTGTGGTATCCTTGTACCATTATATGTCAGCGACACTGTAAGATATTAGGAAAGAAAGGCTAACTTCAATAGATACAGATTATGAAGACCAATCACATTCCCCCCCTCAAATAGCAGTAATTGTGTCTGGAGGAAATGTTATTTTTAGGAATCACTTTTGCATCATAAATATTTTCACTTCCAAAATGTCTAATTCATTGTCACCCTTCAGAAGAGAATTAGAGACAGTAAAGACCAATATTTCCACTTGATGGACAAAGTCCTTACCTTCAGCTGACGGATTGAGACCTGTGCATGCATGCCAACCGGTGTTAATAAACCTAAACCATCAAAGCGAGGAAGCTCTTTGGGTGAATGGATAACAAAAGTTATACCAGCATCAGTATAACCAAGAGCAGGTTCATCAGTGAATTTTTCCTGATACAAAAAAAATTATTTAAAATAGTTTTGGCTTTGCTTACCATCTGAAGCTTTAGCTATATTTGAAATGGTACTATACTTTTTTATTTGGTCTTGTATCTCTAGTCACATTTTTGGCAATTTACAGAAAAGTATAGAAGCAAACTGACTTGAATTTCCTTTGTTGATTACCTCTGTGGGTTTCCTTCCAGTTACTATAAACTTTGAGGATTTTTATTCCTTCTGCCATCTGCCAATTTCAAAAGCAAGAAGGCATAGATGAACATTTACTCATAACTTGGATATTCGTTCCTTTTACTTGCAACTACACATCACGTTTCAGCAAACTTTCCATTACTCTCTCCTGTCACTCCTGTCTCATAATTCCTACAGAACAAAAGTGAATTTCTAAGTCATTTATGTAATTTATCTCTCTAGATTTTAGTTTTCTTCCCTGATCTCACAAGGTGATATTCCCTGAGTTTTATGGGGTTTGCTGGTCACAGACAATTCTAATAAGGTCAGAGACTATTCACAGTGTGAAGACCAGATCTTAGCTGGCACGAAGCACTTACAGCTGCTGCTGCTGCAACTAGAATTCATTACTACTTAGAAATTGGCACCATATGACCTTCCCTACTGGGCCTTTTATTAAAATGAAATGGTGTTATCCCAAAATGCTTGTATAAAATTAAATTACTGCTCTGATGATGTGTTTCAATTGTAGGTGAACTGTGTATATGTACATTCATATGCTCACTCACAACTTTCAGAACCACTTAGCGGGGGACAGAGTCAAAAATAATTCTGACTTTTTAAATCTATTAGATCTTTCTTTTAAAATGCCCTTTCACTCAGAAATAGTCTTGATGCAGAATTTTGTGCATGAAATTCTGAAGGTCTGTGTAAAACCAAACAAACTAAAACCTGAACCAAACCCAAACCCAAACACCTCTACTCATCTATAAGTTATTACATGGTGTGTTGTTCATAATCATTAGGATAGCTGTACCTGTTGGACATCAAAGAGCAAATGTAAGCCTCTTCCAGACAAACTCACTCTTCTTGCTGGAAGATCATTGTAATTAAAAGTAAAGCAGTTTCCGTATTCAGTGAAAACATGTTCAAAATCCTTCAATAAAGGAAAATAGGGAAAAGTAAAATGAAAGAAAGGTCACCTGAGGTTTCCTTAGTGAATTACAATGCAAGAGATGGACTACTGGGGTGGTTGTTGGTTTTGGTTTTCTTTTTCCCCCAAAGGCAGTGCTAAATATTACAATCAGAAAAGTGGGAATTGGTGGAAATATTCAAAAGGATTTCATCCCTTTCTATAGAAAATGAAGTTTAAAGGAGAAATTTCACATTGTTTATTAATACCTATGAGCTGCTTAGAATAATTTAATGAGGTCACCTTGTTTTTCTATACCTGCTATATTATATAGAAATTATGTTTTCAAAACCAACTTGTTTAATTTTTTCAGTAGATGTTTAGTGATGGCTGTTTCAAAACTAAATGTCATGTTACATATGAAAGGACAGCATTTGCATTTTTTCCCAAAGCCACCTCATCATTTAATATGACTGCATCTCATTGCTTTAGTTTTAGTTATTAGCACTAGCGTCTTTCAGTTAAGAGAACTCTCCAATGCCTAATTTTAGAAGCTACACCGTATCTAAAGGTTAGATTAATCTGAAAGAATACAGGCCTGACTTTTCTGTTCACATTTTCTATTTAAGTTGGGAATTGCTCTATGGAAGAATTGACATAAAAATGAGACGATCATATTCTTTGTCTGTTGTCCGAAATTCCTGAAGACGGGCTATTTTCACCTCATTATGTAAAATTCCTGTGGACTCTGCATATAGTTAGCCTCGCTGTCTATATTCTTGACCTCAAGAACACAACTACGCAATCACATAATACAAAAAACTCCTTTCAAGCTGACCTTCGTTATAGGCCATTTATGGAAAAGGTTGTTAGATACAGCTTTCAAAGGCTGCTATCTGTGCAGAAATGGCAGTAGGCAGAGAGCAATTTAGACTGAAATCCCATTTTACAGCTCAGGGAGCCCAGCAGGCTGTCTCTGCAGGGAGAATTGAGGTCCTCAGGGTGATTTAGAGCAGGACTTTTTTTCTCCATTTGCTGACTGTAAAGGGAAAACAGGGGGAGCAGCTGGCAAAACTAGATGTCTCAAGCTGAGTGGTAAGAATACATCCCCTTCCCCTCCCTGCTACTGTTTTAGTAAAATAAACATATTTACCTGTGGGTAACATGGCTTTCCAAAAAAATCGCATTCTAGCAATGTGCTGCTGTTCAGATAAAACCCATTTTTTCTTGTAAACTCTTTGATGCTGAACTTCTGGTTTCCAAGAAGGAAATCATTTAGCTCTTGGGAATATTTATCTTCCACAGAAAAATTTTGGAAAACTCCAGACACAATGTTCCAAATTAAAAAAATTATTCTGAGGTTGTTTACTGCATGAGCTTGAAACCTGTCAGCAGAAAGGAGAAAGAATTGCTTGGAGTTCTGCAGAGTTATAGGACTGATGTCAAGGCCGTTCTTGCCAAAACTGTGACATGATTTGTTGTCTGCTCGTAAACAATAAGTGGTTCTTGCCCACCACATTGCACTTTGATCTGTACAACATGAATAAACAATATGGTCTCCATTTCTAGGAGGGTATTTTCCATATCTGAAACCAGAAAATGGATGCCTTCCCATGGCTATTCTGGTCAGTCATATTGGAAACATTTCTGTTGTGTGTGGTTGTTTATTAAAAACCAAAAAACCCGAGTAGATTAGCCTTCTGCATAAGCTGATAACCAGATTTGTAGAACTGATGACAAGCTGAACAACTGCATTTACTTGTGGGAAACTAGCTGGGAGGAGTTCTTCCTTTCAAAAAAGCTGTCTTCCATAATTTAGAAAATTTATTTCTGAGTGCATTTGCAGTAATCTCATATACCTGCTTTACTAAGGCACTACACCCCAGTGTAGAGACAGTCTACCTTCCCATGAGCTCTGTGGCTGGTGACACAGTAGTATAAACCAAGGGTGATCCTTACTCCTAGAATCCACTTAAAAAATCTCAGAAATGTGATGAGGTGTGGGAGGTGCTTTCCTGATGTACACCTTTGAAGTCCTTTATTGAAGGAAAGTAAGGGTTTACAGAACAGCTATAAGTTTGAAAAGAGAATAAACACAAATGAAACTTCAATACCATGTTCTTTAGAATTGCCATTTTATATAATCCTATTTTTAAAAACGTAGCAATATATTTGTGTAGTAGATATTAATGTCCCCGCTTAAGGAAGATTGGTAGGAACACCTCTTTACAATTGAATTTCAGTCAAAAAATAAAGACAAAGGTAGATCTGCCCCTCTCTGTCCTGCCAACAAAAAAAAAATGGTTACTGAAAACAGGAGGGAAGTATAAGCACAGCATGAACAACAGATGGATGTGGCAGCAAACTGTCACTTAGGCAGACAACTGCCATGCTCAGTAGCTGACTACTTACAATGTGCTGCCACTATAGTTACAAGAAGGGAGGCATTTTTATAATAGAAAGCCCACTGTAATCAAGAGGGACTTCTATCCACCGTCCCTGTTGTGCACTATAACCCCGGATGGCTTTATGCAGGGCAATGAGAAGGAGGCAGAACAGGTCCAGATATTTGAGACTTGGACTTCTGGCTGATTCTGCCAGGAAAAGGTAGAAGACAAGAAAACTTACAGTTCTTGAGGAAACAATGTGGGTAAAGTTTTCATATTTCTAAAACTGTTCCTACATTACATATTTGCTCTAAAAATCAGGCCATAGGTTTATTACATTGTTTCCAAAGTGGCTGCATCTAAATCTTGGCCATTATCTTCAAATGTAGAAATCTGTAGTGAAGTTCTTGCTTAGGTACATGACTTCCAGACAAATCAAATGCTTCCCTCCTGCAAATCCCACTGACATCAGCTGGACTCATAAAGGCTGAGCACCTCTGAAAAAAAAAAGTATCTACTTTGCCTAAGATTTCTACATTCGTGTGAGGTTCCTACTAGAATCCCTCTATTTGCAAATCTTGTCTTTTATTTTTAACTTGGATGTGACTGTCCCTTAGTTACACTGTAGAAGCAACACTCATACATAGAAGAATAATACCAGAGAGGTTTTTCTGCTCCAACTTATGTTTTGAAACTTAAAAATCTGTAGTGCAATTTGTTCATCTGAAGGAGGGGGAAGATTAAAAAAGACAACCTCCCTTCCTTGATTCTTGTATTTTCCTCTTCATTTAAATCTCATGTGGTAGCGTGGAACACAGGCACCTCAGAGCCATATTTTCCTTGTTTTATGTGATTTGTTCAAGCAAGTTGTGGAACCTGACTGCTTTCAGATAAAGAGGTGTTGTATCTCAAGAGCAAAACAACAAACATAACTTTTACCTGTTCAAGTTGCAAAAAGTCACAGCAGGGAATTTGACATTTTCCACATACTGAACTACCACTGTAGTTGTGGTCGGCCAGCTGAAGTAGTAGATGAAGCGACTATAGATTTGCCAAATAACAATGGCAAGACAGCCCGCGACTACTAACAGCCACAGCACTTTGCGAGTCTTGCTCTGCGTTTGAACGATATTATGCACTCCATGAAATGAAGTGGATGAGGCAAACTCCTGATGATACTTCCTTCTGTCTTCCAAATGTGGCAGCAGTTTCTTTATTAAGTACAATCGTATCTTTTCCAATATTCCTTAATATGGAACGAAGTAAAAACACATTTTTAAAATTAGCATTTAAATGGCACTTAAGAAAGGAAACCATGTAATTTTGGTATTGGAAAGCAGTTGTAAAATTTCTTTTTAATTGTAAATTCTCTCTTTAAGTAGTGAACTTGCTTCTGAGGATGGAAAAGTTCTGTGCTAAGAGATGAGCTCAGTGCTTCCTGAGAACAGACTGTATCTTGCAATATTTTAAGCATGCAAAATTATAAGCACATTAATATAAACTGGTAGTCCACTTCTGTCGAAAAGATTGGATTTTGACATACCTCAGTGATCTAAAACCACAGGTTGCTGTGAACCTACTGTAAAAATCTAAGCATCTGATTTTTACAGTAACATCCCATTAAAGGTCTGGTCCTTCATACTTACTCTGAGAAATAAGGTAAAAAGGGAATGATATGAAATGGTATGAAAGGGAATTTCACTCTTTCACTATTAAAAGTTTCTGGGTAAAACTTGAAAGTTTAAGGTTCAAAAGGAAATCTACTTTCTTTTTTTTTTAGGTTTGTACTTGTCTGATTCCATAACTTTGAAACAGTAATGGTTTTAGTTTTCATTTACCCCATGTTTTCTACAAACTGATGTTAAAAAACCCAAACCAGACCAAAATATTTTTTAATCCAAGTTTAAGAGCTATACAGTAATGAATATAATCAATACCTGGAAATGTAGTAATTTTCTTATGCTTGCTGCTGAGTGATCTTTTGGGCATGGATTTGAAGAGAATGTTCTCTCTCAAAACATCCAAATGAGGGAAACTTAATGAGACCTTTCCTGTATCTAGTCATAATTGGACCAGTCTCTTTGCAAAGTGCTTCATTTACCGATTGTTATCAACTACTTTACTCTGTCATTAAGAAAGTCCATAAGAACAGTAAATCAAAGAAAGTTTGTGAAACAATAATAATAAGAATCTGAAAATATATTATATAGATCAGTGTTTAACAGCAATTAAATGCTTCTCTAATTCCATTTTTTAACCAAAAAATAGATTTAATAGTGTGGCATGCATGGTAGGAAGAGAATATAGCCTTTATAAGACTGATTAACTTGAGGCCATTACACTTGGGCAAAGGAACAAAGAGATGCAAGAGTCATCTGCCGAAGCTCTCGTGACCACATCAGCACTCTGGGATGTTGCTTTGGTCTCTGCACAGTCTCTTGACTGTGATAATGAAATCCCAGATGGTGCTGGGTTTCAAAATGTTTCTGAAGGGAAAGAATTTTCTTTATGTTGTTCTTTAAAGAAGATCTATGTAAGAACTTTGATTAATACTTGTTTAATTTACTCTGACCCCTTTTTATCATCAAACAGTTTTCTGCTGGAAAACTATTCAAAAGTTTCTCTCCTAGCTCTAGTGACTATTGGATCTCACTGCAAAGCTGTTCAGCCACACGCGCTTTTGTACATCACACCAGAATGGAGTGGATTTCTGGTTTTTGCTGTAGGCTTCTTTCTCACCGGTGCGTGTGCAGTGGGACAAGCGCTCTGCGTGCTCCCCGAGTAACAGCAGAACAAAGTACGTTCCTAGCATGTGTCTGCATCTGCTGCCCGTAGACTCCAACAAGAGACCACAAGCAGGTCAGATCCTTTCTCCAGGGAAAGCGCTGTGTATGTTTATTCCTCCTATACATACTGTGCTAGGTAAGAGAATGATAGCATATCCCTACATAAAAGTCCATTGCCACCAAAACCCACTAGTTAGTTTAATCAGCAGAAGTGTAACTTAGAAGCTATGCAAATATGTAACTAAACTGTACTTCAACTCTTTGGTATAGCTACTACAGTAAGTATACACAATGTTTTATCTAATAGTGAAAGTTTTGCTGTTAATGCATAAGATTATCTAATATCATACCACTGCTTTCATTGCTGTCTTTCACCAGAAGAATTAGCACTACTATATAAGTATCTTTAAGAATCCTTACTCTACTTTCAGATTTCATTAGAAAATGCTATAATTAAAAAAAGAAAGGAAGAAAGAAAAAAGATTGTTAACTACTCTACGTAGGGTCAAGTGGTAATTTTCTGGTATGAAGTTTCTCACATGGTGGATTGGAAAATAATGTGAAATGTGTAAGTCGCGAGTAGCCATTTATTTTGGGATTTGGTCTGTTTATGAGGAATAGGTACATTCCAGTAATGTATCATTAATAATAGAATGGTTATTCCAGGTCCCAGTTAATGGACAGTATACCACAATAATGGGTGGGTGTGAGGTTATAAATGATTAACCCTTCATCCTGTGCTGTACAAAACTTGGGCTGTGTGTATCTGGATTAAGGTTGTGTAATCAACACAGCTGAACTAGCTGTAAGTGAGTTAGAATATCCAAGCTGCTGCTAGATAGACAGTAAGGTCTTCCAAGGCCTTAGACATATTAGACAATAAGGTCTTGAGAGTCCTTTGTTCTTTTAGTAGCAATAAAAAGTACATTTAATGTAGGCAGTACAATAAAAAATATTATTGTCAAAGATGTGAATAAAACCAATATTTATAGAAGATCCAAAAAGTAGAGGATGGATAAGTACAAAAGAAGAGACGTAACTAAATGAGAGGAATCCAGGTCCAGGAGCAAACCACATATTTGGAGCCAAATATAGAACATGCATGTAAAAACTAGTAAGGTAGCTCATACGTTCATAATGGGCTGCAGTTCCTTTGCCTCAGGAAACACTGATTACTGGAGAAGCCCCAAGAACCATCACGGTTAGTCAGATAAACCTGATTTTCCAGTCACTGTTGTTCAAGAAGAAATTACTTCCCTGCATGTATAATCAGGGATACATGGCCAGGGACATACTATTACGAGCTTATATAAAAACCTCAGAAATTCACGGTATCTTTAATGTTAACACTATAAATTGAATTTAAAGAGGTTTTTTATCTTCAGTTAGCAGGTAATTGGTGACAGTCTATAACTACTTGTATAGGGAGCTGATAGGTAATAGTAATAGGCTCTCTGATCTAGTGGGGAAAAAAAAGTAACAGGACCCAGTGGGAAGAACTGGAAGCTGAGCTCTTGCATAGCAGAAATAAGGTACAAAATTTTTATTTTTGTATTCCCAATGTTTAATTGGGATTGGATTTTCATTAATGAACATATTAAAAAAGAATGGCTTTTAAAAATGTAGCTCATCTTCAGAGCTCTTACCTGGAAGGAATTATTTCAGGAAGGTTATATGTGGTCTCTGTGCAATGGTTAGTTAGGCTAGATAGATTTGTGATTTCCTCTTTGCCTTAATCTAAAAATCATTAAAGTACAGTATCATTCAGAGAAGTAATTGCCTAGTTAAAACCGTGTTAGCTTTATTCTGAATGCATAAAGGACCAATAGCTAGAGACTTTTCCTCACTCCTTAAGTGTATGGGTTTTTTTCTACAAGTTTTTTCATCTCTCCCATCTTCTTTATATCTTGAAAACATACACTACTGCTATTTTAGACAAGGTTACAAGAGAAAGGAGACAGATTTTCTCATTTTGGTTGTCAGTCCTGAAAAAAACTACCAAAATGTAACAAAACTCTGAGTAAAGCACTGTAATATGTCTAGTCACATACCTTTAACATCCGATTGAATGAATCTTCCACGCTGGTCCATGAGGCTGTGCTTATTTCAGAAAGGAAGGAATGGATAACAAGTTGCCTTATCACTGTGATCATTGCTAGGTAATGGCTTTTATAGAAAACTAAATGGGAGGTGATACTTGATGACACATAACACTGGGCAATTTACCTGCCAGGGTTGCTATGTTTTGCCTTTAAATAACAAGGTCTGCAATGTAAGAGAGAAGATTATTTTTATAACAGGATCATATATATTTCAAGTACATATTATACTAATAATAGGACAAGTGCAGGCTTGTGTGTTGCATCACCTTGCAAATTTCTTTCATATTTTTCCTTTTATTTTAGAAAGACCAATTATCTTCACTAAAATACTGAGCTGTTCAGAACTGAATAGATTCTCTTTAAGTAGACAAGGAGCCCTTCCTGCTCTGGAGGGCAATAAATGTCTGCCACTAGTTTCCCACCAGCAGCAGGATGCAGTTCATCCACCCTTTGAATAGCTGTCTTCATAACCAGCTCCAGATTTTGTGTTCTTTTGGGCTTTAGCAAAAATGAGTTGTTATTCCTGAGAACTAACCCTGTGGGTGAGGATGAAAATGCATGCAGAGTCAATCGTTCCAGTAACTCCTTACGAAAAAGGACAGAGACCGCTTTTGTGTTAGATGTGTGGTATGATCTTGTTTGAAATTTGTTTCAAAGAAAGAACTGAGCATTGCATAAAAGGCAATAAAAAATACTAGAAAATTCAGACCTGAGATGTGCTTGATTAATGCTTTAGGAAATAATAAAAAAGAAAACCCTCCACGTTCCCTCTCTGATCTGCAAGTGCTGGGAATGGCGGCTGCTGTGTCTTTCATTACTCTCTTGGTTATGGTCCATTTCATTGCCCACAGTGTTCTTGGGTTATCAGGTGTATTAGCTTGGCCCCTCAGTGCCTTACTGTCTAGTTGTTTGCCAACTGTTTTCTGGCCGTGTTGTTCAAGCTACGAGCTGCAAGGTAAAGCACTGAACTCCATTTAGTCAGTCCTGTGTGACAAGCAGAAGATTTTTGTACTCAGCTTCTTGGATATCCCAGCTCCGTTTGTCACTTTTGCCTCACCAGCAAGGCTCTCTGCCAGGGCTAGCTTTGCACAGCACTTGCGTTCGCTCAGGCAGTGAAGTGCTCAACAGTAAACTGTTATTCAACATCTGTATGTAACTCAACCACATCTAACGTGCTGCTGAGTAGATATTTGAGGAGTCCTATTAATGCAAACCACTCTAATTCACAGAACCGAGACAACGCCTCTTGCTTGAGTTGCTTGGGTTAAAGCACATTATGTCAGTCTTTTATACTGCTATGTGCATATGATTAAGAAGTACAAACTGTAAGTTGCTCTCTACACAGCAAATACAATTCATCTTAGTATGTTTTTTAAAAACAATTCGGTGAGTTGATATCTTACAAAGAGCCTTTATGCTTATGTAATACTTTAGACGAATATGGCTTGTGTTCTCTGGTTGTGTTTTACAAAAGAAATTAATTTTGAAAATTTTCTTTCTTTTATGGTCGTTTTACATTAATTCTTAAGCAAACACTAGGGGGCGAAGACCAACCATCTTGTATTTGTTCATCTTTCCCAAATGGCTTGCACAAACAACTTTCAGATTATAAATTGGTCACAGGCAGCATGGTTTGTCCGCTCACTCCTTGCAGTGTGTATCTGGTTATCTAAACAGCACATTCCCTAATACTTAATGCAGTAAAGGTTCAGAAAACCAACCGATGACAGAGGTGGTCACGATTTTTTGTATTCATACATATTGTAAATTTTGTACTCAAAATGTTACTTGAAGTCAGTCCTCAGTGCTGTTCAGGTCTTCTTTTATGGTGTTAAATTTAGAAAAAACACTGAAGCCAGCATAACTACCTAGCTATTTGCTGAGACAAATAGATAATGTGTTTCTGATAAAGTTATTTCTTTATAACCTAGTTGCAGCAACATCTTGTAGGAATTCTTAGGGGCTGCTGAGAGAAAATACACATATACTCGCACACAAATATGTATTCAGTGCATATTTAGCTTTCATTGGACAATTATTTTTTTCCCAGAAAATGTCAGTGTTTCCTTCCAACTTGTTTCTTTGCATAAGGCTCTGTAAGTGCTTTATTGACGTTAATGCTTCTTCTAATGATTTGCTGAGCTGTCTTTTTTAATAGAAGCATCTCAAATATTATCTCCTTTTAAGACAGCGCAAGTAATGTATCTGCTGATATAGCAGACTGCAAACACTTAGAGTCAGTTCACACAAAAAATATTAGCAAAAAAGGTAAAACAGAGCAGGAAAAAAAAGGAAGTGATCACCATCTGGACTGTTATAATGTATTGTCATTGCCATTTCATGGCAAATGCTGGGATATGTGGAAGATGGTAACTAATTATATACACAAACATCTGTCTTGCTCCTTCCTTCAAAGCAGGTATGCCAGTGGATTCAGCAATGTGGGGTGGGGGGGCTGCAGAAGAAGGGGCTCAAAGAGAGCTTGAGGACTCATTGGATCTGTCTCAGCATTGAGGCAGAATCAGCTATGACTGGAGAAATTATAAGCTCTCATCAATGTTTTCTAGTGCTCTATAGATACTAGAAATTTCTCTATTATTTGTTTTCTGATGTCTGTATTATCTTGCCATAATTTAAACTGGTTACTCCTTTTCCCATCCCCTTGTATATAGAAAATTGTTCATTACTCTTCCCTTTGAAGAAAACGTGTTTATCACTTTCCGCCCACAATCATCTCTTAGTTATACAGGTCAAGTATAATTCTCTCCATCTCTCTTAATGGGCCATATTTTCTACATCAAACATTCATTGTTCTTGCCATTCTCTTCTGAGCCCTTTCAAAGTGGTTTTCATCTTTCTTGAAGAGTGGTGCCCAGGACATAATACAACAGACAAATTCTTTCTGATGCTGGATGGAAAGGAGGGTTTCCATGCCACTTAGAAAGTTTCTATTTAAAATTACCGGTATAAAATTTGCTCTTTTCACAGTTTTGCCTTCTGTTGCTTAACTTGTTATTTTTGAATAACTGAAACATCCAGATAATTTCTAAAGAATTTCTTAATTGCTAGTTTGGTTATCACAGCTGAAGTTCCAAAGTACTACTCTGCATCACTGAAGCTACACATTATTTATTTCAGTGCATTAAGATAATTTTGAATTCTAGCCCCCATCTGCCAGCATGCTATTGTATCTTCCGGGCTGTTCTTATTTGTCAATTTAAGAAGTGTACAACCTACTCCGTCATCCAAGCCATTAATGATGACACTGAATAGCATCAGATTAGCAAATTGTTATCAGCGTTTGTCCTGAACCAGCCCTTTGCACTTGCTAGCCAGCTGTACCAAGGGGTAAACAGCAGCACGAATTGAGCCATGTGGAGGCATGGGAGTAGCTTACGGCTCCAGATTTTGACTTCACTGTACCTGACTGGTAACCAGGATTCAGGTGTTCAGGAGGGGAAAAACAACAGCCTTCCTATACTAAAGAATTGCACCATGCAATGTGAGGCTGCAAGGAATTAAAAGAGGATAGGTTTCTCTTGGGACAACTCTGTGGCACATATTCAATATATGTTGTTTTTCCTAAGTTTATAGTTTTGGCTGAGATTGATACATTTCATTGATGAAAGGAGGAAGTTTTGGCACTAACAGTGAAAGAACATTTTCTCCATACTCAGGAAAAAATTATCAGTCAGAACATGAGGAAGATAAAGTGTTCCTCTGGGACAATTCGGAGAGCAGGCTGCTTCATGGTCCGAGTATAGCTCGCAGATAACCTGTGAAAGCACAACCGGCATGAGTGCTATATATTTAGAAAATACAGGTGTAGGAGGAACTGGTGGTAATCTAAGAAAAATTCCTTTTTAAGCACAGCTTAGGGCAGGAGATTTGGTACCAGCATTAACAGGGTCAGATACTGTGCAATGTGAAAGAAGTTCTGCTGCATTCTGCTGAGCCACGAATGATAGACAGTAGGGGGGGATTGTGCTGGGATGTGTAAAACATAAATGGAAGTTAAAGGTATGCTGGGAAGTGACGACACAGTTCTTTGTGTTTAAGAAGTAGAACAAATACAATATTTAAAAAAAAAAATCCTTGCAGCACTATCTCTTCTCTTTGTTTGTAGTTTGCAAGACCTTGAGCTCTGTTCCTCCCCCACATACAAATGTCTGATTGGATTATTAATATTGCATCAACTTTAAGCTTGTTTGGTTTAGCCTTGAGTCACTAAATTTTATTTTTCTTAAAACTGACTGTTAATTTCAAATGCTAGTTAAAGAGCAAGTCCAGTTTTGAAAATCACAAAACACTCATTTGAGCAGAGGACATGTTTTGGTGCGAAATTTATCTTCTTCTTTTCACCTTCCCTGTGTCTTTATTCACCTGTCTATCTCTTGTTATATTATTAAATTGTCTGGGGAAGTGATTTTTGCTCAGTGCTTGTATAGCAGCCAGCACAGTGAGGTTCTGGCTTAGGCTACTGGGTGCTTCACCTGTGCAATCTGAGTTGCACCTTGTCTGCCAAAACCTACCCATAGCTGCTGTACTGCATTTCACTCTTATAGTTGCGGGTTTGTTGTCCAAGAAACAAATTCTTTCATCACTATAATTTTATGGAACTAACAATGCTCACATCTATACATCTAAAAGGTATTTGCCTTTGAATGCTTCATCTCAAAAAGGTCACAACAGAATCTGCACAAGTGCAGAAAAGGGTGACTGGGACTATAAAGGTACAGTACAGTTATTTCTCATAAGCTCATAAGCCATGACTTGGTACTAAATGGAAAATAAAATTGATTACTTGGCAGGAAGTTTGAAACTAGCGCAGGGAAATACTCTTTCACATGATATGCACTTCAGCTATGGAACTCATTGCTGCAGGCTGTGGATTCACAGAAGAAGGGTTATTAAATGCAAGGACACAGGTATTTTAGAAAGTCCTGGACTATCAACATTGGAAAGTTAGATGCATATACTAGGGAAATTATCTCACTGTAAGCTTGCTTTTTATTTTTTTGGGTTTGGGGTTTGTTTTGTTGGTTTGTTTGGTTTGGTTTTTTTTTTTTAAGTGTTTGATTGTTTGGTTTGTTCTAATAGCTCTTCCCAAGTTACCTGCTGCTTTCTAGTAGAAACACTTCAGCACGACATGACCTACTTGGGTCTTTTATCCAACTTACAGCAGCCACTGTTAACGTAGGTAGAAGCCATCTGTGCTGGATAACTCCTAGTCTGTAATTCTGAAACAACAGTGTTGCAAAGGTTCAAGCATCACTTGTTTGTAGCCAGAAGGTCTCCAAGCTCTTTGTTCAAATTAATGAACATTCAAAAACCAAATTGATCTGTGATGATTTTGTAATCAGAATGAGAGTTTGAGCATAAGAATGGGTGACACTGTCCAAACCATTGTGTGTGCAATTTTTTCTTCTCCGTAAGTGATTTCACGTAGGATAACTTGAGATTTGGCCTGGGCGAACAGGTCACTTCTGATTTAGTAGGAGAGAAGACTCTTGTTGGATTCATGACAAGACATAGGAGGTCATTCCTACCTATCCTCATCAGACTAATGTTTTAGACATAAAGCCCCACACAATAAGAACATGGAGACTCTTGGCGCCAGCCGTATCTACAAAATATGCTACAGGCCACCTCTGCCTTACATCAAACCTCCCCTTGGCCAGGTTAGAGGGATGCCTTTTTGCCCATACAAATCACTTCTCTCAGTCCAAGTAAATTCAGTTTGTCTCTGCTCTGCAACCCTGTTGCAGCTGAGATGAGCAAAGCCCAGCCACCCCATGTCCACCTGGGGAAGGGGAGGTAAACAGAAAGGGAACAAGGTGGATTAAAAAGGGTGCTTAACAATTCCCATGTTTGGTCATGAACACCGTGACAGTTCGTTTGAAGGCCACAATGTGCAGTTCTGGGAAGCTGCGGGTTTTTTTCTGCTGTTTAACTGTTTGTCTTATATTCAGCCCAGTCACGAAACAGAACATTCTCACTGTCTGCTGAAGGTTAGAGTCCTCTGATATGATTCTAGGATGAACAGAAGTTTTTCTGTCTGACTTTCATGTTTTAAAAATAAATAAACAAATAACTAAATAAAAGCTTAAGGGCACACACACACTCTTGGTTTTCATAGCTTTGCTCAGTCCTCCACGGCATGAACAGCAAGTTGTGTGTGTAGTTACAACTGCTTCTATGTGGTTCTGAGTGTTCAGCATGAAAAAGAGAAATGATAGTGCATTTTGAGAAAAAAGTAATTCCATCAATTAAAATTAAGGTTACATTTTGCTTTCAGATATATTCACATGGAAGACCTTTTTTCACCAAGACTCATTTATGTTTATGCTAGTAAAAAGATATGGCAAAGTAGCTGTAAAATCTCTGTCAGGGCATAAAGGCCACTCAAAGAAAAATCAGTTCCCCACAGTGAACCCCAAATTTGAGCAGGATGGCACAAGAACATTTATTTCTAAGGGTGTCCGCAGCCATGCCAGAGTTCAAGGCTCTGAGCTGATCCAAACCTGAGGGCTCTTTTAATCTGTGCTATCATCTACACAGTCAACAGACAATTTCATAATCAGGTAGTACAAGTCAGTTTTTAAATTTTTTTTCTGTACTAAATTCATTACACACTTGTGAAGCCTTACTGAGATCAGATGAACGCAGCCAGTAAGATGAATGAATGATAGTTCTGTATTGTCTATGATTTTATTTCAAGGGTTTTCAAGTCCTCATTAAGAACTCTTTCCACTAATCTTGGATAGTTTGAGGTCTGTTGTAGTTGGAATGGTTAGAGAGCAGAACTCAGCTACCATGAGATTAAATTTCCTTAAATGAATAGTTGCAAGGATAATATCATCCGTAATATTACCTAGCTTTTCAGGAAATGGTCAGTCCACAGAGCTTGCCCTGGCTAGATACACAATGCAGGTAAGAGTTACCAACTTTAAGTCCCATACTTGTTTTTGCTTCTCTCTATAAAATGTGAATACAGTGGCCTCATTTTGTTTGTTTGTTTTTGAGGCAGGGCAGGGGAGAGGTAAGGCTTTTGCTCGAGAAGTTAACATGAAGCCACTTCCAACATTTTTAGTTTTCAAAGGGAAACACGGACTGCTAAATTACTGCAGCATCAGATCAGACTGACTGAACTTATGCACATTTTAGATTGAACATTTACTTCTGTCAGGGTTACTTATGAGAGATAAAAAAGAGAGAGCAAATTATTTCTGGTTTGTGTGCAAAATCAGATGGTTCATATACTTTGCCTGGTAAACATGGATTTGCATTTAATGCAAAGAATATAGTCTGTAGTATTGACTCTACAAAGTATATACAAAGTATAGAGTATAGTATATTTTAGATGCTAAAAACATTTTAAAAGAAATTTACTAGGTAATCTTTTTTTCTTAAACACATGGGGTTTTTTTGCTTCTCATAAAAAACCAGAAGTTGAGCTTACCATCTTCATTCTGCATTGTGTGTGAAAGTAACGGCTTACTTATTTTTAATTATCTCTGCCATGGAAAGGAATTAAATTGTTGGGGCTTTTCTAGGATCCGAGTGAATATTTTGATAACAGTGTTTCATGTATTGACAGCACTACAAAAAATATTTTTGTTTCTTATTTTGAATCAAAGCATGATGTTGTACAAACATGGTTAGAAGAATGTATTTGTGGTCCAAGTGTAGGCCTGAAACAAACTGCTTATATTTCTTTTTTCCAACATCTTTGCAGTTTTCTGAATATTTGGAGAATCGTATTTTTGAATCCTCTCATATATATTATAAGGTTCTTGGTTGCTAGTGAAGTACAAGAGGAACTGATTGAAAGCCAGATATTGGTGATAAAGGACTCAGAGACACTTGGGAATGTTCTTTCAGCAGGAGGGTCCTGGGGATAGCCAAGCTTTCTAATTGCACCAGCGCAAGAGGGTATAACAGGAGAAAGTGAACATGGTCATCAAGCAGGAGCAATGATGAGTAGTGGATGTGTTTCGCTTGGATTCTCTAATTTCACAAGTGTCACTAGGCTTGTGGTTTTTAGGATGGAGGTGCTTTGGGACCAATCAGCTACAAGGTCCCTAAACAGAGAGTTTGAACATGTTGGAAATACTGGAAATAACTTCCTAAATCGTTGTAGTCTGGCTAATTTATTTGATTGACTGAAGCTTGTCTGTTGCTGAATCAGAAGAGAAGTTTGTATAGTGCTTGGTTCACATAGTATCTTCAGGTAGATTTCGAGTGAGTTTGGTAACCCTGAACCAATTAAGAGAAGTATTACTTCCCAAATAGGGAGTTAATGTTTTGTAAAGCACAGAGTTTAAAAGGGCTCTGATACTTCAAAGTCCTTTGCCTACAGGGTAGGCAATGGAAAGGCTGCAAGTCAGAGACAATTGCTCTGGAAGTTTAGTATTCTCTGTGTCCCACAGAAGAAACTAAAACTGTACAAGAAAACAGACAGTGACTTCTTTGGTGAGGTTAAGAGTCCAATATTTTTCAACTGTCCTTATTTTTACTAGGTTCACACTCTTTCTTTGCTTGTGCTGTGAGAAAAGGTAACAAAGTTGGATTTCACTATGGAGGCTCAGTCTGGATATTTCAGGTGAAGGTATACAGAAATGACAAGATAAACCTTCCTTGTCCATGCCTTTGAGATCCGTGGATGTGAGAGATTATTATCAAGCTGCAAATGGGATGGTGAAAACCACAGTTTTCAACATTTAATTTCTGATGCGTGCGCCAGCGCAGAGTCTTCACCTTCCTCCCTACTTGCCTGCATCATGGGCAGATGTACAGTTTTGTGTGGTAAGAGGATTATTTTCCTCTGTCAGGTTTTATATCATGAAGGAAGAACACCTTGACCTTGCTTAGTGGGTTTCCTTGGTGGGTTCCCTTAGTGGAGTCCTACTTTTCTTGTGGCTCAGCTTTAGTTTAAGCTAATATTTGCATAGCCTGACATACGGCATCTGGCTGAGCCGGGTATACATCCCGTCACCCACATACTCCATATGACTTTTTTATGAGACAGCTAACTCTTAAGTGACTAGAACAGCTGGAACCACCGCACAGACACCACTAAGCAGAGTAAGTCTTGCAGAGAGCAAATGGTCTGGGGTCACAGGGGCCCTGTAGCTTTGTTTGCAGTAAAACTGAGCATTAACTTTTTTTTCAGAAAAGGCTGGCAGGCAGGCAGGAAGTGCACACTAATTACATGTTACTTTGTTGTGTGTTAAGCTGATGATTAAACAGAATTGAGTAACATTTGTCGATAAATGAGAGTGAAACTTTTGCACGAAGAAATAAAATTAAGGAATTTTCATGAATTAAACCATTGGAAAAATAGCATGAGGTGTACATGATTATTTTTAGTTCTTTTACTTAATCTGTGTGCATTTTTCCAAAGTATGTGTGTTACTCGAAACCTCTTACAAGCATTATTCAGTCTGCCATAGAAATATGTTCTCCTTCCCCTCCCCTCCCCTTTACCTTTTCCATATGTTTCATTTTTTGAACTTAAAAGTATCTTGAGATCTTGATAGTAGGGGCTGCAAGTTAAAAACCTACTTTAACAATTAAATATTGCCTTTTTCTCACACACAGACCTCTCATTGACTTACCCCTTACACCAGCCTCAGCCTTCAAAGAAGCAAGTGGCGGAAACCTTGCAGTAAAAAGCACAAAAAGTGTGTGCCATAGGACAAGGCAAGAATGCCAGCCAGTCCTGTTTTGACTGATTGAAAGAAAAAAACAAACCTGGAGAGCCAACAACACATGAACTTATTGATCTTTGTGCCGCGATAGTTTCTGTAATTATTGAATAGCGGGGATGGGCTGAGGGCTAAGGAGGAGAATTTGGGGGTTGGCCTAGGCAGTGAGATAAGGTTACATATAAGGTGGCTGCAGTGGATTTGGGAACACTAACGGAGTATATTCCCTGGTGTGCAGCTCAGCGAGTTTGGATCCTGGAATCATGAGCGGGTGCCCCTTCGCGGGGAACAGTTACCTGTGAGTCCCTTGTCCCTGTGTGTTGCTTCATAATGCCGGTTCAAATGATATAATGTTAATGTAAAATATGAAAGCTCAGAAAGGAATTAATGATTAGCAACAAATAGACAGCTGTAGCTATTGCGAAAGGAAAAGAGATTGTACAAGGACTTGTCTGAGCACTTGTTATTTGATGAAATAGATATAATGCTACCAGCTGTTACTGTGACAAGAGCTATTTCAGGTATACTGTTTTTCTCAAAAGCCTGCTTTAGTGGTTCAGTTTCTCAAAACAAAGCATTGTTGGAATTGTAGATGCATCTGTTAGTAAAAAGGCATGTATATTCATAGTTCTTTTACTAAATAGTTTATATATTGACTTAATTTCCTTCTTAGACTTAATTTTAACAAGCTATCTTTGGAAGATGACAAAGATGACAAGTCACAAGAAGGGATAAATAAAGCCAGCAAGGGTGGACTTGTCTATGGAGACTACCTACAAGTAAGTTTAAGCTTTCCTGTTTACTGCCCTGGTCTCTCTTAAGACTTGAGCCAGGACCTGCAACTGATGCTTCTCCCAGCAGTCAGCCAGTCACTAAGACAGGTCTCCAAGTGCCCTTTGACTACCTGAGCTCCCCACGTGAGTCACGGGCACAGGTGCCTGTCTCAACTGGGATGGTGCAGGTGGACTGTGGGATGGCTTCTCAAGCTGCAGGGAAGCTGGATATTTTGGGGGTTCTGGTAGGGAATTATTTATATTGGTGAACCTGAACTGTAAAGTGGTGCACCATGAAAGGCTTTTGTTGGTCTGACAATGACCACTTGGCAATTTCTCCATGTCAGCAAGCCGTGTGCAACTTCCCCAAATTATTGCATGAAAGCCCAGAATATTTGGCTGGAAAAACATATTGCAGAAATTGAGGGGGTGGGATGATGACTAATGGGACACACACAGAGAAAAAAAACAAACAAAAAACCACAACAACTAGAAGTAATTAAGAACTAAGTAAAAATAAAATGCCATAAATAATAAAAGATTCCGGACTTTCTTCTGTGACAGCATGAACTGAAGTGAGTGGAATTACTCTGCTTCTGAATGGGAGACTTATTTCTTGATGTACTATATGGAATCTTGCAAAGATTTCTTTTAAAACAACTATGTTTAGATTGTAAATTTGGCTCAGTAAAAAAATTAGTAATGCCAGAATGGAACTAACTAGTACAGCCTCAAATCAGAGCTCTTGTGCAGATGTTATTGCATGATTACACGGAATTTTACTATAGGAACGCCATTTCATGGAACATGACAGTATAGATGTAAGATCTGTAAACATGCTGTATATTTTGTTTTCTCTTTTTTATAATTAAAAATACCCTTAAAATGATTTTCCAAACTTTATTAGTTAACGTATCTAAATGTTCCATTTTAGGCAAGATTTTTTTAAAATTAAAAAGTAAAAGTGACACATGAGACCATTTAGTCTAACTTCTCATACAACCTGGAATATGAGGCCTATATATTTTTTTTAATATTATCCTTAAATATTAGCTCTACACAGTAGGACTATCATTGCTAATAGCAGAATTGAGAGCTTTACAGAACAGTCTTATCTTTATTTTTAAGCTGAACAAAATATTGAATGCTCAAGAACTTCAGAGTGAGAAGAAAGGAAACAAAATCCATGATGAACATCTTTTCATTGTGACGCATCAAGGTACGTGATTGGGAGGAGTTCAGTGGTGGTTGACTGGCATTTTTGCCACAAGGAATGTATTCAATGCTGAAATATGCAATACACAATTTGTTTTAATTTTAGACACAATCACTACAATAGCTCTGTCTTTTATCTGCATTTATATTTGTATATATCCATATATCATTTGTAAGGCTGTAAGGCTGTAATCAACTCTATGCTTATGAAGCCAGAAGTATAACCTTTGGATTTGGTAAACCAAGATTTGGATGGTTCTGTTTCTAGAGAAATTAAGGTGGTGAAATTCATTCCTCGTCTGAGTAAGAGGCTGCTATGCAGTTTATTGTAGGCAAATTTTGTGTGTTGGCTTGTGCCTTCTCTGAAACTTCAATCCAGTTTTAACCATCTAGAGGCTGTCTGGAAGCCAGCATACTGGTTAGGCACTCCCTGGCTGCTAATATCCATGTGTTTTGCATGCACTGGCCTGATGATATTTTCCTGTTATTGACAGGAAATATGTAGATGACATAAGGATTGTAAGCAGCTCTGGAGTTAACTTTTATTGGCATATCAGATCTGGATTTTCTCTTTCCTCCTTTTGTAATGAACATTCTGTACATCAAATATCTGATGTGTAAAACATGCTTTAAAAAATTCTGTCAACATTCTTGACACTAGATTATTTCATGTAATAGTTTAGGTAAAGGACAGCATAATGTAACAGGTATACACCAGCAATGTAAACATAGGCTATTCGTTTCAAATCAAAATGTAAGAATTTTACTTCTTCAGGACTATGAAGAAAAAACAAAGTAATGTTGAAGTTAATGCTAACAATGCCTTTCTTGTTGTAGCATACGAACTTTGGTTTAAGCAGATTCTGTGGGAAATGGACTCTGTGCGGGTGATCTTTCAAAATGGCCACGTAAGTTGAAAGCAAATATTAATTTTGGGAAAATGCAGCCCCTCTCTTTCTCTTGCCTCCTGCCTTCCAGCCTGATATATTTGGTTTTACTGAAGCAACATGTGCTCTTTTTTGAAAACAGCATCAGAAAACCTCAATGAAATTTGGTTGAGTGGCTCTTATATCCTGATAGTACAGACATTTGATCAGCAAAACCTTGTTTCCTCCTGAAGTCTGCCTTTTGCATATATCACTCTCAAAGACCAATTCATACTCTCCTACTAGTATTGGATAACTGCAGAAACTTAACTTGGGAATATTCTACTGCAGAAAAAGCATGCTTAGAGGCAAAACTGAAAAACAGAGGGCTCACAAGTATTTTTATGTTGAAAAGTCACTTCTGCCTTTGTTCAATTTTTTGAAGTCTACATACTATATCCTTCCATCCAATACCTGCTATACAAAAGGAAAACTCTTTTTGGTTGTTGTGTATTATTAAATCCAACAGAAAAGCAACAATCAAAATCACAGTGTACAGTTGTATGAGAATTTCTGAAAATTACAAATATAACAGGAATATTTCAAATATTCCTAAATATTTGTCCAAAGATAAACACACCTCATAATAATAGACAACAACAGAAAACTCCTGACCTAATACTACATCCACAGAAAAAGGCTGTGTAATTTGAGAAATACCTTGAATAACATTATGGGCATGTGTATATGAAGAAAATTTGAAACGAGACCAGACTGAAAGAAGGAACCTTTTTATCATAATGTCCAATGAAAATGTTCTCCGTTATCCTCCACATCCATAATTTTGTTGGCTTTTTAGTTGAACATTACATCAAATTATAACTGATCAAAATCAGTTCTTAAGCAGAATAATGTTTCATTATTTGTTTTTGTGAAAAATGAAACTTTGCTTATAACGAGAATTTGAAATGTCAGTGTTAAGGTTAACTACACAGCCAGGTGATTAAGGAAATGGTTATCATCTTTCATTTTTGTAGTTTGATATTTCCTGGTTGCGTGCCCAGGTCTTAGAGAGAAGTTTAATCCCATTGAAACTAATAGGAATTTTAGCAGACTCCTCTGCAGGCAAAATGTTCAATTTAGCCAGAAGAGAGTCTCTGTGTTTTCCATTTAATATCTTCTATTTCCCACCAGATGCAGTCTTCTCTGTTTTCCTCTGCTTGCTAATGCATATGTCTCATGAACATCTTTTTAGATGTGCTTTCCTGATGTACTTCTCAGATTATTCTGCATCTCAACTTTTAAGTACTTTCCACACCTGCCTTACGACTTGATTATAGAAGTGATTATAATAGAAAGCATAATATAATTATCATATGTCATCTATTATTAAAATTGTATTGCAATCATTGGAAATGATCATGATAGAAATGATTTTGGTCTATAATTTAATTGCTAGTGGTGACGTCTATTTCAGTTAAAAATATAGAAAAGAAAAAGAAATCCTATATATTTGGCCTAGTTGTAATGTATCATCAGTCAGAGAAAAATAGATTTCAATCTTTGAAAATTATAGTTTCAGTTTTCAGTTAAAAACAAAGTGCTCTATTCAATATGAGATTCTGCTGCTATGGATTTCATGTGGAAAGGACTTGGGAACTATAGTGATGTACAACAGTGAAAAGACCTGAAATAAATAGGTAGGATATAAAGAGAACACCATTCTGTCTGGTTATGATCTTTATTTTTTCTACAGGTAAGAGATGAGAGGAACATGCTGAAGGTTATTACTCGAATGAACAGAATTTCAATGATTCTGAAATTACTTGTGGAACAGTTCTCAGTTTTGGAAACTATGACTGCATTGGACTTCTTTGATTTCAGGTGAATACTTACTATTCCTCCACAATAATCCATGAGCTGGTAATTCCCGCCCTTAGAACTGATTGTGAATTTTGCATGTGCTCTGGCAGCTTGTAGTACCTGCATCATTCAGCAAGGTGAGAGCATACCTTAGAGAGACAACAGTGATATTAGAGTGCAAGGGTCAATTGAGAAGTTGAGCATGAATGTGAGTCCAGCATGCTCTGCAAAGAAGTACAAGTTAATTGTTGATGTTTGTGTGAGGTGCTGCTGAATGGTTTCAGAGTCAAAAGATAACACAGTAGAAATAGCTCATGGTTCCATTAACAATTTACTTGAAACTTACCACCGCGCCGTTGCAGCAGTATTCCATAGCAAATCATAGAAGTGCTTGGGTGAGAGAAATGCACTCTCCATAGATTATCAAACAGATATTTCAGCTGTCTTGGTTTGCATAGTGTTTCCTTGCTTCGTGTTTTAGTGGGTCTGCAGTGCTGGAGGCTTTAAGTGGCTGAAGGAAGCATTGCTGTCTCTTCTTTCTCCCCAATAACTTCTGCTCTCCAGTAGCTGCCCGGTGTATTGCTGGGCTGGATGGTTGGTAGCTCCTCTGCCTTCTGCCCAGGCTTTCTTTGGGATCCCTTGGCTTGCCTCACCTCTCCCATGGCATTTCGATCTGTTCCCTCACTTTGGCTAGGTCCTTCCACTACACTACCATGTGCGACAGCTTCACCCACTGTCTCTCTTGCTGTTTTTGTTCTGCTGGTGTCACCGACCCGTCTGACTCGTGACCTCAGTGCCGTCCAGCATCCCATCCACTTCTGCATTGTTTTAGTGCCCTTTCCTCTCTGTCCTTTAATGTTCCCTAACTAAAAAGTATATGAAACTACAATTTTGCTTCTCTTGGAAGTTTGAAACATCCGTATCATCTAGCATTACACTACAGCAGGGGAAAGCCATGGGCCAATCGTCTGTTTTGATGCATTCTTGCTTCTGCTTTTCAACAACATACTGTTATTTGATAAGCAAACATAAGATCAAATCTATGCTTTATTTCTGACAAATCTTATATTTGCAATTCAGAGTGCATTACAATTATGTAGCAATGTGGGATTTCAGATTACTTTTATTAGTCTTTTTTTTTTTTTTTTTTGCATGGTCACGTGATTTAACTCTGAAAGAATCCCATTAATGAATCCCTCAAGCAAAACCCACTAAATGTTTTTCTGAACATTATTCTATTATATACATAGCAATTATTCTGTATAACAAGCCTATTTAAAATGCATTCATTGGCACTTTAATGATGTGGAAATTTTTGTAATAGCTATTTGGGGTGAAGCTGCTCATTCTGTCTGGAAAGGAAATGATATTCACTAACATCTCCTCCTGTACATCACACACACAAAGCTGCCATTTTAAAACACAGTACAAACATAAGTGTATGCACAAACAATATATAGCTAGAAAAGTAGAATATGTTATACATACATTGTAGTTGCATTAAAATAGCTTGGCTTTTTTCTTTTCTTAATTGCAATCATAGAAAAAAATGCTCAGATATCCGATATTCTTCAAATATAAAATATGTATTTTTTTATTTTGTTGAGAACCAGAGAACACCATCATTGTAAAATAATATCCTGCATTTTTGTATCTTCTTTTCTTCTGTTCCCAAAGATACTACCTAAGCCCAGCCTCAGGTTTTCAGAGCCTGCAGTTTCGCTTGCTAGAGAACAAAATTGGTGTTCCCCAAAGTCTGAGAGTCCCCTACAATAGGAGGCATTATCGAGATAACTTCAAGGGACAGGATTATGAATTACTGCTTAAATCAGAGCAAGAACCAACGCTACTGCAACTTGTGGAGGTAACAATGTCTGTCTTAGAGCTTGCTTTGTTTTCCCCCATCTCCCAAGAATGTCCTTCATTGGTGTTAGTGACAAATTCTTCTTCCTTGAGAGAAGCAAGCATGCTGGCAATTTCCCAGTCAGTTGTGTTTTGGATTCTTACCAAATTTAGTATGAAAAAGAGTAAGTCATTAGTAAACCAATTGACTTTTCACAGCATTTCCTCTTGTCTGAAAAGTCTGTTAAACTAGTAAATTGCATTGTGGATGTATGAGCTAAGAACATAAATGTACTGTTTCATTTGCATTGTTTTTCACAATGATAAATCCTTTTTAGAAGAAAACTTTAAAAATATTTCCACTGTTAGTGATAGCTATTAGAGAGGTTAAAAAAAAGAAAAGGAAAAATGACAACCCAAAATGGAAAGGAAAAAAGGTGTTTAACAAATGTTTCATTATCTCTTACCTTGATTTAATTTGTCTCAGTGTTATGAATGACTCACAGTAATTTCTCTAACTCCCTTGTCATTTTCATACACAAAATTTACATAATTTTCTAAAGAATAATGCAGTATAAACCTCAATAAAAGCATCCACTCTTATTAGCCCTATCCATTTGTCTAATGGCACCTGATACAGAATATATAAGAAATTTCTCTAGCTTTTCCTCATTCTTTAAGACTTAATGCTCTTTTATCTTTCAGATGAGAAGGAGCTAAAGTAAGTGATGTCTAAAGGGAGTTTAACCATAAAGATTCCTAATTTTTTTCCCCTCCTAATTTCATTTCCATTATTAAAAGGAAATCAAAGAGAAAGTCTTGTATCATCACATACTGTGGCATAAGTTAATGACAGACTGCTTGATCAGTATTCATCCTGTCTGACATGATAAAAACTGGTTGTATAGATGAGATTTACCTTTACAATTATCCTACATATGTGGCATAAGATTGTTTTCCTCTATCTATAAGGGAGTTGATTTTAAAGATACTCTTAGAATGAGACAGCTTTTGTCTTCCAACAGTGATCATTTAACCTGGAACCTGTGAGTGTGTTTGCACGGCACCATTATGCAGGTATAAGTCATCTATGTGGACATCCTTACTCCAGCAATAAGCACCTCTGAGGGATATTAAACCACAACAGCTGTAGCAGCATAATTTATGTTGCTATAACTTGTAATTCTAGGGTAATGTGCTTGCACTGTTAATGTTTGAACACATTATTATTATTATTAAAGGCATGGCTGGAAAGAACTCCGGGACTCGATGCAGAAGGATTTGATTTCTGGGGACAATTTGAAGTGAATGTTTTAAAAGGTCTAGAAGAGGAATTTGCCTTGGTGCAGGTATATAGTGACTCTTGATCTAGCTATAAGAAAAGACAGCTGGCAAAATGACATCCTGGCATAAATTTTACTTTTGGCGCGCTCCCAGTTTCTTACTCACTTCACTTAATCTTCAGCAGCCTCTGTCTGCAAGAAGCAGAAAAATTTGCAAATTTTTCAGGAAATCTGAATAAGTTTGTAATTTGACATCTAAGATGGTTTAAAGCATGTAATACCTGGATGATTTTGATCACAAAAGGAAAGAAACAGTATCAATGGAAGGGTTGAAATTGATTTTACTGAAACTACAACTTCACCTTTAGTTAGTGCTTGCATCTATGGTTCAGAGTAAACACAAATTTTGGGCCCCTGACCTGCAAGTATAGAGTGTCACTATAAACAGCCCATTTCTATTTAACAGTATGTGGCAATTTGCTGCTATGTGATCATTTGACTTACACTGGCAAATAAGCACAGGAAAATCCCTGAATATTGTAAGACCTGTAGCTCTAAGTACATTTTAAATGGAAAAAACCCCACCGTAACATATGAACTAATCAATTTCCTGAGAATATCTGTTTACAACTTTCTAACTTATCTAAACTTTTTTATTTACAACTTTATTACCCATAGCTGTGCAAGGATGTCTTCTTTTTGCCTTAAAAAAAAAAAAAAAAAGACTTCAGACTAATGAAGATTAAGTGTTTTTAAGGCCTCTAGTCTGAAAGAAAAGTCTTTTGGTCTAAGCTGCCATTTTATTTGAACACTGATTCATCTGAATTGTGTTGACAGCTATTTAATTGTACATTTTGTGGTAATTGTGCTTTTTAAGGGACAGTGATTCAGTGACTCATTTATCTTGTTTGAAACTACAGTTCTTACATTTAAAATGTAAACTTATGGAGTATTTATGATGAAAATAGAAGTTACATCACGGGTCATTCAAGTGCTTAATTTTCCCCATTGAATTCTAAAACCTCTTTTTGTTTTAAATATCAAAGGCCAAACCAGAATCAGAAGAAAAAGATGATGACTTATCTGAATTCCAAAAACAGAAAGATGTGTTACTTTCATTATTTGATGAAAAACGCCATGAACACCTGCTTAGTAAAGGTAGATTGTATTAATATATGTCTATAGCACTTTTTATTTTTTATACATGATATATATATAATCATATAATAGCATTAAATTTGCAGAAGAATCAGTAACAAACTAAGGACAGTTGTATTTTGCAGGAGAAAGACGACTGTCTTATAAAGCACTGAAGGGAGCCTTAATGATCTACTTCTACAGGTAATGTTAGAAGATAGATCTTTAATGCTTACTGGCAGGAGGAGAGGTTGAAGGTTAAGGACAGCAGCACCAAATTTATTTAGGTTGGAATGGGCCTTGGAAAGTAATCTAGTCCAACCCTCCACAAACCCCCAGATTAGTTAGATCCATCTTGAAGGTCAGATCGGGCTGCTCGGGGCTTTGACCCATTGAGTTTTGAATATCTGCAAGGAAGGAGGTTACACGGCCTCTCTGGGCAGCCGGTTCTTGTCCGACCAAATGCTGCCCCTCAGACTGAAACTAGCAAATGTCTTGTTCAGACTGTTCTACAAAGTGTCCTAGAAAGATTTAGAGTATTTTTCCAAGTATGAGGGAAAAGGCACATGTCAAGACTTACATGGCAGAAGCATTTGTTAGAATACCTACTGTCATTTCAATACCAATTCAGGAAAAATGTATGTTAAGTCACTATTACACATTGGTGAATCACTACTTTGAAAAATACAGCACATTGTGAGAGGTCTCACTGTCTTCTCTTTCATTTTCCAAGGGAGGAGCCTCGTTTCCAGGTTCCCTTTCAGCTTCTTACCTCCCTTATGGATATCGATGTGCTCATGACCAAGTGGAGATGTAAGTTTCACTTTCTGACTTTCTGTAACACTCCCTCTTTTAGATGCAAGTAAATTGTTCTGTTTCACCCTCTTTTAGACAAGTTATACCTAGAGTTATTAGAATTGAGCTTCTGAGTTCATCCTTTAGGAATGACATTTTTTTGTTTTTACTTTGGCCAAAGGGAAAGATGAACACCCGCTTCTGTCATCAGTAGACACATAGGTATAGCTATTGCTTCTATGACATGCTTTAAGATAGGTGAACAATTTTATTCAAGAGACAGGCATGTATTTTCCAATGTCTCCCAAAATGTCCTCATGAGATTTCTTCATATGCAAACATTCTTTCTGCTCCTTCCCTATCTAGACATCCATAAATTAATGTATTAATACTGTATTAACAGAGCATAATATATAAAAATTATAATTATCAATTACAAATAAGTATATATATTTTTATATATTATTTTATATACAATGTATAATTATTGTATTAACAATAATTTTATATTAGTTGACTGAAGAGTGGCATAATTAACTCCTTCATTGCTGAAGACCTAGTAGTCCTGTATCTCTCTAAAGACCTCTGTACAATCTTTAATATTTCAGCGATGCACCTTGATGTGACCCTTTGCTTCTATCTTAACACTGAACACACGCCCTGTCCTTTTGTATTCCTTAGATAACCACGTTTGCATGGTGCACAGAATGATTGGCAGCAAGGCTGGCACCGGAGGCTCATCTGGCTACCAGTATTTGCGCTCAACAGTGAGGTAAGGAGAATGCGTTTCCCCCATTACCTGCAATAATGCAGTTTGTAGATACTGTAATGCCTGGAGGCAGATTTCAGACAGCTCACTGGAGGCCAGAGGGCTGTTGTTTCTCTTTTGGGACTCCAGCATTTCCTCCTGGCTGTTGCACATTTACTTATCGGTCAGGTTGACGTATATAAATTCCAAGCCTTTTGGGGCAAAAAGAACTCCTTTTGATCACTCGTGCAAAGTGCCATATATAATTCTCAGTCAAGGGATCTAGGTGTTACTGTAATAGCAATAATAATGATCCTGCACTGTTCAATTTGCGTGCAAGCTAGCCTGAATTAATGAGGCGATACAGGCTGGAAGTGAGTCCCATCTACAGTGCAACTGATGATGGTTTCTTTATTCCTTAGCGTGATCTCCCATTGTACAACCTAAGGTACTTCAATTTAGGATTGAATATATTCTTAAAGCTGATAGTAATTAATACTCTCAAGCTGTGCAGGCAACAATGAGAAACATGTTTCCTCCTGTTGGATGAAGCAGAAAAGAAACTTAAAAGGGATAGTTGCGGCCTGAGCGCAGAACTCTCTGAATGCGTAGAACTTTTTTTTTTACACAAAATTTGAGGATTCAGCTAGTTAGGCAATTTAAGCCTTTTAGGTGCAGCTATGTCCTGGCAGTCCTGAACAACATTATGTCAAAAAGCACGAGGGTATTTAGAACATCTTTTTCTAAGAGGACCTTCTTTGAAGTTTGTTTTCTACAAACAAAAATAGGAACCGTACATAGCTGGTGACTGCCATGTATGGCTGTGGGCAACGATTCCCATCACAACCATCATAACAGAGGGTGGAACAGAAAGCAGACAGTTAGATTGAATTAGAAGATTAAAGGTTCACTGTCTTTTTCAGCAAGCCTCCTCACTCTTCCTTAATTTCAGGTTAAGATTCTTCCTAGATAAATTCTACTTCATATCTACCATGAGAGTGGAGGCCTGGAGATTATAGCCTACATACTCTGCATTTTCAGAAGAAAGGTGTGACTATAGCAACCGTATTTCCTTGTTACGTCTAATCTGCTATGCCCTAGAAACGGGATTGGATTCTTACTCTGGAATATTCAGGAGGAGGGTTAGTGCAGAAACCTTATTAAATAAATAAAAGAGATGGAATGATTCCTGAGGATTTTGAAATTATGGCCTTCTATGCCAGTACCGCAGTATTAATTATTCCGATTGTCTTTTTCAGTGACAGATACAAGGTGTTTGTGGATTTGTTCAATCTTTCAACATTTCTAGTGCCAAGACACTGGATACCAAAGATGAACCCAACCATTCATAAATTCCTCTACACGGCAGAATACTGCGACAGCTCCTATTTTAGCAGCGACGACTCTGACTAGCCTGCCTTTCTAGAGTGGTTGCTGTAAAGAACTTCAGGACTTTCACCTCGAGTGGTGCTATCCCTCAGATACAACCACTATTCTCACAGAATGTGGGTGTGTAAATATGTATTTATGTGTGACAGCTATGTGAATAGTATGATGGGCTTGTGGAACAAACTTAATTGTTTGTAGAAAAAATAATCTGTATTGAGTTAGCCTATATTAAGACTAAAATGATACCCCAATTCAACTCAAATGACCAATTTAACTTTTAGCTGGCTTCTTAAAACCTACAAGTACAGAGAGGGAGAAAATTATACAGAATTATCACGATCATGTTTTACTTGTACATATTTTTGTATTTGTTTGCCTAATGGCTATTATTAATTTACTTCTAGTTGAGGACATAATTAGTCTCATCACCTTTGGAAGAATATTAGTTTCTGAGCTCTAGTGGAATTTCAAAAGGAATTTTGGGTTAAGAATTTCAAGAGCTAAATTTAAAGAAATAAGTCCTGAATCTGTAGAAGAAACCCAAGCGTCTTGAACTTTTACATGTATCAAGAATCATGTTGCTATCTATGTGTTACATGTGAATGTAAATCCCTTCCCTATACTGTTAAGAATAGCAGATATAAATAAGTACTTACTTTGCACTTCAAATAAAGCAGTATTAAAGCTCGTCTTTGCTTCAGTCTTCTAAATCAAGCATGAAGTTCAAACAACAGTCTGACAGGCATTTGAAGTGTTTTTTATTCAAAATATCATTGAAATAAGGATAAAATTGATATATAATAAAAGTGAAGCAAATTTGGCCATAGAATATTGATAAAGCCATTTTGCCATCTCATTAGATGGCCTCTCGTCTTTTTAAACGCTTCCCTTGGAAATACACACATGCTGTAGGCCTTTATTTCTGGTGAGTTGCTCTGTACCTTAGTGCTTTAGGTACTTATGCCTGGTTGTACCACCAAAAACACTGCTGAAACATCTGTGTTTGATATATTATAACAACATTACTCTTATCAATGCCAATTAGGAACTTTGGCTATTGTTTTCCAGTTATGGAAGTGTGCTATTTGTTGTCTGTAAGCTGCTAAGGGAAGGCCATGCTACAGAAGACTATAAGACTACAAACGACTTCCTCTTTTGTTAATCTGAAGTTTTCAGCCAGTTCAGCAGAACCTGAAGTAGTGAAACATCGGACTTAGTCTTCCTTTCATTTAAAATACTAACACTTAGAAGCAGGACTAAAATGGCAATACTTACAATAGACAAATATGAACACTTATTGCATTTCTCATAAAAAGGTTACAATACACTGACCTATTAACATGGAACAGTAATGGAGTGCAAAAATAACATAATTGCTTCAACACTTTTCATTGCAGTGCTTCATAAAAGATACAGGTAAAGCATTCCAAATGAAAGATTCAGAGCATTTTTGAATTACATGTTTGATTATGAATTCTAGCTACATTTGCCTGCAACTGCAGTGTTACAGGTACAGCAAAGCTGGAACCCCTTTTTGATTCACAGCAAGTCCCACCTATGAATTCAATTAACGTAGGGAAATTTAACACCTACTCTATTTGGAGTATTCTGTAATTGCTGACTTTCTAACGGTGGCAAATATATATTAACAAACTGCACCCTCACCATTTTTTTCTATAATAAATAAGTTTTTTAATTTTTGCTCTGCAACTGGCTTCACTGTTAGTTGAGAAGTAAAGAGAAGGCACGGAACTGACACAGCTCTCAAAGCATGGTAAGCCTGATTTGCAGACATACATCCTGACAGGACACAGGATGTTAAACCACTAGAACTGCCTCCATTTGTCTAAATACAGTTACTTCTTACTTTTCTAACCATCTAACAACGGAATGCAGAAGACACTGATATTTCAGGCACTTTCTAAAACATGGTCCCTGCACTGAAGAGCTCTGAAATTACATGTACCCAATAAAGGTCTGAAGACAGAAACTGAAGGACTGCAGCACTTCAGAGACACTCAGAAAACAGTTCTGACTATCCATTTCCCTCCTCTACTCTTCTAACTTCAGAGAAAAAGTAGGATTTCACAAAAAAGAGGAAGACAAAATGTGTCTGTCTGTCAGAGGTGCTAGGAAAGCCAAGTATCAAAGAATAATAGAATATTTTCTTCCAATTGCCCTTCCTCCTGGCCCAATAAAAGCAGACCTAATCATGGTGGTTCTTATAGTCAAAGCATTTCAATTATAGTCTGTCATAATACTGATTATTTGATCCAAATTCCTTATCATTTGTCATTGTTTCTTTCCTTGCAAGATTTTTTTTATGGAGCAGTATTCAACTCCTGGATAGAGTTCACACTCGCAGTTTCAGTCCACCTTTGTGACTTCTCTTTGCATACTCTGCAGTTGATTCTGAGCCTTCTTATCCCATGAGAGATTTGATGTGCAACACACATTCCAAATAAAAACATTTTTAAAAACTCCAGCCAAACCGTTCCTGTACTGTCTAAAAGCAGAAATTGCCCTTACAGCAGTTTCTTGTTTTAGAAAATGTTGTTTTGAAGTAAATCTTCATATACAGTGTGTATCCAAATGATACTTGTGGTCTTTGGCCAGTAAGTGTCAAACAAATACTGATGAAACTGTATCTGCTATACCTACAAATGAAACAAAAATTTTTTTTTAAATAAATACTGGAAGTGGAGACTTGCCAGAAGTAAGTTCCCAGAATTCATATTCATATAATGCCCTCTCTCCTCCATGCCATGACAGTAGATGAACTGCTGGGGGTGGGTAACGAGTGGGGAGGCAGGGAATCAGGTGCAACCCTTTTATTTCTTCCTTGCCTGACACTGTTTATAGTTGAGATTTGCTCTCCTCCTTCCTCTGCTTTCATGTTCAAAACTTTAGATCCCTTCTGAGGATTCAGCATTGATCCAATATGGGTGCTGGAAAGCAATCTAAACCTTGATATCCTCCTCCATTTTAATCATATGCATTTGCAATGTATAAACAACATCAAGCTATGCAGCTTTGAAAACTCACCAAGAGACTAGAGATAAATTCCATTACAAGACACATTTTTGAACACTCATGCACATACAAATACAGAACAAACTAGTCTTTTATTCATGCTCAGTTCTTTTTGTATTGTTGTACTCCTTCCAGCACTAAAAGCAAAGTCTGACTACAGCCTGTGAAGGTATCAAAGGTTGATGGCTCTTACACCCTCAAAAGTGGTGTCAGAGCACCTCTAAATCAGAAGACAACAAGAGAGCCACTACTAGCCTTTGCTCCATTGTTCTTCTGTGGCATACTACAGCATATGTGAAAGATCCTGCTTTTTGAGAAAGCGGATTTTGAAAACAACACATCCATTCTTCCTGACAACCTCAACAATTGACTTACTTGCTTTAGTTATCACTACTTCTAAATTTCTCTTTCCAAATAGTTTGTTTACACAACAACAGTAAGAACAGAAGTTTCAGGAACATGGAAAAGCTATGATTGGATACATTGTCCTGATCTTTACTGACTACAGGCAAACTGAATATTATCTATTCTTATTTGCAGATGATTCACATCATCTAACACCTTTTACAATGACAGAGAGCTACTGTGAAACATACGTGGAAAGGAAAGCCAACAGAAGATCTCCACTGTTAATCTAACAGACAAAAATTCAGCGGACACATACCACTTACTATGTAGTAGTCCAAGCCCAGCAATTTGGCTCAGCAATCTTTGCTGGTAAATAGGAGCTTCACCTGCCTTACCTCCCCCCTATCCACCCACTAAGATGAAACTGGGTATTTAACACTACAAAACCTGCTCAAACACCAAGAAAAATCTCATGCAAACAGTAAGAGGGCAGGAGATGGAACTAGCACTAAAAGTATATACCTCTATCCTACAAGAACAGCCACAAGCAAGGTACACATTTTCCAAGCACAGGCAGATCCACTTTCCACATTTGTTTGCTAAACTGAGCCCAGAGATAATTGCATCCACCAGACAGGACAGCAGCTGTTTTACCTACACCGAGTATAGTGATGGCACTAACCTAGAACCACGATACATGACTATATACTTTACAATGCCATTACCTCTATGTGGTAAGGTACAATAGCACTTTATTTGTTATGCCTTATATAGCTTTACCTTTGCATGGTGTTTTTTCAATGATTCAACTACATGGCTTGGTTGAACTAGCAACCACCTTATTTATTTTTCCACCTGGACTCATCTAAACTCTTTTAAAACATAGCAATGATTTGTATTTCCTCTCTGAGGATCCCATTATATCGCTTTACTTACAAGGAGAAACATACCCCAGCATGTGGCCTTTACCCCTTTATTTATTTTTTGTCAGACTTACCACAGACATTGCCACCTATCTTAACACGAACGTAGCCATCTATTCCCCATGTAGGCCCCCAAGAGTTCTGTACAATCCAGTAAGGGATACTACCTGGAAGAGACATTTTCATAAACAAGAGACAACATGAAATTTGGGAAGCATAAAAAACTTCTAACCCTCTACAGAGTTAATTACCATTTTAATATCTTGTAGTTTCTGATGGTTTCATGATATAGTACAGTGAAACCTACTGTTGTTCACATAGAGGACAGAGCTAATATTCCAGTGTTGTCCTCTCCTAGCATAAAGACACATATAGCCACGTTCTTGACTTTACAAGGACATGAAGTCCCACAAAACTGAAGGAGCACAAAGAAGAGTTTCTCTCCTGGGATCAGGCTGCACTTCCAGAACTGATGTGACACCAAACCAAACAGTTCTCAACAGAACACCCAGTTCTGGATTTTAATCACTTGCCCCACAGAAGGCAAGTTGCAAGTAAGAGGAAAAAAACACAAAACCTACTGGGTTGAAGTTCAGTTCATGGAAACGCACCTGTTCTGTCAAAACCAGTGATAAGAACAGCATGATTTGCTCTGCCACTGGAGCAGTGATATTGTATGATCCCTCCAAGATAATCCTGCCAGCTAACCGCATCTACTGTTACTGCCAAAGGGCCCCAGTTAACAAGCATCCTCATCATTTCTTCTTCTTGACCGCTGTGAAAGAAGTGAGTGATAATGCTAAGTTACTAAAGTCAGCACAATAAAGCAATTTGAGAGGTGGTAATCTACTTGTTCAGTACAATTTAAAAATCAAATAATTAAACTGTTTTGTCTGAGTTCTACACACCACATAACATACACCAATAATTACATATTTCATATACTACAACACAGTAATACAAATATAGGGCACACAGACTATGGGAAAGGTGCAGATCCAAAGATATGATGCTACTAAAAAGAAGCAGGTTTCTGGGTCAAGTCAGTGGGCAATAGTGAGCCCTATGTACCTTTTATACATCACTCTTCTCAATTAAAAACAGCTTTGGACAAATCATTAGTCTATATTATTCTTTCCCGCTAGTTTTTCAAACATACAGAAGTATCTCTTATATCATACATAATCCTACACTAAAATATGTATCTCAAACATACCAAAACACAGGACTTTACCGCTATCAGACATTTACCATTAGCATCCTCATCCAGTTTTACTTATGTAGTATACTGGAACAGGAAATCTTTATCACTGCATGGTATGTGCAATAACTGAATTTGGCAAATATAGACTGGCAAAGCTATAATTGATTTTAGTTACTTATATCTGGCAATAATTCAACTCCTAGTTAAAATTGTATTTCCTGTCTTTAAGTTCAGTATGCAGCTGTATTGTACTGATAAAAATTAGAAACAAACTTTCTTGGTACAGAAACCTAAAAAGCTACCAGTTGTTTTTACAAAATTCAGTTGACAACACTGTTTGCAAAGTCATGGGCTGGAGGAGGATGCCGGTGGGTATGTAAATGGATGAATACCGAAGTAACTGAATACTTCCTAATTTTTTCAACAAATTCCAATTACTATTGGTAGGATTTACTGTTTCTGATACTTAAGCAGTGTAATGTTCACTTAGCATATATTAAAAGTTGTAACTGACTCAATGTTCCAGTTTAAACATAGCCAGTTTAAACACAGCCAAGACTTCATTTCAAGACACAGACTTAAACTTTCTCATTTGAACAGGCTTAGTGATGTCAAGGTTGAGTGGATTCACCATGGCAAGCCTTAACTCTCAAAAATGTTATGTATTAATTCTTATCCAGTACACAGCTACAGAACTGATGCAATCAACCTCATAACCTTTGGCTGGTCAATGCGCTATTGGCTCTAGCTTACTCCACAGTTACTGAACACAGAAGGAAAAGTACAGCAAATAAAAAGAATCAATAGCACCTACCTGAAGTCATATGCAGCAAATCCTCTTATTGAAACTCCAAAATCTGAGTGACCAAAATAATGGCACAGTCCTGTCTGAGCTTTAAAAGCGTATTCTGAATCCCTCACGAGTTTTACTTTTGTCTGCAAGAAGATAAATGAATGAGAATGTAATGCATTTAACACCATGCAGCTCAAAACATACTGAAAATGACCACAAAACTCACTCAAAATTCAGTGTGTTCTTTGTGAGATTAGAAATAAGAATGTCATGTTGAGAAATAAGGTATTTACTATCTCTAGTTTCCTTGTTCATGGACAAAGCTTTAGAAAGAATTCAGAAGTCTTCAAATAATGAACAAAATTTAAAAGGTATCTCTGGTTTAAACTAGCCTCATGAGCAATCTCATCAATTTCAAGACACAGAGATTATGCATTCATTTAATGAATGACTATTCATTCTCTTCAAATGACATCCACACACAAAATTATCCTCTCCTTGGGACAGTTCAAGAACCACAAATATCCCAAGAACAGTTACAGAAAATACTGAAATTAAGTCCAATTCTGCTATTAGCATCAAATCCTCATGCTAGTATATAATGTATTATAATGGCTGCCACAGTTCAAAGTCCAGCTACAAAGCCATTGCATCAACCTTTTATACTTTTCTTGTCTTCTGCAGTACAGTATGTTTACGACAGTGTCTTCTCCAGTCTGTCCCAAGCAAGAATAGAGAACTTTGCTTCAGAGGAATCCAGATGAATATCCTCTTTCTTAACTTGTTTAAATTTGCATTTCATATAGACTGTTATTAGCTGGGGTTGTATAAATCTTCACGAGTATGATTACAGAGTTTCTTAAAAAGGACAATCAGTTTTTTTTGTAAACTTCAAAAACCTGAAGAATTCTTTCTATATTCTTATAACTCAAACTATCATCCTAGACAGTACTTTTTATTTCAAAATTTTGAAACATTAAAATGTTTCTGCTTACACACATTAGTAACACACATTTTGCGTTTTTCATGAATGAAATGTGTTAGCTACAAGTGAAGTAGAATCTATGTCTGCATTTTCATTGTTTTGGATTGCAAGTGAAACAAAAGTAAACACAGTCAATTTTATTCTGAGGTTCTCTACTTTTATGCGTGATTTTACAGTGTTTGCAACAGAAACCCTAGAACTCTGAAAGCAGAAAATCTCAACATCCCTCCTTCTCCCCAGATGCTGGCACCTAAACCAGACACTCAAATCCACATGGATAAATGGCTCCTTCTGCACCGGTACTGTATGTCTGCAGTTCCAACTGAATTCAGCAGCAACACTGTGGCTTATTTTCAAACCCTGGGGGTTGATTTGTTACATTCACAAGAACATACATGGACCACAAAATTCCTATCAAGTTTCAATTCTGCTTGAACAAACTTTCTTGATTCCAGACTAAATAAATATGAATACATATATACACACACACATTTGTATATGCACATATACATACATATACACACATATATTTAAAAAAATATCAGACAAGCTGTATACTCCACCTTCCCCATAAAAAAGAGAATATTAATATGAAAGCTAAGGAAGGGTTTGAGATTTATGGAAAGTTTCAAACCTGGTTCAGCCAGCTCAAAGCACTAACAGTAGATCCCCCGCTGCAGCCATAATTAGTGTATGAACAGTCAATAACCTGCTGTACGCTGAGTTCTTCCAGGTTATTTCCTTTAATTGCATAGGCAGACTGTATACCACCCACAACGCTGAAAGCCCAGCAGCCTCCACACTTATACAAAGAGAAGGGAAACAGGGGAGAAAGAAAAAGTCAGCTTTGTTTCTGAAGCCTGATATGAAAAGAAAAAAAAAAGAGTCAAAAGGGTCTTCTAATGCTCTTCATTTACTACATCACCCTTGAACTTTATTTTTAAGGCAATAATAAACAAATTTAATCAGCCATTTAAAATATTGAACTGGTTTTTTTCCCCTGTATTGCTCTCTGAAAGCTAGAAATGCATTACGGGTGTCTTATTTTAAGGATTCCTGCATTGTGATTGTCTTATTTTAAGGATACCTTCCCGATTCATTTTTGCCCTTTAAGATAGGTCTGAGGATAGTTTTTACTGTGAGAGATAAATTTTCTTAAAAAGGATTGGGGCTCAGGATGAAATTATTTTTTTAACCACATTAGTCAGTAAGTTTTTGAAAAGGATGCACTTAAGGAGACAGTCTACAATTTTCTACAGTCTGAAGAATTTTATAGAAATAGATTACAGTTTAAGAAATAGTAAACTGAAATTAAACATAATAGGAAAATTCTTAGACAGTAACAGAATCTATACTGCAGTTCTAGGCTCTTTAAACTATGGCATTTAAAATAGGAAGGAGAATTTACTCCTAGGCAAGGTCCAGGTTACACGGTGTGAAGTACAGTAAGGAAAGACATCGGGGATTTAACAGCTTGTTTCTTATCAGTGACCATAGCCACTTCGGGATAAATTGTAATTATGTGGGGTCTAGTTATTTTTCCTATCATGAATGCATCCCCTGAGGTGTTCAATGGTAAAGATATGGGTGTTGACCAGCCAAGGGCATTCAATCATGAGGGAAAACGACAGCAAAGGATCTATACCCATGCAGGTGAAACTGAGGGATGAGGACAGGTACTGAACTTACCTTAGTCTCTTCAGAAAAATACAAAATTCACATGTGCAAAATATTTGCAGATTTAGTTAATTAGATCAAAAAATGTATTACACACAGTTTATAACTGCACAATTTCTAAATGCACAACGTTTACATCTTATGCTTTTAAGTCTAATCCTCCTTTGCATAAAATGCTACATGACTTTGTGTATGTTCAACCGGCCATACTTGTGCAAGCACTCTAAGGAGTCTTGAGGCAGTGGTGGTCCCTTCCAAAACCTTCACTGGGCTCTATGATGTACCTGCTGGAACTGTCTCTGAGCATTGCTTGAGAAACAGGAAAGGAAAACACCAGGACTTACTGTTTGCTGATTTCTCACTTCTGCAACGACTTTCTTGTCCCTCCAGTCAAACTTCTTCGGCAAAGGTTTTTCCTCTCCCTTTGGCACTTTTATGTATCTGGGAAGTTTGTGAGGTATGCTTCTTAAATAAATAGCTAAACACAGAATACAAACATCTATAAATCTACTAACTAAAAAAACCCCACAAACAACTGTTTTACTAGAAGCCATAGAGGTAAGTTTGATCTGTAGTTACAATCATGGTATTGCATCTCATTCTCAGATCCATAGAAAATTCATGTATTTTAAAATAATCATTATATTCCAGAATGAATGTAAATATTCCTACAGTTCTAGAAAGAACAGAAATATTCCATGTAGGGAATGTGGGTACAAAGTGTGAAGATTTACTGAACCTGATAAATAACCATTCCGTAAAACAAGTTTTGTTTGAGAATTTTCACATTTTACTTACTGGAAAAATATTACTTTATTTTAGTCAGGTAAAAGGGGAAAAATAAGAGAACAATGTAAGGATTCTGAAACACATGCAAATTGCTCATTTTTCACTAAATGCTTAATTTTTTAAAATTAAAAAAGGTGTGAAATCCCCTGATGAATAGAACATATAACTGCAAACTGGAACAGCAAGAAGGGAAGATTAGGTTACGTATCAGACAAATTTTCTTAGTAAAAAAAAATTAAGTGTGTCATATTGCTAAGGAAGGAAGGAGGGAGCAGTCTGTATACTAAATCATATTAAGGCTCTGGGCAATTCAACCTTGCAAGACTAGAGAAACATGAAAAGGAGTGTTTTATCCTTCAGAAGTACTTACAGCTTGGTACCAGACATTGTAAACTAGCTGACTATAAGCACTGGAAGAATCTGTAAATGTGAAAGACACAAGGTTCTGGGAAAGAATAAGAAAAAGAACAGAAAAGGCATTAGCAGCAGCCAGAACATGTACCTTTGAACTCTTCAGGAAACAGGTGAGAAAACTGATTTATTCCATAGAAAGCAGTCACATTATCTTTTGATGATGAATTCAGTAATCTAATTCTTTTAGCACTTTCCTGAAGGAAAAAAATAAATATTGTGGACATTATTAAGTTAGGGGTGGTGCCAAAACCGTAAGAGCAGAAAAAGAAAAGGTTAGGAACAGTAAACATGAACTTAGATAACAAGACAGCTGTTCACCTCAGATTCATTGTGGATTCCCAGCAAACCAACATGAAAGCCATTAGACTAATTTCAAATCCAAGAAAGATACCAAAAAAGCATTTAAGTGCACCGAGGGTAAAAAATCGATGTGAGACAGACAAAACAGGCAAGCTGAGAACAAATTGTGTTAAACTCATCCGATGCCCTTCTTTGACAGCACAACAAACCTTGTGGTTCAGAGAGATGTAAAAATGTCTTCAGATAAGAGTTAACCCTGTCCTGCTTTATGTCCTTGTAAAGCAAAAGAACAGTATAATGGCCTGAAGACGTTTAAACCCCCAAACTTTAAATTATCAGGAATCCTAGACCTCTGAAAAAACATGTTTTTTGACCTAGGAAAGCAAGACAATCTGACACCCCCTGCCCCAACTTATTCTGGTGACGAAGTTCAACATGAAATATAAAAACCGCAATGCCACCTTCTGTGTTTTTTATGAAGACTTCACGGCACCCCTCAGCAGAAGAGGTCTGCCAGCGCATGCTGGGCAGCATTACCCGCGGTCCCACCGCCACAGGAAGCCACCAACGCCCCTCGGGGCCGGCATCAAGCCGGGCTGGCACCGCACTCCCGCCGCGGCCCCTCAGCCCCGGTATCCGCCGGCCCCCTCAAGCACCCCTCGCCCGGCACGATGGGGAAAAGGGGGGCATTACGGCGGGCAGGGGGCCGCCGCCGTGCCCGACTTCTCCCGGTCGCCCCATTTCCCTGGCTCTGACAGCAACCCCTGCGTAGCCGGAGACGTGAGGTGCGGGACCGGCGAAACCCGCTTCCCGCCGCGCCGGGCGGCCACCACGGGGGACACGGCCGCCGCCCCCCCCGGCTCCTCGGTCCGCGGCTGACACCTGGCGACAGAAACGGGGATGGGGAAAAAACCCCAGCGGCACCCCAACCCCAGCAACTTGAGGGGAAGCCGAGCAGGCAGGGCCGAGGAACACGAAAGAGCAAAGGACGCCGGAGCGGGTTTCGGTACTCCGGGCTGAAGAGCTCTGCCGTGCCACCTTCCTCCACCTCTCACCCCCCAGTCACCCGGTTAGCAGCGGCAGAGCGGCACCTCGCCACCCCTCCTCCTCCGGCGGAGCCCACAGCCAGCGCGGCGGCAGGAGGCCCGCTGCGTAGCGCGGATCGCGAGTGTAAGTGCGGGTAGGGACACCTACCCGGAGGGCCGCCGCCGCTTCTTTCTCCCGGCCGCCTCCGTCCCACGGAGGGCGACTCTGACGACCGCCGCCGCCGCCCCCGCCCCCCTCCTCCCCAAGCCGGGTGCCTGCAGGCGCCAGGAGGGCGGCGCTGCCCGCCCGCGGCAGGCAGCAGAGAAACGCCAACGCCAGCACCCTCATCGACCGGCCAGGGCGAGCGGTGGGTCGCGCCATTCCGCTCCGGGCAGCAGCGGGGCCCCGCTCCCTGCCGGGTCCCCGGCCGCCGCCCCTCCCCTGGCCGCCATGTCATGGCGGGGTGGAGCCTGCGGGACGCGCCCCCACCCCGCGGAGCTGGCGGGCCGGGCTGTTTTCGTGAGGGGCAGGGGGCTTAACCCTCCTTTCTTTCCAGCCTCTGCCCGGAGGCAGCCCCCCGCTTCCCCCCACAGCGGGCCTGCGGGCAAGCCGGCGCCGGGGGGCCGACACCCCGCTGGGCTGCCCCCGCCGGGCGAGGCGGGGCATGAAGTGGTGGCCCCCCAGCAGCAGTGCCTCCCGCGCCGCCCCTCCGGGGCCGGGCGCGCTCTCGCCGGCGGGTGATGTCGGGTCTGCCGCTGCCTCCGGATGTCCTGGGGCCGTTTTTGCTGTGTTTTGGGGTGCCCGGCAGCGCCTGGAAAAAGCCCGTGTTTCAGGCGGTGTTTTTCGGTGTGGGAGATGGGCCGCGGGTCGCGCAGGGCTGTAAACGAGGGGAGAAGAGGTGCTGAGCGCTCGGTTAACTACGAGGTTAAAAGTTAATGCCAGGCCTTCGCTGAGAGGAAAGTTAGTTGGCAGCTGCAAACTGGGCTGCGAGTAGAAAAGGGAAGGCATGGCTGCTTCCTTGGGGCAGCAGAAATAACAGTTCATGGGGTTTAGCATGGGAAGGCATTGGTGGGGAGAGAAGAGCTATTGCGAGCTGCACAGCCAGTGTCCACAGCCTCTGGTGTCCAGTGCGGTTAAGTTGTGCTGGAAGAAGATACTTGAAAGAAACCTCTGTGTGCTTATCCTAGCTCATTCGTTTCTTTTGAGACTAGTCATGTGCTGATAATCGAGCAAGCAGGTTTGTGTTTGGCATCTAAAACTTCCCCTTATACAGGTATGAGTTAACAGTCCTTTTTGTTAATATCCATAGTCAGGTGGTTTTACACGCTCAGTGTTTGTAAGTAGAATATTTGTATGTTTACACCTACTGTATGTTTCAGTTGTCTCTGTTGCTTTCCCCCTCACCAGCTTGTTACCACAATGTGAAAGCACAGGTGTCCCATCCTATGGCACCAGTAGCAAACCTTGCCGTGCTCTGTTTGGGAAGCATGAGGCTTTCCTCACACTGAAATTTTAAGTTACAGGCTGCAAAGTTTTGCTACCATCACTGTGTTCTGTAACAGCAAACTTTGTGTCGGAGTGTCCGCTTCCTAAAGGGGTTCAGTGCAAAATAGCGCCAGTGCATGGTTTTTTGTGGCATGCAGCATTTTATCTGCTAATATGAGCTTGAAAGTGAAATTATACTCTGAAATGGAAGAGATTCGTGTATTTTTAATTTCTAGATCAGTAGGTGTATACAGAGCTGGCAAGTAAAAGACAAAGGATTAAACTAACAGCTGAGGTGGGTGGAGGGTAGGTCAGGGTGGCCCCACTGGTGGGCTGTGGCTCTCTCTCCTGTCACCTTGATTCAACTGCCTGGGCTTGCTGACTTCTGAGAAGTAGCGTTCCTCTCTAGGATGGTAACTCCTGTTTAAGGTGGGTTCAGGTAGCTTCAGCAATTTGAGTGCTTGACTGATGCCTGGCATCTCCTCACTGGTGACTGCGGAAGGATTTAAACAATTTTAATCAGCAGTACTACAGAGTCCTCTGCATTACCCAAGCATTTAACCCCCTCTTCCCTCTCTACATAAAATGGCCTTTTGCTCTTTTCTGTGACTACAATGGCAAAAGTATTTTTGTGTTGGCTGTCCTTATGCTGCATTTGCTAGTTTTTTTTAAATGAACAATTAGGCAGCAATTGTAAAAAACCACTCACTTTTTATAGTGAGACTAGAGTACCAGAGTTGTCATCTGTCGGGAAGGGAGAACAAAACCCAGTACTTCAGTCATGAGATGACAACAGTTCCTTCCAATCCACCCCACTGATACGGGAACACTTGTGTTTATTTGCAGAACGCTTACCATGCAGGTACCTTTTCTTAATGACGGAAAGAAAAATTCATTATTCTGCTGTATAGCCTGGAGTTCTACATATTTCTGTAGTGAAGAGAGAATTTAACATACTGTTGTTACTGAGAAGTTGAGGCAGTTTAAAGGCATATGGTGGCAGGTAGATTAACGATAATCATGGCAGTTCAGGAACCTCCTGACAGTATAAATAAAAGTTTATGATCTGATCCCACCAAATAGCTCATGTCCAGGGTTGAGCAAACACGTGCAGACCATGATCCAGCTCTGCCTTTGCCTTCCCCCCCCTGTGAGATGGCCGTTGGGGGGGATCAGCTGAACTGTCACAAGTTTTGGTACAGGAGGGCTATTTATGGCTTATAGCCAGAGTATGAAAGAGCTTGTTAACAGGGCAGATTGTATTGTTTATTCTGACATTTGTTTATGTTTGTTTCATCATCATAAACCCAGGATTGGCATGAGATGCTATTATAACTTATTACAAACTCTTATTGACATAATGAGGTCTAGGATCAGCATAGGGACTGGATAAGATGAAGACAGTAACATAAGAAGTGATCCTTTTTAAGGATAGTCTGAACCTCAGCAGCCAAATTCTGAGGCAAAATCCATCAAACTGTCACTCTGGGCACTGAGACCCTTGGGAAAAGTGCAGGGCAGTGGCTGGCAGGAGTGTCAAAGGAAAGCTTGATATGGGAACCATAGCCTTGGATGTACTGATCCTGTGAGTAACAGAAGCCTTAATGCAACAGTCATGTGATTTTATTCTGTACAGTGTAGTATATGGAACAGAAAAGAAGTGGCTTTTCCAGTCAGTATAAGCAGCAGGCAGATGCTGAAATTAGCTTTAATGCAAAGTAAGTTTTCAAACAAAGCGTTTCAGATTTTCCATCAGCCAAACATCATCAACTTTCACTAAATTGGCCTGCTAGCTTTGAAATCTATTGCTTGGAAATTATGATTATCTCAAACTGAATACAGTTTCTTAGTTTTAATATATAGTCATTAAATTCTAAACCGGTCAACTTAGCTTCACTAGAACAAAGAGAGAAACTTTCAGTTGTTTTTTTGTTATGTCTGTGGACTATGTCCTGTTCATAACAGGAGAAGCTGTTGTCTCGCTTGGAGAAGTTACTTTATTTTGTATGTAGACTTCAAGAATTAGTTTTCCTGTGAAACACATGAGGGCAGCAAAGGACTTTTGGAAAGCTGGTTGTAAACCATGCAGTTTTACTTTTTATTTTAATTAAAATAAATAAACAAACCCCAAACAAAGAAACAAAATCCCCTCCTATTTTGGGAAAATAGATATATCACAGACTGATTTGCCTTAAAAATTCTGTACAGCATAGCAAGAGGAAAAAGTGTGTTTCTCCTGGATTTGCCCTCTCTGTATACTATGTAGATGGGTCAATTTATCTTGTTCAAGAGGAGAGAGTGTTAGAAGAATCAGTGTCTCCTCTGATGACTGGCTCAGAGGGAATAGAAGTGTAACAAACAGCAAAAGGTAGGTGACTGACAGCCAAAGTGTTTCAGAATGCTTTATTTTTCCACTAAACTACCATGCTATTAAAACATTTTGTACTTGTGCTTAGATGAACAAAACCCCACCAAAGCACATAGAGAGTTCTGTCTATAGGCACACAGTTCCTGCTCTGTCTTGAATTAGTCCAGTGTAAGTCTACCTTTGCTTCATTAAGATAAAAGAAAATACACTTGTAAAAATAGTATCAGAATCAGGCCTAAAAAAAGGAATAGGGTATAAAGTGGTCTTTGGTTTTGTGGGTTTGTTTTGTTTGTTTGTTTTGTTTTGTTGTCCCCAAAGGTTTTATTGATACCAATTCTTATTGCTTCATAGACACAGGTAAGCCATATATTAGTTACACAGGTCACCCCAGACAGGTGATTAAAATATTTTTATGCAAGTGTATGCTTTGTTTATGTTGCAAGATTTTTTTCAGAAACTCTGATTTAGAATTCTATAATTGTAAATGCTTATGTTTAAACATATTTTAATGGCATTTTACATATCTCTTTATTGTTCTGGCTATTCATTAGAAGTATTTCATGAGCCCAAACAATGCATACTAAAGGATGAAGCAATAACAAATATACATTTAGGAACCTGTAAACTCATTGTAAGATGTTTTCTTGAAATGAAGATATTCCTTTATTAAGAGAGTTTGTTTCTCATCAGGTGCAAAACACCCATTTCTAAAATTACTTGTAACTTATAACAGTGTAATTAGTGGGTGGATTTTCATAGTATTACAGGGTCAGAGTGAGAGAGCATGTTAATATTTAGTAGACTGGTGCTTCCCCCCCCCCCCCAATGACTTTTGCATAGCTGTTTGAAATAGTTAATTGAGTCTCATTAGCCTAGCTTCAGTGCCCTTTGGCCTCTATGTTTATAATTATCATAGGAAACAAGGGCAAAATACAAAAAATTACTTCTGAGTTGAAGACAGGTCTTCCAAGGATGGGTGCTGCTGCTGCTAAGGGCAGTAATGAGATGTGTTAACTGACCTGTGGGGAGGAGGGATGCCTTTCACTTTGATAGGTATTTACACAGGAGCAGTTGGGACTTTTGCCTTTTGCATGCATATAAGATGTTTAACAAATGGAAAACAAATCCCTTTGTATTGTGCAGTTCTCAGCCTCAGAGAGAAATAATCTAAATCTGGCAGCAGATGGAGCTGAACGCGTTTTCTTAGAAAGACTTGTTGGGAAAAATTATTTCAGGGTAAGTCTGAGGATATTGTTTAAGACCTTGCAGAGGTGGTGTTTGCTGATATAGTTGCACTGGTAATAATTATTAAATGTAAGCAAAGCAAGTGAGAATTGCAATCTTGGGATGAAATCTGGTCCTGTTTAAGCCAATGCGGGGGTAAATAAGCAGCATTGCTGTAGCTAACATTCAGAAGTCATCTTTTCTGAGCCCCAAGGTAGACTTTGAAGTTTGTGAGAAGCAGAGAAAATTACACATAGTAATAGCTGGGTTTGCAGGAATAACCAAGATGTGCAAGGAGTTGCCTTAGCTAGATCATGATAAATATCTCTGTTGACCATGAAGTCTCTCCTGGCAGAGCTATCTTCCTTTGCAAATAATGAAATAACTGTAGGACCTGTTTCTCAAGCCTGATTCTTCTGTATCTCAGCTGAATATCCTAAACACCAGTAAGTGTCTAGCACTTTTTAAAACTTTTTTCTTCAGTCTTGTCAGTAGGAGGTGAATTACGAGTGAAGAAGGCTGGCAGTGGAGCTAATAAATCAAGTGCTAAATCAAAATTTGAAAATGCAGAAAGATGTGGTTAGGAGCAATGCCTATTCTGAGCGAGACTGAAGAAAGAAGTCTTGACAGTTTTAGGGAGCTGAGAATTGGCTTTTGAGATGGTGACTGTGCCATTACTGATTTTCTCTGTCCTCATTGCCAGTCCCACTTGCCAGTGTGTATAATAGCTCGACATTAAGTATTCTCAGCTGAGAAAACTTCTCAAATCCAGGTCATTCAAATCTTATTTTCCCATTGGCTTTTTTTCTTTTTAATATTTAATTATCCTCAGAAAGTGGGGTAAGTGGTCAGCTTTTCAGGAAGAAATTCAGGCAATATTGGGTGCAGCCTGGTTTAAGGGCACAAACATTGAGATAAACATTTATTCACTTTAATTGTTCTTATTTCTTTGATCAAACTGTTTGATTATGGGAGGTGGACAAAGTGCTCATAAGTAGAAGTAATGCTGTTTTGCAGAATCTACTTTGCAAATTTCTGTAAATCGTCCAGTTAATTTGTTTATGCATCCTTCATGAATTCATCAGTGAGTTTGTTGGTAGAGGAATCTAGCATGAGGGTAGGAGGACTTGCAAAATTCAAATAAAAGGAGAAACAAAGAAAAAAGTACCATTCAGGAGTCCAGGTATTTCTATCCTACATAGATTTTTGCACTTATTTTTTGGAGGATCTGGTTACTGCCTTTCTCCACAGTGGTGATTATAACTCAAAAATGTTGTTGAATCATCCCAACCTTATATTGTTTCTGTTCCATATACGACGCCTTCCACTTTTGTTTTACTGTGCAACTTAAAAGGACTGATTTTCCAATCACATTGGTGTGAATCAGTTGTGACTGTTACTGCTATGATTATAATACTATTGAAATTATACCTTGCCCCTATAGTGCTTTATATCCATAGATTTCCGGTGTTCTTTGTGGGAAGGTCAGCAATGTAAAACCAATGTCAAATTTGCACCTCAGGCATGAGGTCTGTGTCCATGACTAACCTGTGCACAGAAATAGGGGGTCTGTTTTGCATCAGTGGCTGGCCTCAGCCTTGCTCAGATTTTGTTGTTTATGTGCCACATGCTGTTAAGGTCTGGTGTAAAGTAAAATCCTTGCAAGAAGACATAACTATTTTTATTGTGTAAAGTTTTGGTGGAAGGTTAACTTTTTTTTGTTGCTTTAGACTTTGTTCTAACAGCAGGCTTTTATGCAAGAGGAGTGACTGTCCTGTCTTCCCTTCTGCTGCGTGTGCAAAATTCACCCCCACATTGTCACTGTATCCATACATGCTGCTCAAGGTGCTGAGCTTTTCTGAAGTCTTGCAGCTCTTATAAGCTAGGAGGGTCGGATCCAGCTGCCTGTTGGGAATGGGAGGATTAGTATGCAGGAAAACAGATTTAGGGAAAAAGTGAGGAATAGGACTGTGCTCTTGATTTCCTCTTGTGTTACCATGGGGAGCCATGGTTGTCATCTTTTTCAGTCACATCTACAACCAGTATACCAATGCTGTGTCATTGACCCGGTATTTTAGTCCTCTGATCCTGAGTGGTGGTGCCTAGGAAATTTCCATCTTTGTCTCATTCCAATTTGCCTATGTATGCAGTGTCTAACTAGAAGACCAATGCCTGAGCTATTACATTTTTGATCCATTTTACTTCTGTCCATTTTAACCTTTACTGTGTATTTTAGTATCTGTTTGCTTGTTGGATTTTTCTTGATTATGAAGCCTTCTACAGGCTTTGGTTAGGATGTGCATTTGCATATACGAACATTTTCAGATCAGACAGTAAATATTAATCAATATTGAAGACTTTACAAATATTTTAAATTAAAATAGAATGCACTTAAAGTATGGAGCTGCTAATGAAGACGATACCCACTGGATGTTTATAATCAATATGTTGGAAAAGGTTCCCTTGCTGAAGGGCAAGGAAACTAACTGGATGACAGATAAGGACCCTTGGCTTTTATTTCTGTGACTCAATGATTGTTTTTCCACTGGAATCCCTTCCTTATTCTGGGCTATTTGCTGTTCAGTTGTAAGAACTGATATTGCTATTTAGAAAGAAAAAAGTGCAGTAGGAATGCGTCATACACAATTATTACGCTGATTGAAAATCTGGAGCCAAGGAAAAGGCAAAATGCATTAGGGCTCATATAGGTTTTCTTTCACTGAAATTAATGTAATCGTTTTATGAATCAGAATTTGAGCATATTTGGAAATTAAGGGGTTATAGGAAAATAGATTATGCATATGTAAATTAAGTGTCAGTCAAGCAAATCAATGCTGGGCTTATAGTCGTTTATACTTTATGTGATTTTTGGACTTAGAATTATATTTTAACCTAATTTCAAATAAATGTTGACTGTTCGATTAAGCTGAAGCTTTTTTTAAGACTGTAAACAAAGACTGTATAGTTCCACTATTATTCTGTGGTCCTAGTGGTGGTTTTAGATGGTGTAAACCAGGAGGAGCTCTGTTTGAGTGAGTGTGGAATTATACTGATGCAAAATTAATGCCACAGTGAGCACAGCTGAGCCTTGTATATTTACTGTAGTTACGGACCTTGAACTTGCATCTACAGCTTGTCAGGGGGAGGGGAGAAATCCTGTTAACAGCTTCTAGTTTTCTTCTTACAAACCAATACTGTCAGCCTCCTATGTAAGACCATACATGGCAGCCCTAGTAGAGTTGCCTAGACAATTAAATTACACTGTTTTGAAAAATTTAGATGATGTCAGGAACTGTTGCACAAAGAAACAAAGTTCCATTAATTACTCAAATATTTATTGTATTGGGAGTAATTTAAAACATAATGACAGCTTACTTCACCCTTTTTCTGTTGGCAAAACTTAATCCTAGTTTCAAAAGGATACTACCAAATCTTTAGGTCTTAAGGTTTGGCTTGTTTTGGTTCATGAGGATTCTGCACTGGTCTTCTAATTTTCCCAGGAAGTAGAAACTTTATAGGTCGTGTTTTTATAAAGCAGTTTTTTAATGATGCGGTTAGCATTCTGTGTTCAGAGAGCTGGAGAGGCAATTTCTTTTGAAAATCCCAATCATGGCAAGTGTTACATGTTACCTTCTAAAGAGGAAAACTTGTATCTCAGTTTTTCCTTGGGAGGTTGAGAGTTTATTCAATTTGAAGCCCTTCATCCTAGAGATCATTGAAAAGGTCATCCTTTAAAAAGGAGTCAAGTAGTACATTCTGCTTTTACAAAAAAATTTGACATTTCAATTTTTCTCTTTTTTTTAAATGCATTTTAATTACCAGGCTAGCCATGTATACCGCATCTATAGTGCATTAACATAGCTGAGTATCCAAAGAGTATAAAAACACAATGTGGTAGAATTTGAGGGAAAGTAGTCCTTACTTAATATTAGATGTAAAAGCATTAACATCTAATTTAACATCTACGTTTAAGTTTCAGTTAAAATGAACAACATTACTGTACTGTTTCTTTAAACAACTTTTGTTAAATAGATAGAAGTAATTCTTAAGGGAACATACTGTCTGAAATAAGTATGTATGTAGAAGATGTTCAAGCTAAAACTGTGTGAAAGCTACATTGTAGCTTTTTATACTTTGAGCCTGTCAGCTTCTTCTAGATGTCTGTGTTAAGTTACCAGTGTGTCAGGGGGTTGTAATACCGCTGGTGAAATGTACTGCCTTAACTATGGGTTTTTGTCTTTGTGTGGTCATTTCTGGGGAATATAGGTGTCATATTGATGAACAGATGTGAATGTGTGGCTGAGATTGGTACACACTCTGGCTTCGCTAAGAGAAACAACTAGTTCTAGTTGTTTGTGGTGTGCTGCCATTTGCTCTGGAGTAGAGCACTTCTCTTTATTGACAGGTTGCTATGTACAGATACATAACATTTTTATTTTGTCGTTGAGATGCTTATCCTTCCTTTTCACTTGAACAGAATTTCTCTTTGGGGTGGTTAAAAAAGTTGTAGTAACCTTGCTACCAGGCTAGAGCCAACACCAGACATGCTTCATTAGGTTGACTGTGAACATACAACAACAATTTTAATATTTTCTGTGCTCAAAACACAGAGAGTTTGTCTCATTGAGTTATTTACACTTAAGTATTTTGAGATGACTGAAAACGTAGTGAAATTAAATGATGTATAGTTTGAGCTGAGGAGAATTGCAGATGTGTTTGGAGTATGTTTCTTAAGCCAATGTACTTCATTTCGATGATGAGAAGAGAGGATTTTTTCAGTTACCACCACCATTTATTCCCAGCCAAAATGAATGCAAAGAGAGTATAAAGTGCTACTGAGTTAGATTTCACATTTGTAGACTGCAGAAGGAAATGAGCACTAATGAGTGCTTAGGAGTTTGTTATTGTGTACCTTTGTGATCCAGTGTTGGGAAGAATATGCATTACCTGAAATGTGGTCCATATTTAAAGTGCAGACTGGCTGGCCCTAGCAATTAAATAGCTGAGATGTTATTTGCCTTAAAAATTTATTGTAATTTGGAGCCAATGTTATGGTGAAATGTGTGCAATTAAAATGGGAAGCTAACTGCTGTGGCAAGAGGTGCTTACCTAAGCCCAGCTTCAAGAGCTTTCAGGAACTCATTTTCCACAGCAGGCCTGCCAGCTTACACTCTGCCCTTGCTCATTGTACAGGCAGTCTGCTTTAAACAGTGCTGGGTAGGGCTCAGGGCTGAGCTTGAATTACCAGAGGACTGTCTCTTTCTTTTTATAAAGAGGGGTATATTAGGCTGGAGCCTGCCACCCCAGTGCCCTAGCTATAACCTGTGAACTCTTCTTTGCCATGTGGTAGGTGGGCGATGAAGCAGAAATAGTATGCTTATCAGCAAAGCAAAGGGTGGAAGTGCACTCTTCTTTAAGGCTGGTATTATAGCTGTGGGAGAATTTCATTCAGACATCCTTGGTTTTGAATCTGTATAGACTTGGGTTAATTTTGCTCTTTTGTTTGAACATTGTTAAAGGGATTTTAATAATTCTCATTCTTCTGTTCTGAGTGTGATTCTGCATAGTCAAAAGTATCCTCTGGGTCATGCAGCAAGTGGGGAGCAACAGAGGTAGCCAGCTGGGCAGGGGCAGGGAGGCAGTGCGGGGAAGCACATCCAGGGAAATGGCCACAAAGCCATGATTTCCAGGTAGGCCTGGCCTGGCTATTTCTCCAGTGCATTGCAGGCAAGGAAGTGAACCCTTGAGTGTAGGGCAAATTTATCGCTTTATATGCATTAAAACATACTTTCTTGATGGAGCCAAATAGATTGAAGGGAGAGAGATTTCTGCCTGCCCAGACAGGATATGGCCCCTTCAACAGTCCCAGTTATATCCCACGGCAGCCAGGGTTGACTGCAGACTTGGCAGCCACCTGTGTCCCTGGTGAGCAGCTGGTGCAGCCATCTCATGCTCAAGAGATATCAGGTGACATGCAGATAAAAATGGAGACATTCATTGTTTTATTTGGATGTTGGGACAAATGGCTGATACTTTCTCATTTTCCTAACATTTTTCTTTTTATCAGTGTTGACCCTTTTAAAGACTGCAAAGTTAAATCTTAAGCTTAATGCCATCTCACTTGAAAGCCAAGTATACAGTGCATTATGTTTTCCTTCCCTAATTAGAAGAATATCCCATCAATCTGTAGTGCTTTGATCACCTTTTTTTCTAACCATCTTGGAAAGGGAAGATTTTTTTTGATTTGCAACAGAGGTTGGAAAAATAAATACGAAGACAAAGACCAGCATCTGGTCTGTTTGCTGTAAATCTAAGTATAGCTCTTTCCTAAAGTGTGGATATAGTGCCTCACTAGAATAGCAAGAACTACTGCATCATGAAAACTTGATAAGTCATTGGTAAGTTGCACACCCTCTGGCTTGCCTGGTTAGCCTTCCTTAAATTCATTAAAAAACTCAAGTGGGTTTTAGCTTTTTTTCTGGATTAATCCTGCAGTTATTGAATTACCACCTCTGGGGACTAGGAAGAGAGTCTAACAAGATGATAAAAATCTAAAAAGGTCTCCATTGCTTGCCAAGTGAAATATCCCTACAAATGCTTTTGGTTCATTGAAGCATAAAACTACAGATTGTTGTAGTAGTTTTCAGTAATTGTAAAGAAGAAAGATAAAGGGGTTTGAATACAAGCTTAGTACTTGAATACTGATTAGTCATGAGAGATGACTCAAATTTTGACTTCACAACTTAGTCCTTGCCAGTTCAATTTGATTCTTGTAACCATTCTGAAGACTGAAAATGTCAGGGCAGCAGCTGTATCACTAACCAAAATGTGGTACTAAATTGGATTCTCAGTGGACTTCTGACATTGAGCAGTCTTATGTTGTATGTTTGTAGGAACAAAATCTTCAAGATAGCAGTCCTGCTAAGTTGGGAAATAAATAGTTGAAAGGGATGATTAATTTGTGATTTCTTTTCACTTTCATTTTAAATAAATTACTGTGGAGGCAATTAAGAAAGTCTTCCCATGTAGTAAGTTAGCTTAATGAATTCTGGTGATCCAGCAATGGCTTAGATTTATTTTGGGTAAGTACAGTCTATCAAATTAAAGTTAGTAATACATTTTCTAACAGCATTTCAATAAACAAAGAAGCCTCACTGGGACTGGTTTTATAAACAATGTTTGTAAGTGATTTATCTTCACCTCACTCTTTGAGGGTTTTGTCCGAGAATTAAGTGCAATTTTTACCTGATATTATTTCAGGAAGGAGAACAATTAATATATATGAGTCAGTGACTTATGGACAAAAGACATTCCTTTGCTGAATAGTTTTAATCTGATTAAAAGCTATTTAATGAACTATTTATAACATTTCAGTTACCACCGTTGAAAGTAGTATGAGCAATCTTACTTTTCTGCACTGCAGGTACTTAGCAATAGTCACGTGGTGTGCTAAAATCCCATGGAGGGATATAAAGCATTATAATAGCTTGATTGTGTTAAAGAGTTAATTTGCAAGAGAAATTCACAAAATTTTGTTCATGGAGGATCATTTGAGTAGGACATTAGTGGGGACTGAATAACAAAATTTGACCTTAAAGAGTGTCTATACATAGCTGTTTGGGTGACACTTCTGGAAATCATGATTTAAAGCCTGCGGAGAGCCTCTATCTCTTATCCCCAATTTCTAGTCCTGAGGACTTTTGCATCTTTTTAAACACAAAGACTAACTAATGGTTTACTATGGAATTAATTTACTGTAGATTAATGGAACTATAAACCAAGAAGGATCAAAAGTAAGGTTCTTACAAGAGGACTTGAACAGTATATAATTTTATCAAATGTCAGCTAATTCTCAGTAGCTGACCAGTAGCTAAAGGAGGACTGAGGTGTCCCAGCATGGTATCTTGGGTATTATGGAGACATTCAGCTGTATTCCTGCTGTGAGAAGGAGAGAAGTCCTCCAGCAAAGCAGGCAGCACAGGAGAGGACAGTGCAGAATTGCTGTCATTCCCCAGGGATCCTCTTGCTTCTGACTGATCCGTGTCAGCTCATACTGGCCCCATGATACTCCTTTCCCAATCTAAAAAGTAAACTAATGATAGAGGACTTATTATTTTTTAATTATTATTATTAAAATAATTAATAAAATAGTATATAGTCATAGAAGAAACACATGTTTTGAGTGAAAAAAGCTTGAAGATACAGGAGTGACATATATATATGTGTATGTAATTAACACAGTACAGTCTTAAACACAAATGGTAATTTTTGATTATAGAATATATACCTACTTTATATACATAATTGCCTAAAGTTATAAGCTTGAATTACAGTAGCTTCATCTGACATGCATATTAATTGTAAAAAAGGCATTTTATAGAATTGAAATACAACAATTAAAATGTTTTTAAGCAGTATTTTACAAATTGTTTCACAGTTATTTGTGAGAGAAAATATTTTAGTTAAAATTTATTCAGACAGTATTTCAACAGGCTTCTTTTTTTTGCCTAAGAGGTTCTGGGTGGTGGTGGTGGCAAATACCTACATTTTCCAGGTTGCAGTTACCAAGATAAAGGGGGGCATACTCATGTCCTAGTTTCAGCTGGGATAGAGTTAACTGTCTTCCTAGTAGCTGGTAGAGTGCTATGTTTTGAGTTCAGTATGTGAAGAATGTTGATAATGCTGATGTTTTCAGTTGTTGCTCAGTAGTGTTTAGACTATAGTCAAGGATTTTTCAGCTTCTCATGCCCAGCCAGCGAGAAAGCTGGAGGGGCACAAGAAGTTGGCATAGGGCGCCTGACCCAAACTGGCCAACGGTGTATTCCATACCATGGGACATCCCATCTATGATAGGAACTGGGAGGTAGAGGTGGGGAATCGCCGCTTGGGGACTGGCTGGGTGTCGGTCGGCAGGTGGTGAGCAATTGCCCTGCACATCATTTGTACATTCCAATCCTTTCATTATTGCTGTTGTCATTTTATTAGTGTTATCATTATTAGTTTCTTCTTTTCTGTTCTATTAAACCGTTCTTATCTCAACCCATGGGTTTTGCTTCTTTTCCCGATTTTCTCCCCCATCCCTGTGGGTGGGTGGGGGAGTGAGTGAGCGGCTGTGTGGTGCTTAGTTGCTGGCTAGGGTTAAACCATGACAACTCAGTACCCACTATTTTAATACCAGAAGAACCATTCGATGTAATAGTACTTATGAGGGTGCATGGCTGCTTCTTGCATCATATTTTAATCTGTCAAGCCCTGTAGGTCTGTGGGGAGGATAGTGAATGCTTAGAAATCTCTCAGTGCAGCATAGTTGAGCAATATGGTAAGTGTGAGCAAAAATTTTACTGTAAAAATCTGTAGGTAGAATATAAAATCACAGTTAACTTCACCAAAATTGATGGGTATATATGTGATCTGAACTTTTAAAATCTGCTTGTCAGGATGCTAACTTTAAGTATATCTCACAGCAAGAGCCAAGCGGGCTCTTTGTACACAACAGGAAGTTGGACACAAAATACATGAATAGAAGGTATTGAGCCGAATAAACTGCACCAGAGGGACATGTATTTGTCCTTAAATTTTTAAGGGTTAATTTAAACCTTAATCTTATACCATATTGCTTCTTTAAACTCTTATCTAGTGTGATATATGCCCCACTTGTGTAGTAGCAGGGATGAAAATGGATATACTGTATGTAGGATAGAGGTGCTCACTAAATAGATTTCTGTGTAACTGTTCTGCCAGTGAATCAGTTACATTGAAATATAACTTAATATCAGGGAATAACGGTATGGTATCTTAATCTTATTTTCCAGTACTTTTTCTTCAATTATAATCTACTGCACTGTGTAAGAATGCAGCAGTTTAAAGGGAGATTCCAATGGGTAGCTGTGGAAATGTCAACAAAAAGGTTTTATTATTCTTGTGCTTTTGTGTTAGCTTTCCTGAAAACAGTTACCTAACTGGAGAGCTAAAGCAGGCAGGATGCTTGTGTGTTATATAATGCTTTTTCCACATTTAACTCAATGTCCATGTTCAAACTAGAATGCATTTTCAGGCTAGGAATAATTAAATGATGGAAGCACCTCTTTTGTGGAGGATTTGTTGTGCTCTAGGTGTTTAAGCAAGACTGAAATTGTTAACTCTTTCTGGCTGATATGACTTGTACTTTGGTTATAGGAATTTTACAGAAAAGGTTAAAAAATGCTTGCATTGGCAATCAGCCATTCTGGTTTGATTGCTTTTCAGTACTCCACTTCTGCAGCAAAAGTTTACTTTTTCACAAATTTCTCTGTTTTAAAAGCCTTGCTTGATCAACCAGAAGAAAAACAAAACAAACCAACAACCAAAGTAAACCCCCGATGTTTTTTTTTTTTTTTTTGGTTTTTGGGGGGCCCCCCCCCCCCCCCAGGTCCTACAAATTTGATTTTACCCAGTTTCTATGATCAGCAAATGAGCTTTGTGACAGTGTTTCTTCTATTGTGTCATGCTTAATATCTGAATTTCAGACATAGCTAAAATTGACTTGTTCTTTCCTATCCTAGGTCTGTACTGTACTTATTTCAAGAAGAAAATCTTAAGTTTAGAGTGGCAACTCAAACCTTCATCTTCAGTTTCCTTCCTGTGAAGTGGGAATAGATTTCAGAGACTGATGCACCTACAAATATGTACAGACTAAGAACTGACAGAAGGCGCTATTTCCAGTTGCACTTCCTCAGTCTCATAGGTAAATACGATTATTGGAGAGATTTATCTAACTGTGTCACTTCTTAACATGCCGTGTCCCAAGAGCTATCAGCTGTGACTTCTACTTCCATTATTCCCTGTGCTGCCTGCTGACCCACAGTTCTGTGTGGGTTAGGACTCTGATGACTCTCCTGACTCAGCAGTCTGGAGTACCACAACTCAGATGCTGCCCCATTATCCCTTTCCATATTCCTCTGTTTCACTCGGTCTTGTTCTGCTGTTATTCTAATGAGGCTGTGAATAGGGTTCCTGAATCTATACCTCCCTCCATAAGGGTAACTGTCTGTGTCAGGCTGGCAGTACTGCAGTGTCTGCACAAATAAATGTTTTACATTATCTTTTCAGTGCTGCAGTTCTTAAAATGGATTCTTTTTATTAAATCAACACCATAGAAATGAGTGCCTTAACCACTGCTGTAATCTCATTAACTTGCTGTTGGAATAGAAATACATATTTACAGTGTTCTGAAATAGATAAGCAAGTTAACAGAAGGTGAAAGTAACAAGAAAGCCATAAAGATTATTAGTATTTAACTTCCTTGAAGTGTGATTATCTGTAGAACCCTGTTAGCTAAAGCAGATATTGAAACAGAAACAACCAGCATTAAGTAGGTGCTTTATAATATAAAAAATTATGTAGTGTGTGTGTTTGTAAAAATGATAGGCGAGGAAATGGCTTAAAGCTGCATTAGGGGAAGTTCAGGCTGGCTATTAGGAAAAAGTTCTTCACTGAGAGGGTGGTCAAGCACTGGAACAAGATCCCCAGGGCAGTGGTCATGGCCCCAAGCCTGTTGGTGTTAAGAAGTGTTTGGACAGTGCTCTTAGATATATGGTTCAACTTATAGGTTGTCCTGTGTGGATTCAGGAGTTGGACTCGATGATCCTTGTGGGTCCCTTCCAACTCAGAATGTTCTATGATTCTATATATGCATACTGTTGAATTTTCTCTGGGAACTTGACTTCTCAAATCCTCATGTATATATCACCAGTCTGTAATATATTTCAGAGTATTCAATGCAGGGGTTTTCTACCATCCTGTCTGTGATTCTGTAACATGTGATAGTTAATGCAGAACTTATATTAACTTACACACTTATGTATAAAATAGCAATTAAGAAAGTGATGTGTTTTTCCTTTTTAAATGCATTACTAGAAGAAGAGGTAAGAAGTAGGTGTTGGCACCATGTGACCATTCTGCTGTCTTTCAATAGTTGATGTGTCCATAGCTTATTCTTGTGATTATTCCCCAGTGCTGTCTTAGGATCATTTTACTAAGTCTTCATGGAAGCGCAATTATGGTCACAAAAAGTTGTGTTTTAGCACTAAAAATCAGTTTCAAGACTAATGGCTGGAACGAATAGAGATCAAGATCTTGGGAAACTCTCCTTGGGACATTTGACATATCTCTGTCTTTGCTAAGAATAGGAAACATATCCTACTAAATGGTAGTGTTTCATTCCCATTGTTTACAGACACAGGCTGTAAAAGACTAGAGAATTAGGCATTCGCTTTTGATACCAGGCTGGTATGATCATTCTACTCCTGATTAGCTACATCAGGAAATTACAGTATCAAATACTTTGCACCTTGTATTTATTTTCTAAACCAAAATTTCCAGTATATTATATTATATATCATTCCAACATCTGCCTGCAGATATGTTTATATTTATATTGAGATAAGCAGTGCAAACCGAGTGAAACCAATATTTGGTGTCTGCTCGTAATGAAGTACTACATCCAACCCTTTCCTCCACAGAATAATGTGACTTAATTTAGTGGTCAGACACTTAATAGCATGAAAGAAATTATTTTTCTGAGCCAAATGAAGAGTAAGAAATACTACTTTCTGTACATCCCATATCCAAAGACCAGAAGAATGAAAAGAGGAAGTAAATCACAGAATGGTTTGAGTTGGAAGGGACCTTAAAGATCATCTAGTTCCAATGCCCCTGCCATGGGCAGGGACACCTTCCACTAGACCAGGTTGCTCAAAGCTCCATCTAACCTGGCCTTGAACACATCCAGGGATGGAGCATCCACAACCTCTCTGGGCAACCTGTTCCTGTACCTCACCACCCTCACAGTAAATAATTTCTTCCTAATATCTAATCTAGATCTACCCTCTTTCAGTTTAAAACCATTACCTGTTGTCCTATTGGTACACTCAGTTAAAGAGTCCCTCCCCATCTTTCCTGTAGGCCCCCTTTAGGTACTGGAAGGCTGCTATAAGGTCTCCCTGGAGCCTTCTCTTCTCCAGGCTAAACAACCTCAATTTTCTCAGCCTATCATCATAGGGGAGGTGCTCCAGTCCCCTGATCATCTTTGTGGCCCTCCTCTGGAACCACTTGAGCAGGTCCATGTCCTTATGTTGGGGGCCCCAGAGCTGAATGCAGCACTCCAGGTGGAGTCTCATGAGAGCGGAGCAGAGGGCCAGAATCACCTCCCTTGACCTGCTAGCCACAATTCTTTTCATGCAGCCCAGGTTACAGTTGGCTTTCTGGGCTGTGAGTGCATATTGCTGGCTTGTGTTCAGTTTTTCATCCACTAATACCCCCAAGTCCTTCTCCACAGGGCTGCTTTCAATCCACTCATCGCCCTGCCTGTATTTGTCCTTGGGATTGCCCCAACCCATGTGCAGGACCTTACACTTGGCCCTGTTGAACTTCATGAGGTTCGCACGGGCCCACCTCTCAAGCCTGTCAAGGTCTCTCTTGATGGCATCCCTTCCCTCCAGCATGTCAACCACACCACACAGCTTGATGTCATTGGCAAATTTGCTGAGGGTGCACTTGATCCCACTGTCCGTGTCGCCGACAAAGATGTTAAACAGCGCCAGTCCCAATACCGACCCCTGAGGAACACCATTCATCACTGCTCTCCACTTGGACATGGAGCCATTGACCGCAACTCTTTCAGTGCAACCATCCAGCCAATTCCTTATCCACCAAGTGGTCCATCTGTCAAATCCATGTCTCTCCAATTTAGAGACAACGATGTCATGTGGGACAGTGTCAAACTCTTTGCACAAGTCCGGGTAGATGATGTCAGTTTCTCTTCCCTTATCCGCCAGTGCTGTAACCCTGTTGTAGAAGGCCACCAAAGTTGTCAGGTATGATTTGCCCTTAGTGAAGCCCTTGGCTGTCACTGATCACCTCCTTATTTTCCATGTGCCCTAGCATAGTTTCCAGGAGGATCTGCTCCCTGATCTTGCCCAGGCACAGAGGTGAGACTGACTGGTCTGTAGCTCCCCGGGTCTTCCTTTTTTTCCCTTTTTAAAAAGGGAGGTTATGTTTCCCCTTTTCCAGTCAGTGGGAATTTCACCAGACTGCCACGACTTCTCAAATATAATGGATGCTGGCTTAGCCACTTCATCTGCCAGTACCCTCGGGACATGTGGATCCATCTAGTTGGGTCCCATGGACTTGTGCACCTTCAGGTTCCTTAGATGGTCTTGTACCTGAGCTTTTTCCTACAGTGGGCAGTTCTTCATTCTCCCAGTCCTTGCCTTTGCCTTCTGCGAGTTGGGTGGTGTGGCTGGAGCACTTGCCAGTGAAGACTGAGTCAAAAAAGTATGCTTGTTTTATGGCTGTAAGGTGATGCTACAAGGTTTCTCAGGTTGATGTAACCTTTCAGCATTTGAGAGTTGACCCATAGCAATCTTTGCCTAGCTTCCTATCAATGTGAACAGCATCCAGAATTTATGAGGTGATACATAGTAACCATGCTTTTTGCTAGTGTTTTCTTGGCCTTGGTTGAAAATCCGGGTTCTTCCTTGGCTAATTAAAAGGTTCAGTTTGCCTTTTGTGCTTCCATTTTATGCTAGAGTAGAGCAATAAACAGAACTAGCCTGGTTTGCTGTGAAGAGGTACAATGGTGTGAAGTACTCAAGTATGAGATAGTGTTGTAGCTACAACAGTGCAGTCCGGAGACCTGAAGCTTTGCAGAAATTGATCTAGGTGTCCCCATAGACAAGCTGAACATGTGAAAGCAGTGTATCCTCTCAGGAAAGAAGGCCTGCTACATGCTAGGCTGTAATAGCAAGAACATAGAGAGCAGGTTGAGGGAGGTGATTATTTCCCTCTATTTGGCGTTTGAGAGACTGCATCTGAAATACTATGTTCAGTTTTGGGCTCCCCAGTACAAGAAATATATTGATATACTGGAGTGAGTCCAGAGAAAGACCATCGAGATGCTAGAACATATGTGTTGTGGTTTAACCCCAGCCAGCAACTAAGCACCACGCAGCCGCTCACTCACTCCCCCCATCCAGTGGGATAGGGGAGAAAATCGGGAGAAAGTAGCAAAACCCATGGGTTGAGATAAGAACGATTTAATAGAACAGAAAAGAAGAAACTAATAATGATAACACTAATAAAATGACAACAGTAGTAATAAAAGGATTGAAATGTACAAATGATATGCAGGGCAATTGATCACCACCTGCTGACCGACCCCCAGCCAGTCCCCGAGCGGTGATTCCCTGCCCCCACTTCCCAGTTCCTATACTAGATGTGACGTCACATGGTATGGAATACACTATTGGCCGGTTTGGGTCAGGTGCCCTGGCTGTGTCCTGTGCCAACTTCTTGTGCCCCTCCAGCTTTCTCGCTGGCTGGGCACGAGAAGCTGAAAAATCCTTGACTATACTGTCCTGGTTTCAGCTGGGATAGAGTTAACTGTCTTCCTAGTAGCTGGTACAGTGCTATGTTTTGAGTTCAGTATGTGAAGAATGTTGATAACACTGATGTTTTCAGTTGTTGCTCGGTAGTGTTTAGACTAGAGTCAAGGATTTTTCAGCTCCTCATGCCCAGCCAGGGCACCTGACCCAAACTGGCCAACAGTGTATTCCATACCATGGGACGTCACATCTAGTTTAGGAACTGGGAAGTGGGGGGGGCAGGGATTCGCCGCTTGGGGGACTGGCTCGGTGTCGGTCTGCGGGTGGTGAGCCATTGCCCTGCGCATCATTTGTACATTCCAATCCTTTTATTACTACTGTTGTCATTTTATTAGTGTTATCATTATCATTATTAGTTTCTTCTTTTCTGTTCTATTAAATCGTTCTTATCTCAACCCAGGAGTTTTACTTCTTTTCCTGATTTTATCCCCCATCCCACTGGATGGGGGGGAGTGAGTGAGCAGCTGCGTGGTGCTTAGTTGCTGGCTGGGGTTAAACCACGACATATAGTCTAAACACTACTGAGCAACAACTGAAAACATCAGTGTGTTATCAACATTCTTCACATACTGAACTCAAAACATAGCACTGTACCAGCTACTAGGAAGACAGTTAACTCTATCCCAGCTGAAACCAGGACAATATGATATACAAGGAGAGGCTGAGAGAGCTGGATTTGTTTAGCCTGAATAAAAGAAAGCCAAGGGAAGATTGTACTGCTGTCCTAAACTGTCTGATGGGTAGTTACAGATGAGATGAAGCCAGACCTTTTCTGGTGGGTGCACAAGAGGCATCAGAGAGACGCTGCAATGAAGTAAATCCAATTAAATAGTAGGAAAACTATTTTACATTGAGGATGGTCAGACATTAGAACTGGTTACCCAGAGAGGTTGTGTAATCTCCATCTTTGAAGATATGAAAAACTTGAGCAGAGAACATCAGCTAATCATACATGGTTTAAACTCAGTCTCCTGAGAGCTTTTCAATCTGTATTAATCTGTGATTCTAATTTCATAGTCTGCCAGAAGTGGTAGAAAATTTTATTCAAAGATACTATTCTGCAAGAGGTTTGCCTTGAGGGGATATTTCAAAGTGACCTGAAGTACTGATTGTGGAAGCTCATTCCTACCACAGTTAAATGTAGCCTTTATTTTTCAGAGCAAGCGAGAATGAAAAAATGTTCAGTGTTGTTCCAGCCAACAGCTCCAGATAGCCATGAGAGAGTAAATTACTTTCTAATATTGAATATATTCAGGACTGCTGTATATCTCAGTGTATCCCTTCAAACTTCTTCAGCTTCCACCAGAAAGTAAGTGGGTTCACTTGCCCTTGTGATACTACCTTTGAGATGGCAAATATATATGTAGTTTCCAGATGAATTGGAAACAGTACACATATTTTTGAGGCATTTCTCTGTTGTCTACTTTTATAGCATTCAGGTTATGTATGCACTGACATTTCACATATGTGGTATGAGTTCTGTATTTCATAATAGTGATCTCCAGTTAAAACTTTGTGTTCTGGCACACACAAAATGTGATTTTCATGTTAGTGTAGCATGTAGACAGGAGGTCTTGCCCTTCATTGGAATAATAGAAGATCTGTTCTTCTCTGTTGTCAGCCCCTGACTATGAATTGGATAACATATTGTTCTCACTAGTAGTGACTCCCCAGAACTCCTAGCATGTAGCTGTGTAAGAAGCTAAAGGGTTTTTGGTCCCAGACTGGGGCCATATATTTGTACTGTTGAAGTCGACCTATTTTCTGGTAGTACAACAGACCAATTGGAGTTTATTATTATTATGCTTTGCATTAAAATTTGTGGTAGTCTTTTCTATCAAACAAGATGTTCTGTTGTTAGTGTTTTTTTTGAGGTAATAATGTATTAATAGCACTTAAGAAATTCATAGAGTTCTTTAAACTTTTCTCCATTTTGTGGATTAAAATGTGAGGTTTGAATTAGAATACGTGGGTTATTTGTCCTTTTCAGACTGGCAAGGACAGAAGAAAATCATACTTCTTGTGAATTGCATAACACAAGTAGGCTGATGGTGAAAACTGTCATGTAACGTGCTCGTGTACTTCAGCCCATCAGAAGCTTCTCCCCCTGTGTTTGCTGCTCCCTCTCACAGGAGAGGCAAACTTTTGTACTGGTCCCTTGGTGAAAAGTCCAGTCTCAGTGAAAAAGTTACCAGATTCTTATGTTACAAAGTGATGAATTTCTTGCATACAAAGTCAACTTAATACTTTCTAATGCTCATCTGAATAACAACAGTGCATTTTGACAATAACAGGATTATTTAAATTGTTGTTTAAAGCTACAGAGGTTAAATCCTCTGAATTGTTTATTCACCATTCATATGTACATCTTGGAATTCAGTTACTTTTTTTTCACACCAGTTGAAGTCAGGGCAGGGAATAGCTAAAAGAAAGATGACTTTTTTAAAAAATATTTTTCCTAATTATTTGCTTACATAATTTTCTGAAGAGACTTGAAGGTCTTCAGAGACCAAAGTTTTGTAACTTTTCACATATCTACATTTATTTGCTCTCAGTTGTTTATTAATAATTCTGTTAAATTCCAAAGGTTTCATAGTGTATAAAGCACTATACACTTCGGAGTTATTCATACTATCTGCACTAGACAATTTTCAGCAGCTATCTTAATCAGTTGTTGGGTAAGATGACTTTACAGTGTTGACTGTTTGTTAAGTAGCTGAGAGTAGGTAGTATGAATGTTTCATGGTTTCTTGAGATATTTATCTAATTTTTTTAGATTCTAAATTGTATCTTCATCCATGCCCTTTAAACTGCAATGAGTGTGTTAGATAAAAAGGAGTAGAAATGTCACAATCTGTCTTCTTTATTCAAAATTCCCAAATGTAAAAAGAAACACAGGGAGTGTAATTGTGAAAACGGTGTATTTGAGTGTGACCAGGTGTAATGGGCTGACCCTAGCCAGCAGCTAAGCATCCACCCAGCCTCTAGCTTGCTCCCCCACAGTGGGATGGGGGAGAGAATCGGAAGAGCAAAAGCTGAGAACTCCTGGGTTGAGGTGAAGCAGCAAAGCTGTGTGTGCAAGCAGAGCAAAATAAGGAATTTATTCTATTTGTCATTGGCAGGCAGATGTCTAGCCACTTCTTGGAAAGCAGGGCCTCAGCATGCCTAATGGTTACTTGACAAAATGAAAGCCATAACCATAAACCCCTTCCTCTGCCTTTCCGTGAGCTTTTATTGCTGAGCACTATGTTGTGTCATAAAGAATGTCCCTCTGGTCAGTTTGGGTCTGCTGTCCCAACTGTGTTGCTTCCCAACTTCTGGCACACCTCTGGCCTAATCACTGAGGTGGGCAGAGTGGCGAAAAGGAAACCACAATTCTGTGTAAGCCAAAACACTGGTGTGTTAACAACACTGGTTTAATCACAAGTCCAAAATACAGCACCATATACAGGATTAACTCCACCCCAGCCAGACCCAGCACACCAGGGAAGGCATCATTCATTCAGAGGAATAGTTTGCTTTTTCCCTGTAATAAAGTTATTAATAACAAAAAATATGAAGATCTGTAGGTTATAAATATGACATCTGCTTAAAACTGCCTCCTTCTTGCTAAAAATGTGTTAGACTAAAAGGAGGCAACTGTACAAACAAGTATGCGCTTATTTAAAAAAAAAAAAAAAAAAAAAGATGGATTGTCTTGAGCTCTGTGGCTGTGCTACCATTAAGGAACTTAGACTGTTTTCAGCCTTGCTGTTTACTTCTTTTACATCAAAATCAATATTAGTTGTCAATGTTTAATTAGCATGCTTTGTAAACATGCATTTCACATTGTGTTGGCCTTCCGTTAATTTCATTTGTGATTATGTAAAATATTATATTGCTTTGTATAGAATTTCTCAAAACAACAGATGGAGGTAAAAAAAAAAAAAAAAAAAGAAAACCCACTGAAGAATTTCTGGCTTCATGTTAGTACTAGCGCCAAAGGAGGAAAAGGGAAAAAATAATGGATCAAATGCTGTGTTTCTGTGCATAAAGTTTTGTTTTTACCTGAATATCCACTTTGTGGTAGAATGAAGCTTTGCTTGGTTTGAAGGAGCAGGAAAGTTCAAGGATGTATATAGCTCTGACTTTAGATGCTTTCTCTGCTGGCTGTACTTAAGTCCTGGCAAGGAGGGTGCCACGCGTGACTTCTGTTGATACACAGTCACCTTTCATTCCTGTGGATATTTTCCATTCTCAAAAAGGGGGCTAAGTCAGAAGTTTTTTAGAAATCCTTGGAAAAAATTGTTATCTTGGTGATGTAAAGGCCATAAAGCAGAGAACTGACTCTAAGTCTGGTTTTAGTCCCTCTCAGCTTCCACAGACACGCTTTCCCACATCACTAAACCTTCATGTGGTTTCAGCAGTGAGATTTTCCTGCTATTTATAGCATGAATGTACAGGGAAGCAATTATTTTATTAATCTATAACTTTGACTTTACAAGAGGCCTAAAAGTAAAGGTGTACATGTAGGCCAGTATTGTTGACTTCAGTATTTGTATCTTTCCCAGTTTTGCTTATTTGCTGAATTTCTCTCTGCTGCAGTTTTCTGTCTCTGTGAATAGGATGTAGTTCAAGACTAACTCATCCCATCCCTCTTCAGATTATTGCATGCGAACCAACAAATATAAGAAACCTAAACTGGCTAAAATATCTTATTTTGCTAATAACAGTCCTTGTTAAGTTCCATCAAAAGTAGTGCAGTATTTGTCCAAGATCAACGTAATAACTTTCTAATAGTGACTTGAATGATGATTCCCTGAGATGGTGAAAACTAATGCCAAAGCCATCCAAATTGTAGAACATAAAGAACACATTTCAGGTGGCCATGCTTAATTGAGCCTTCAGTATTTGGGCAAATAGTTGATTTGCATACTTGAATATATTTTGCGCTTTATTTGATCACTAACTAATCAGTGCATACAGATGGCAATTAGATTCTGATCTGAATACACAAACAGTACCTTGTGAATGCAAGCAAGGGCTGTGAAGCTGCAGATTGGGTTCTCTACTCAGTTGGAATTAAAAATTATTAATATATCTCCTGTGATTATGAAAGTGGAGGAAGTGAGGGTTTTTTCATTAGTACTTTGAAAGGACTTGCTAATTTATTCATATGTGGAAGATATGTTGGTGAGAAAGTAAAAATTGGCTGTGGACTGACTCCAAATCTGTATCCCAATTTTTTATTTTTAAACTTATCTGCAAGAGCGATACAAGTCTTATCACTTAAGGAGCAAGTGAATGGAGTGAGTACTTTCAAAGTGCATTTTCCCTTTCTCAGTCTTTCACCTTCCCTGTGGAAAGGAAAAGTTTGTGTGCGTGCTATGTGAAGGTGCCCATATGGTCTTGTGTTTTCCATAGAAGATCATTGAAGTTATAACACTGTAATTGATTCTTGCTTTCTAATTGCTGTAAATTTTGTTAGCAGTTAAACAATCTATATGGATGACTCTGAAGCACATCTTCACACAAAGCTGCTGTTCCAGTTGCTGGTTTCCTGTCTTTCTCCTCATTTTTAATCCTCTGTTAATATGTGAAATGGTAAATTGCAATTGAACAGCATGACTGTGATGGGTTGACCCTGGCTGGATGCCAGGTGCCAGCCAAAGCCATTCTATCACTCCCCCTCCTCAGCTGGACAGGGGAGAGAAAATATAACAAAGGGCTTGTGGGTTGAGATAAGGACAGAAGAGATCACTCACCACTTACCATCACAGGCAAAACAGATTCAGCTTGGGGAATATTTACTCAATTTATTACCAGTCAACCAGAGTAGGGTAATGAGAAATAAAACGAAATCTCAGAACACCTTCCTTCCACCCCTCCCTTCTTCCCGGGCACATCTTCACTCCTGGATTCTCTACCAACCCCCCCAGTGGTGCAGGGGGACGGGGAATGGGGTTTACAGTCAGTTCATCACACGTTATTTTCTGCTGCTTCATCCTCCTCAGGGGGAGGACTCATCACACTCTTCCCCTGCTCCAGCGTGGGGTCCCTCCCACGGGAGACAGTCCTCCACGAACTTCTCTAACGTGGGTCCTTCCCACGGGCTGCAGTTCTTCACGAACTGCTCCAGCATGGGTCCTTTCCATGGCGTGCAGTCCTTCAGGAGCACACTGCTCCAGCATGGGTCCCCCACGGGGTCTCAAGTCCTGCCAGAAAACCTGCTCCGTGGGCTCCTCTCTCCACAGATCCGCAGGCCCTGCCAGGAGCCTGCTTCAGTGCGGGCTTCCCATGGGGTCATAGCCTCCTTTGGGAGCCCACCTGCTCTGGCGTGGGGTCCTCCATGGGCTGCAGGTGGATATCTGCTCCACCGTGGACCTCCGTGGGCTGCAGGGGGACAACCTGCCTCACCATGGTCTTCCCCATGGGCTGCAGGGGAATCTCTGCTCTGGCGCCTGGAGCATCTCCTCCCCCTCCTTCTTCACTGACCTTGGTGTCTGCAGGGTTGTTTCTCTTACATGTTCTCACTCCTCTCTTTGGCTGCCATTTCCGTCCCAGCAACTTTTTTTCCTTCTTAAAAATGTTATCACAGAGGTGTTACCACCATCGCTGATGGGCTCGGCCTTGGCCAGCAGCAGGTCCGTCTTAGAGCCGGCTGGTATTGGCTCTGTCGGACACAGGGGAAGCTTCCATCACCTTCTTACAGAAGCCACCCCTGTAACCCCCCTGCTACCAAAACCTTGCCACACAAAGCCAATACAATGACGTTTTTTCCAAAGCGTACTCCATTGTGCTGTACATTGCTATACATGTTCAACCTTTAAAAATAATCAATATGCTGAAAGCTCTTTGTGTTTCCAAATTGGAGTATGTAGAATAGCTGTACCGCTGTGTAATGTATACAGGTTCAAAATAGTGAAATTCTTGGAAAATGCACTGATTCTTTGTCATGTAAGTTATTAGTGACACCTTGATTTCAGGTTTAGTTCCTTTGCTTGCCAGAGCTGGAGAGTCCAGCTTATTGCTCCGATTAAAATGTTCAAACTAAAATTCTTTGAGTCCGGCATTGCATTTTTATATGATCTCAAGAACAAGCTTTAGAACCATATGAAGAAGTCTGTTAACTTTTATGGTGGAACAAAGGCCAGTCTATACACTTTTTTTTTTTGCACTGTAACACATTTCTTTATTTGGGAAAAATTTGTATTTCTTTATTGCAGATAGTTAGGTATCTTTGAAACACTATAAAGGATTATAGGCTTTGGAGGCAGTAATGAGGAGGATTTAAGTACAATGGAGGTGAGGCTCAACAGAAGTTTGTGTGAGAAAAGTGTGGATCAGTGGATATTTTATAATCCAGATACCTTGTCCAGCCCATTGCAATACTGATTTGAAGGGGCAGAGGAAGCTCTAGTCATTGGGCCAGTGGAATGAAGTTGAACTTTTAGATTATTCTTTCTGTCAATATTTCTTCAAACATTTCTATATTCTTTTGTAAAATATTGTATTTTTGTTGTGTATTTCAACAGCTTTTGAGAGTGAGATGCATTAGACTGCTTTAAGTATCAGTCATGCAAGTAGCATTTTTTAAGTTTCTGAATGGTGAGCTTAAAAATATGTGTTGACTTCTAGAGTTAACTTTTTTTCCATCTTGTTGTTCAGTGGTCCATAGCCATTTCAGCCTTGGAAGTGATTTCTTTCCGTGAGTGTTGTCAGCTATAAAACTCACTCTATTGACCTATCAGCAGAGTTCTCCCTGAAAATAATTAAACTTCAGAACCCTGTTCTTTCAAGGAACTTGACCTCTAACTGGCTTGACCTTTGATTGACTCCCCAGCCTGCTTTGCACTTAACTGAAATTTCTGTGATGGTAACATCATTAAGGATGCAATTTCCTTTCCCTCTGAAATACTAGCTACGTTGGCAAAAGCCTTTCTACAAGCATATATTCATATGTGCAAAAAGACACTGTTCAAAGGAAAACACTGATGTTGCTTGTTGCATTAGGGTATTCATTAGGTATGCTGCAGGAATAAAATGGAATGGTCTGTGTGTTAGGTGAACCTACTGGCATATCTCTTGTGATTAGTGAGGTTGTAATCCAGCATTGTAATCCTGGCCAGCATTTTAATGCTTGTGTACTTTACCGTAAAGGTTCATTTGATATGCAAACTGTATTTTTGTTATCCTTTATGTTGCAAAACAAGCTGCTACAGATTTTTAACTGAAGCTACTGCATAGCTGTTTCTTTACTAGAAGTTTACTCAGCAGCAACCTATAAGACAAGATTGTTTTTCATGTAAAAATCATAAGATAAATGGGTTTTATATGGTCTCTTATTTAATTTACCTTCCTATTAAATGGAGTAATCGAGTAGAATAAGGCAACTTTTCAAAATAATGAATAATTCTCTTTCATCAGAATAGACATTTGTTTTAAATAAGTCATTAATCATGTAGTTAAAGCACTGATTAAGAATATTCTTTGATTTCCTTTCCTGTCTCTAAATTCAATCTAGGAGAGAAGTTATACTAAAAGAGGTCGATAATGCTATTTGTTATAAAAAAATTAATATTGCTGGTATCTTGTATATATCCTTTGCTATTCATCATCTGTGCTCTGTTTTACTTATTGGACCCAACCTTTCAAGCTCTGGGATAGATTGGTTTAATATTTTCTGTTTTGGTAACTCAAGTACTATGGGACTAGCCAAATTCCCTTAAAATACTCACTTCTGCATCTTCAAACGGAGGTATCAGTGAATGAGTGGTCAGGGCTCTAGGCCTCTGGGTGTCTCCAAAGGCCTTTGATGCCCCTATTAATTTTGCTGTGGTGACCACATTATGCACAGCCTGGGTAAGTGCGCACATAATCTGCAGTGCCTGTACAGGGAGGGCACTGAATCTGCCCACAGTTTACACTCCATGTTGTGTTTTGGGTGGGGGGAAGCACCCGCTGCATGTGAACCTCCTGCTGCCTGGCAGCACAGCTCAGCAGTGCAAGGACCTGCTTTTCCACAGTCCACAGAGTAGGAGGCTTCAAGAGATGTGAAACTTAAAAGTTATGGTGACACTGTAGAAAATGAAATCTAGAAATAAAAATAATTACAGAAAATTGTCTGTTAGATGATTAAGAAAAAGGCTGGGATACTGGTATCAGCACACATTTTTTATACCCTGCTATTTGAATTCCTTTTTGTCATTCAAGTTTGAGCATGTAGGGAATTGGGGAAGAAGTGCAGGGAGTCACAACTACAGCACGCAGAAGCTTGATGTGAGCGTCCTGCAATGGGCTATGACTGGTCACTAATTCTACATTGTCCATCTCTCAGCCTTCTTTAATTGATGCTAGGGTGCTATTTACGTTTTCCGGATCAAGGCTTCTGCTTATATGCAAAAGTGTATGACTTTTTGTGTTTGCCCTTTTTCTTTCTCACTTGCAAGCAAACCACCCTATTTTTCTGTTTGCTTGAATAAAATAAAAAGTGTAATAATACACTGTTCCCTCTTAATTCTGAGGACAGGTACAAAACAGAAGTTTGCAAATAATCTTCCTTCCCCTATCCCCACTTCCACAGACACACTTCAGAACTGAAGCTTCTGCTTTCATAAATGTTAGAAAAATTGACTTTTCCCTAAAAATTAAAGGCTCAAATTATAACAAATAGTTCCCATATGAAATCTCACAAAGACACTGCAGGGCAAGTGAGAAGATTTTTGTGTGACTGTAAAAATATCTTATTCTTCCACAGTTTAACAGCCCAGAAGTATAAAATATTTGTTTTATCTCTTAAGCAGTTATCAGCTAAAAAGAAAAAAAATTATCTTTGTAGTAGCTTTTCAGACTCTAATTGTATTTCAGAAGTATAACTCTTAAATGGAATTCTTGTGCAAGAGTCTTAAGCTCAACATTTTAAAATCTAACTGTAAACTAACACTTTGTAGATATAGATTGTGAAAGGGTTTTTTGTCACTTTCTTCCTTTCTTGGCTTTGAAATTTTACCTTAGGGTCAGGTTAGAAAAGGGCTGTACATGGACAGGAGTAAGTTGCTGGAATTCAGTATAAATGTAAAGCAGACAGCCCTTGTGCAATTAAATGGTGTTTACAGACAGGTTTACTAACATCACTTTGTAAAAGCTTCGGATAAAAAGAATGTGCCACTCTAACGCTACAGATCAAAGGAGAATACAGAAATTTGTCTGAAAGAGAAAACAGCTCCTTGGTGCAAAGCTGTGAACACTGGTGCGTTGTAAGTCAAGATCTTGCAGGTGTTGGCACTCCATCTTCTCTCCCTCATGAACATAGAGACCAATTAACAATGACTGCAGATATTCTGTGCAGGAATTTGGAGATGTAGGTTGGTTTTTTTTTTTTTCTTTGCTTATCCCTGGTATATGTTGTCTCAATTTTGTTAAGTTGCGTTGATAGATCTGACAGTGACATATGTCCCATATGTCTTTTTTAGTTCAGCAGGTGTATGCTAGGCTGGATTACGTTTTGTTATGTTCCCAGCTGATGAGATCCAAAAAGCAGTAGAAATGTGGTTCCAAGTCAAATGTTCAATAAGTATTTTCTAAGCTAATTTAATACTTCTTTTTAAGACTAGCCTGTTTTGTGATAAAGGTGATATATCATAATTGGTTGGTAATATTTATTCAAATAACTTTCAGAGCTACAGGAAACCTGTAGGAGAGCTACAGCTCGCCTCTCCTAGGGATGCCTCCCTTGTAGTGGCTGTGTCTGGACTCCTTGTCTGCAACCATACACTGAACTGGGGCAGTTGTACACTTTGGCTGTAGTGAAAGCTTTGGCTTTTGTACAGGCTGCTAATTATGATTGGACTTGGCAATTAAGTGATGTTTTTGCCTATTATTATGTTGTTCTGCTTTTGTTAGTATTGCCTGGTGTTACAGTCAAAGCTTAGAATTGGATTCCTTTTGCTGAGATTTTTTCAAACTCTTCACTGTTGCTTTCACATCAGGTAATGATCCTTGTTGGTGCTTTAGTATCTTGCATCGAGAGTGAAATAGATGGCAGGGCTAAAGCCTTGTTCTGGTACTATTTGTTGGAGATGGAAGCTCTGTGATGTATCTATGAACCTAAGAACTCCCTTGGAAGTGCAGAAGTGAAAAGGAACAGGTTGGTCATGGCTCTGCATGTGTTGTTGCAGAGGGCTGCCATAGGGAATTGTGATGAGGCCACACTCACTTAACTAGGGGGGATGAGGCTCACCATTAGCTATGTCAGGGCAGACAGTGGTAATTCCTCAGAATTCATACTTGTGGTAATGCACCGTTTATCAACTGCTTATGCCCCAACTGTTGCTCTCATGGCAGAGTGTGTTTGCGCTCCAGTCAGAAACTTGTCCTGTTAATCTTGGATTTCAGATTACAGCACACACTCATCTTCAAAGATGGCAGTAAATTCTGTTGACAGAGTGCAGAGTTTGCATTCCAGAGACCTAACTTGCCTCTAATCCCTCCCAAGTCTTAAGCCACCTAAACTTGCCTTACTCTGGCTCAGAGCTTCAAGCATCAGGCTGTAACTTGCAACCTAATTCGCTTTTTAGAAATGATTGATTTGTTATTGTGCTGAAACAATTCAGCTGGTTTAAAAGGAAAAAATAAATCTACAGCTAGCACTTTAAAATTGCAGGAAAAAATGGTCTAAAAATATGAGGACTTGTACTTCTTTTATATGAACTATTTTTCTGTGGTCACTTCTATACGCTCACTGGGAATTATTTCTGCCTACAGCTGTTTTGTGATACACAAACAATTCTTTCTGTAACAGTATCTTTATACTTTCCTGTAAAATAGTTATAAGCAATATTTTTGTACTTTCCTACATAAGCTAGATATGATTACGATGCATTGTGGATTTCTTGTTAGAGTGACCTTTAGAAAAATGATAGTTGTGTCTCAGGTTTCAGGCAAGATAGCAAAGTTGGCAGCAGTGGTGGCAGCTTTTTAAAGCATTGCAGTGGGTATCTCAAATCTGTAAATGTGTTTGGAGGAAAAAGGATAATAAAATCAGGAAAAAAAAATAGAGCAACAGATACTGGTAGGCATACTTGTTCTTTGGAAAGGAAGAAAAAAAACCTGGGGTAGGACAGGGAGACAAGTTGTGAGGAGTGATAGGGTATTTAAGCCCTCAGTTTTTGACCTGGGATAGGTTGGGGAGGGTGGATAAGGGAAGAGAAGTAGTGTTGCAGAATGGAGGTTCTGGAGAGAAATCTGAGGATTTAGAGCACTTGGTGCCACCAAGCACCACTGTCTTGTCACGTGTAAATAAAATTCTGCCTTTGTGAGGAAGGGGTGGGGGATTGTTGGTTTAGAGCTACTGCTAACAGTTCTTTGCAGAATAACAGGTAAGGAAGGGGTCAACAGTGGGATGAAAAGCTATCAAGCTGGATCACAGGGTTTTGATCCACAAAAAGAAGTTCCTAGGCCAAACCTGAAGAATGGAAGGTAACAACTGCCTTCCTGAAAATACAAGTATAAGAGCAAGAAATGCCCCATAAGCTGCCTGCAAAGTTTCTTATGTCCAGGTTTGAACTGTTATGGAAAAGAGACGGTCTCCTGAAGGGACCTGTGGAGAGAGCATCATTCTGATGTAGAAAGACTGCTGTGGCAGTCTTGCCACAGTCTCAAATACTTCTGCAGTTCTGTCAAAACTGTATTTGTTGCTCATTGCCTGGCTCCTTTTTCTAAATAAATGCAAAAAATCTCCTTTGACTATAAAGACTTTTTCATTCTAACTGTGCTCATTTTCAAAGAAATGCTTTCTGAAAACAATCATGATGGTTTCTTAAGTTAGAAACAACAGAAAACTGAGTCACTGTTTATTGTAAAACAGTCTCAGGTCAACCCCTAATTCACTGTGTTATCAAGAGGAAAGAAAGGATTTTTCTAATAAGGAAAACATAGTTTTGACTAAATATAGATAATTGCACACAAGAAATTTATGCTGAAATGTGGAATATATTACCATTTCTTGGGAAACAAGGTTAAAGAGAAAAAAGATTTAACTTATGATACTCTTTCATACCTTACTAAATTGCTTCTCGTGTATGCATCCTTCTTGCAATAAATATTGTAGAATAGGCATGGTTCATTAACATGCTGGGCAATGTCTTACACGGACTAATGTTACCATACTGATTATTATTCTAAAAATCATACTTGGTGCCTGATTTCCTTCAGTATACTTGACAGTGGATGTGATTGCAGGGAATATTTGCATTTGTAACAATGTTTGGAGTATAGTTCAAACATCCTAACTCATTTACATAATATGCAAATTGGGTAGGTTTAACATATCACTTAAATGTCATGTCTGTATTTATTACAGAATCTCCCAAATTTACTCTGAAGTGAGATTATAGGCCTATTTAGGATCCCTGTATTTATGTTCCTTTAAACTCTCTTACCTAGCTGTCCATGCAGAAATATTTGTGCCTTTCAGAGTGAATGTTTTTTTTGCTTACCTTTGCTCTGTGGAACCCAGTCTCTGGGATTTTTGGAAGTTGTGACAAGCATCTTCGTTTCAGTGGTACAGCACAGTTTCATTCCAGTCTGTCTGTGGATTAGTATATTTTCATCTTTCTCCCATTATGGTGAGAAGGAAAAATAGGTTTTTTGTTTTATGGCAAAACATGCAATTCAAAGGTAAACAATTAATTTTCATTATTTGTTCCTTCAAGTGAAAAATTTCCTTTCCTCAAAATATTTAATTGTTAGGATCTTTGTACAGGTCAGGAAAATGCAGACATCCATGAATAATACTTAACCTAAAATTCATTACTGGGACTACATTGTGTAGGAAAAGTGAGAGTCCTGGTTTTTTTTCTGGACAATCAGATTTTTATCCTTAGGCCACTGTTTTCTCCCTTTTAATGGTCATTCAAGATATTAGTATATGAATATTCTATTAATCACCATTCTTTACTCTCTAGGAAAATATTCTGTGTGTGCAGTGGGCACAAAATTCCTCAGTAATAGTGCAACTAGGTGCACTATTACTATTTTTCACCCATAAATCCAGACCTTCTGACATTTTATCTGCTGGTACAAACCTAAAATGAAATTTCTAACATCAAGCCTGCAGAGAACAAAACTTTGGCTGCCAATTACTATTATAAACAGGCATGCTGAGAAGCCAGAGGGCTACAGTAGGAAAGTTCTGGTTTTCTATTCAGTGTCCAGTCTTTTGCAGTGAGAGTCCTGGATAATCATTCTAGTGCAACATGTCAGTCAGCTTGCATAAAATGATGTTGCATAATCACACAACTGCATGTCAACTGAAAATGCACGTTACTAATGTTTTAGTGTCGATAATGCAATAGGAGCAATGTCTGGATTGAAGGTGGAACTGATGGAGGAATGATCAGAGCAGGCTCTTGATAACAGAGTATGTCAACGAGGAATGTTTCAAGCAAATTCAGCATGTGGGCCCAAACCTCCTATCAGATGTAATGCACTGTAGGATCCCTTTTGGGGAAGTACTGGTTGAGAGGCTGCATACTGAAACAGCTTTTGTGGCTCATAGATGTTGTGTGCAAATAGGGGTCTCATAGGGGTGAAGAATACTCACCTCCTCACATGGCAAAGATAGCAATTCTATTACAGATTGAAGGCTATAGATGCAGAACTTCTTGAGAACAAATAGACTCTTACTGAAAGACTACTCAGGATATTTGATTTCATAAAACCAACTTGAGAGCATTACTTATCTTGTGTGCAGTTCTCTATATTTAGTCAAAACTATGTTTTCCTTATTAGAAAAATCCTTTCTTCCCTCTTGATAACACAGTGAATTAGGGGTTGTTTTACAATAAACAGTGACTCAGTTTTCTGTTGTTTCTAACTTAAGAAACCATCATGATTGTTTTCAGAAAGCATTTCTTTGAAAATGAGCACAGTTAGAATGAAAAAGCCCTGTGATTATGCTGAAGTGGAAAGTTCAGGTAAGACTTAACCCGCAAATGTTTTGTTTTCAATTGTCCTATAGCTGCTGTTCCCCATTTATCCCCATGATATGTTTCATATGTGTGTGGGGAGAGGAAAGGAAGTGTACTGTAAAGCAAACGATTATACAAGCTCCAGTTGAGCAGGTATTTTGAATGCCAATCACTCAAGCAGGTGGGTGTCTGCTAAAGCCAAGTTGAACATTGGCTCACTGATGACAAAGAGAAGTATAATGGCTGTATACTTCGAAAGTAGCAAGTCAGATTTTTGAAATCGTTAATCCCAGGTGGAAAAAACATTTCATGAAGGAATTTAGCAAATTTCTACTTATTTTCTAGTGTGTAATTCGGTATGCATTTCAAGATCACTGCCCCTTTTTTGAAACCAGAACTTGGCACTTCTGTTTACAGTTTTTGTTAAAATTGTTTTTAACTTTAGCCCATGGAACAATAACATGAATATGTAGTATTCCATTTTTAAAGTTGCCTCTTATTAGTCAGATATTCTTTACATAGAAAGTAAAATAAAGTGGGCCATTAAGCAATTGTCAGGTAAAAATGCTAAAATAAAAATGTTTATTATTTGCATGAAGGTTGTACTGTTGTCTAAGCTTCCTACTTTGCTGGCTTCCCTGCTATATGTTGGGATCATGCACACAGGATCACACAAGCTTTGAGCTTTTCTTTGCAGTCCTTGGTTATCTAAGTGCCTTATATTGTCCTGCATTGGCTAACCTAGAGATGGTTCTTTGCATTCCAGTACTAGTATTTTCCAGAGTTGCTTGATTTGTCCATGTGTAATTTTCTCTTTCTGATGGAAGTTAAGAATTCTACTTTATCATCTAGTGAAGTATATTAAGTGTAAAATAATTCGGTACTGAAATAGAACAGTTCAAAAGTATTTGGGTGGGACAACCACAGCAGTGTAGCTAAGAAATAAAATAAAATGTGGATTGAATTGAAGGGGGAAGAACTGCTCCCTTTAGTTCATGTTATAACGTGACAAGTGTCAGCCTGCTAATGCATTGATCTCCTTGTTTCCATGGTTTCAGGTTTACAGAGGCTCAAGAACATTGGTTATCTGTTATCTTATATTTGGGCAGGACACATTCCAGTGCAGATACTGACATTTCATTCTCTGTTGGCCCTATGCCGAGCCTGAGCATGTGACTGTGGTGAATGGTTAAGTCTGTGGGTCAATGCTGGTTCATGGAACTGGTGTGGAAATTAGTAGAGGGTTGAAAATTGGAGGGTGCTGGGGATTTTGTTGTTGTTGTTGTCTTGTTTTTTTTAGCTCACTGCAAAGAGAAGCCTGCTTGACTTCTGAAATAGGTGGAATAAGCATTCAGAAAACACTAGTCACTCCATTATTCTTAATAAATTTGGTAATGCATCACAAATATGTTAAACTATGTTATTTTGACTTAAGTAGCCATAGGAAAATTTAGATATTATTTTAAGGGTGAAAATTAAAGGTGGAGCAGTATTCAGTTTGTTTGTACTATCAGTGGTCGAGAGTTGCACAGCAGTTAAATTCTGCAGCTACTAGGAACAGGTTCACACAAACTCATTTATTTTATGAACATAAGTATTTGATTTCTCAGGCAGTCTCCTGGGACATTAGACTTGGCCACAACAGTAGCGTCAGAGAGTGTTTCCTTGATCTCCTTGCATCTGGTAAGTATTAACATGGATCAAAATAAAGACTTGTTTACACAGTACATGTGTATTTGTATCTTACCTTAAAAATGGAAGCAGAAGTTACAGCAGTTTCAGCTATCCCCAGGTTCCTTGAGCACGTGCTAGCCTAATGCCTTTCTGTAATGCATTTTCTTTATTCATTCATCTCTTTCACCTTGCAGGAAAATCTTGTGGAGATGCTTGTGCCCATTTTAAGTGCAAAGATCATATAAAGTGGCAGTACGAGGCTTAGAATAAGTCTGTAAAATCATTGTAAAATACCACCTTTGTATTTTAAAATGCTGTCATAAGTACGAGTCTAAGTCTCCTGACAAATCTCTTGCGTATATTACTAGTGATGTGTTGTCTTCTTTGCAGCATGTGTGTACACAGTCATGTATCTCGCATGTTCACCTTACCTGCCACTCCAGTGTTCTCAATATGTGATGGATTCCCAGTCCTCTGACTCCACTGACAAAGGCCATGGCAAATGGTGACTTTTAAGCGTAACCTGTGTCTGTAGTCCTTTTAATAGTAGGACTACGTAGATTGAATGAATTGCTGATTATTTGAGACTATAATACTAATTATTTGGGAGAATGTTCAGTGCTGTTTGGACATATGAGTGGCATACGATCTCATTTGCAGTCCTAAAGTCCAAGTTCAGTTAGGTGCCCAGCATATTTAAATATTTTTTTTGGAAGAACTCAAAAGCTACGTACAGTGAACACGTGATTGATTTTCTACGTATGAATAATCTCGGCACTTTCAATTAGACTTTAAATATATACTTAAAGTAAATGCCTGAATACTTCAATGGATTGAGCACCATATTATTTTTCTAGCAATCAATGATAAATCTGTCAAAAAGTAATGTATTTTCCTTGATCTGTGCATGTAAGGGTGACTATTTTGTTATGGTGCTTAAGCACTGACAGACTTCATGCGAGGTATGTTTTTAAGATGTGTCTTGTGACCTATTCACTCTACCTTAATATGAAGTCCCATTTTGTACATGTAAGGATTAAAGGTATTGTAATTTATTTGTTGTAAATAAACAACAAATGTTATTGTTGTCCACAGTACCAGGGAGGAGAAAGTCTGGCACGCTTGACCCCCCACCCCACTTCCTACTCCTTTGCTGCAATGTTGAACTGTTGTTTTCTGTAGCTAGTAAAACTAAGGATTTATATCTATAAAGCAGCATTCCTTCAAAGCGTTCCATAGTTCATATTCACACTCCTTGCTATAATTACAGATTAAAGGCAAGTTCCCCCTCACCTCTCACAGATTTCTAAAACATTGCCTTATATTGTAATTTTGAATGGAAATAAGTCTGATGGGTTTTATACCTAAGGGAATGATTTAAGGGAGGTAGTGAATGGTAATGAGCTGATAGCTCCACCAGACATAAAGTAAGTGAGAACATATGCATCTAGATTCAGTCACAAGAGCCTTTATTAAAACAAAATGTTGCAGTGGTAATACCATGAGCAGCATGCGTTGAGATGCTGTTAACTGTTAAAGATACAGTGCATCCCCTAAATATCCTCTGAATTAATTTAGTGACAAAGGATAACTATTTTTGGTCATAACTTTAAAGCAATAATATACAACAAGAAGTCATAAAAAAGCTTTGAAAAGACAACAGTTATTGATATTTCCACAGGCTTTGCTGAGGAAATACAGTAATTCCATGTGTGTTCCCATAAAGGCTGTGATTGGATTTTTTTTTTTTTTAAACTTTCTTCATTATGGTGTCACATTGGATCACTTTGAATGCTGGTGTGTAAATAATGCAGCATTCATTGCCTTAATTTATAATGTCATTCTGAGAGTACCATTCCCAGTTTTCAGGTAGTGAGTGCTGCCTTGTTTCAACAGCTTTTAATTGCCATGTGGTATCAAATATAAAGAAATTACTTGTTTTTCCTTTTTTCTTTTTTTTAAATTGTCTTTGCTAATTCTAGATTCCTTTTCATCCCATGATTCAGTAGGAGAAAATGGATGTCTACAGGATAATGACACACTCTTCCTCTTTCTTTTTTTTTTTTTTGTTAAAAACATTTCTCTAGAAGATGTATACATGTTGTCCTGATATTTTTAGAGAAAAGTCTGTATAGAAGAATAGATAAGTATGTTATGTTCTCCTAGGGAGAACTACAGGTGTATAGTTTTTACTAGCTTCATATGAATAACGATCATTTTTAACTAATATAATGTCAATGGAGCTGGGAGCTGACTTGTGGTCAAAATGATGATTACACTATTATTGAAGTAAACACTGCTGAATATGTCTGTATGAGATCTCTGATTCCTTTCCTTTTCTAGAATTTTTTATTGGTTTGTTAGTTGAGTAAGGGAAATATTTTCCTCTGAGAAATACATGTAGTTGTTTTTCTGGACTACACCATCTTGTTTTATATGTCCAGTAAAGTACCTTTTACATTGTTCTGTCAGTGGAATGAAGGCTTAGAAAAAAGCAAACCTCACTGAATTTTACAATTTATTCTTCACAATACTAAAATAATGTAAAGAGGCTGTCATAGAAATGTAAATTAGGGTTATTTTAGTTGTTGTTATTCTGTGCTAATGACTTCATACAGTATCACAAAATGGTAGAGGTTGGAAGGGACCTCCTGAGGTCATCCAGTCCAACCCCCAACCTAGACCAGGTTGCCTAGGACCATGTCCAGGTGGCTTTTGAGTATCTCCAAAGAGGGAGACTCCACAACCTCCCTGGGCACACAGATTTTATCTGTTTCTCCACATTTGTTGAGATTATCCTATAATTATAAAGTATTGCGTATTTTATAAGCTTTAGGAATCTTAATTGCTTTCTTGCAGTGCATCTGTACCAACCTTAATACTTTGTATTTTATCATAAATAATTTATTTTTTTCCCATTTTATAAATTATTAGCTGCACTGTGCAATAATAGTTTATTACTGTTTTCTAATGGTTTATTACTTTTTGCACTAAATGCTGTCTTAGACATTTTTTTTGTCTTAGAAGGTATCTTCAAAGACATGCTGCCATATTTCATGTTTTACTCCATGATTCTGTTGAGACTTACTCACTAATTCATCCTTTTCATCTTGTTTTATTTCCTGTAGTGTCAACATCAGTAGCTTTATTTTATTTCACTTGGTATCATTTTGCTAAACCTTGCAAAGGATGAACTATTTTCTGGTTGTTTTTTTTTTGTTGTTGTTGTTTTTTAATAAAAATCCAGCTGTTAGCCTGATTCTGTCACTTACTAAGGCTTTGGGGTTTGTTTTCATTTTTGAAAATGTCAAAATTTCTGATGGACTAATGTGCAGGAGAAAATACTATGCAGGGATTCCTGCTATCACTTGTGCTTGGTAGAAGTTCACCCTGTAAATGTGGTGTGGAATACTGAGAATGCAATAATTTATTCAAATTTATGATAAGCACACAGTGCCAGTGAGCAAAGACAAATAAAAAGTTTAAGGTCTGAGTCAATACCACTGAGGCCAATGGGAAAATTTCAGTCAATTTCTTGTATTAGTCTTAATGGAAATGCAGCACTCAAATATCGGCTATTTTGACATTTCAACTGACATGTGGGAACATATAATTCATTACCGTAATTTTGCAGAGGCTTGCAAGAGCAAATCCTCAGATACTTGGGAATGCCTTATGTGAGTTGATGACGACATGGTTGCTTTTCTTGTGTATATGTTCTGTCCAGGTCAGAGATTGCATATGGACCACAGGGGAAATCCCATATGATTGTCCAGGTGAGATGGATTTTGCTAACTAAAATGTTGTTCAGTACTTTTCTTAACTACCTCATTGGAAGGGGATTTATTACATTATTTGCTATATCTGCTACAGTCCTCTTTTGACTCAAAATGGTTATTTTTTGTACTGTTTTGTTCTAAAATTTAAAAAAGTAGTTAAGTGATATGCAAAATGTACGACTATTACAGTTATTATGATTTGTGTGGTATTGTGCTTCACAGATGGTGGTGCAGCACAGAAAGAATATTTAAACGGTTTGGAAAGCATCATGTAAAACCCTTGTATTAAGGGTAGAATACAGTTTTCCAAGTCAGTATTCAAAGACCATTCCCATTTGGTCATCCTTTACTTCTTCTTTATGTTTTCAGAGAATGCAGTCCATTGCATTCTCAACCCTTGCAGAAAATAAAGCAGGGGTCTTAGATTTTTGTTCATTACACATCCCTGTTTCATTCCTTAAGCACCGCTTACCCTTTCTGTGCATCAAATAGTGGTTTTGTGATAATAAATTATTTGAGCTGCTAAAGAAGGGTTTTTTGACAAATTGTTGGGGTTTTTTTTTCCACTAGAAAATGCACAGAACTTGTATGGAAATACAGCAGTCTGTAAAAGTTTATCTGAAAACACTATCCTATCTCAGGAATCATATGTTGACCTATTCAAGGCTGATTTCTTACATAAATGACCAGTAAAAAGTATCTGAAAGTCAAAATAGGGGCCCTATTGCCTGTCTGAATAGGTATAAATGAGATCAAAATGGGTGGATAGACTGGCAAGGACTGTTGTATTTTGTTTGCTGCATGAAAATCTCAAAACGTCTTGGGTCCATGAAATTGTGTAGGAATTGCTTACATTTCAAAATACATCATGGATCACGAAAGCCAGTTCTCTTCAAGCTCTATGAAATGCAACCATGTTTCAGTTTTCTGTGTACAGAACCATGTTGACCTGTCAATTAAAGTGGGTAAGTGTTCTGAAAATATTTTTGTCCTAATGGTGTTCAGTAGGACAAAAACTGACCAGTAGAAACTAGACTCCTTACCTTATCCATGTCGTACAGGGTATATGTGTGGAGTCTGGAACTTCTTTCAAGGTAAGAGATTTAAAATGCAAACAATCTGTTTTAGTAATATGCAAAGAAACCTTGGTTATATAGCACAATCCATGTATGACATAGTTATAGAAGTGTAGAATGCAGTTGTTACACTAACATCATGCAGCTGGTTAAGTATCAACTTAGTAAAAACAGTAAAAGTCTCTTCTTTGAATCTGAATTGTGTAAACAGAGATGTAAAAGCATTGCTGAACTTTTCTCTGAAGGATGCGTTATTCATTTAGGGGTCTGTATTTGTAATTAGCAAGAAAGGTTTGCCTTGATAGTGGTCTTGGTTTGGAGAATGTGTGATTTTCTGGGAAAGTTGTCTTAGTTTTTATTGTTTTCTGGGTTGATTTTTTGTTGTTGTTGTTATGGAATATTTCCCTTTAACATAAGACAAATAACTGCATCATGTGTGAAAAAAGAAGAGTCATCTGGTTGTCAAACAGCTTGGGTTTATGGGCTTTTCCTAAAGGAAGGCTCCTGGGGATGTCCTGCATTCCCTATTTGAAGTATGACATTGAGCCCCTATGTCAGGCATTTTGCAAATAGACCCAACACATGAGAACTTCCAAGACTTGCTGCTGCTCCTGATACCCTTTATTTAAGAAAAAAATGTAATTAATCTCTCAGAGAACCCTTCAGCAATGTATGGAGAATGATTTGGTGCAGAAGGGGGAAGGGAAGGAGGGCCAAGCTGACCTGTAATTGTTTCAGTCTGTTGGAAAGTCTTGTACTTCCCAGCAGGCATTTAGTGTATTATAGTTATGGTTAGATGACAAAACTAAGTTTTTATAGCAGCTATCAACCTTTATTTTCTGTTTAAAAAGGGGAAAAATCATTTCATTAAACAGTAGAAAGTAGAACGTGGGATATAAAATTTAAACGCCTTTTTTAATTTTTCATGGTGACTCATTAAAAATGAATGGATACAGAAAGACTGGAGTTCAAAAATTTCCCCCTTTGGCAGTCTGTTTTCTAGCTTCCCTTGTTCTTCTCTTTAGTGGATTCTAAGAAATCTAAAGTGCTCTGGGATCTGTTTTGTCTGTATTAGTCCTTCTAGTGTACTGATACCTGATTTATATTCATACTGATAATTGATTCATATTCATCTGTAGGGCATTTTGTAAGCTGTCACCTGCAGTGAAAAACATGTAGAAGTGATACACTGAATATTGATTTCATAGAATCATAGAATAATTCAGTTTAGAAGGGATCTCAGGAGGTTTCTAGTCCAACCTGCTGTTCAAAGCAGGGTCAGTCCTGAGGCCAGCCCAGGCTGCTTAGGGCTTGATACAGCTGGATCCTGAAAGCCTCCAAGGCTGGAGGCTGCACAGCCTCTTTGGGCAGCCTGTTTCACTGTCTTACTGCCCTAATAGTGAAAAAGTGTCTTTCCTTATAACCAGTAGGTGGTCTTCAGTTTGCCTGTTAGCTTTTGCCCTCCTGCGATGGACTGTTGTAGCTATGTCTTCTTGGTAGCCTTGCCATGGGCACTGGGGTGCTGCTGTTGAGCATCCCCAAAGCCATCCCTTCTCCCAGGTGAACAAGTACTGCACCTTCAGCCTCTCCTCGCGGGACAGCTGCCCTCATGGATATCAACTGGAATGCCCCCTCAGTTTTGTGCTATCTGAAAACTGGATGAGCAAGCACCCTGCCTCTTCCAGGCCATTGACGAAGATAAACATAACTGGTCCTAGGAGAGAACATTGTGGGAGACAGCGCTGAAAGCCTTGTTGGGTAAAGAACATCTACTGCTCACCCCTCATCCACAAATCCAGTCATTTTATCATAAAAGGCAATCAGCTTGGTCAGGCATGACTTACCATTAGTAAATCCATGCTGCCTGTTCTCAGTGACCAAGCTGGACACATACTAAGCAATATGAAGGCTAACTTCTCAAATGCATGAAATGTGACAGTTTTGTCAAGCTATTATACTGGGGAGTAATTTCAGAGGAACTGTAGTGTACGTTGGAAACACAAATGAAAGCATTTTGAAGGTCTTCAAGGGACTGTTGACCCTTGTACCCTTTATCTTAGATTCATAGTTTCTCCATGTCTTTGCATTTAATTTCTCTTCCTGGTGTGAGGTCCTAGGCACAAGAGAAAATGGGAAAATTTGCTATAGATGTTTTTTACTTCAGAATGTGAATAATGATTTGGGTAGTTAAATCTAAAATTTCTGTCAGTGTCTTGTCTTTCTGAAATGTCTCTGAGCCACTGAGAATCTTTTACTTGGCACTGCAGTAAAAATAATGGATGTTTTAGGAAAGTTGTGGTCATGCAAATGATAAGCCTATCTAAAAGAGTGAATCTTCTTTGCTGTTAAGCAAGAAGCAGTTGTCTATAAAAGCAGCAATACTTTTAAATCTCTGATCTGTATCATTCATGTTTACCTTTTTAACTATATTTAACCATATTACTGACCTAGAATCAGCTTGTATCTGTTACAGTGTGTCCTGGTTTCGGCTGGGATAGAGTTAATTTTCTTTCTAGTAGCTGGTATAGTGTTGTGTTTTGGATGTAGT
>NW_010972576.1:4580303-4580534 GCF_000737465.1 Haliaeetus leucocephalus | reverse complement strand
AAGAAGGCTGGAGGGGTACAGGAAGCTAGGAGGGGACACAGCCAGGACAGCTGACCCAAACTGGCCAAAGGGATATTCCATACCATGTAACGTCATGCCCAGTATATAAACTGGGAGGAGTTGGCCAGGGGGGATGGCTGCTCAGGAACTAGCTGGGCATCAGTCGGCGAGTGGTGAGCAATTGCATTGTGCATCACTTGTTTTGTATATTCCAACTCTTTTATTAGTATT
>NW_010972576.1:4498409-4580193 GCF_000737465.1 Haliaeetus leucocephalus | reverse complement strand
AGTGAGTCAGCAAGCGGCTGCGTGGTGCTTAGTTGTTGGCTGGGGTTAAACCACGACACAGTGTTTGTATGTGAAGCATCCCTTTCCACTATCCTTTTGGCAGTGTTCTAAATACTAGTACTTGAACTGCATTTTGCAGTATGATGTAACTAAAGTCAAGGTGGTAATATAAATAATTAACCACACACTAGCAGAAGGGATTGTGAGTGAAGGAAATTATGTACTAACAATTCAATTGGAAAAAATTGCACTCTAGTGGATTATTACATATTAACTATCCAGAGGTGGTTTCATTTATTCAGATTATACCAGCGCTTCATGAGGCCTGCATGTATGAAATCCCTAGAGCAAGCACTGCAAGAACTGTGTGATTATTTCTTTTTTAATGCCTATGTATATTTAGAGTCTCCAGTGAGAATATCTTAGTTTAACCAGCTTTCAGTGAGGTTTTATTGGAAGAAATATTAGAATGGCTTAATAGCACAATGCCTGCACTGTCTTATTTTTAGTGTCGCATTCCTTCCTATTCCTTTTAGTTTTATGACATAGTCCAATATGACATGACTAGACCCAAGCTTCAAGGGAATGACATATTCTGTTTTCTAGTCAGAATGTTTAAGCCTCATGCCTCAACGGGGACAGAAACCGGCATGTTGAATATAGATGTACTTTAAAGCCTGGCTGTCAGAGATATATGGCCCATAGGTAGATCTAATATTTTTTTAATATGTCTGAGGAAAGAATTAATGAAACCACATTTTAAAACCAATTTGGCAATGGATTCTGTTAGCTACGGAGAAAAATGAGAAGATAAAGGAATGGTCTGTGGGAAATGAGGCAATCTCTTGCAGGCGTATAGATAGAGAAGTGAGTAGGAACAAGGTCTTAGTTGTATTTATTTCCTTGCCATTTGAATTAAACATTCTATAAATTATAAATTAAGCTAAATAACATCTGAGAAAAGGTGTGGCATAGAAGATTTAAATATAGTAGATCAATTGTAGCTACGAAATCAATTCTACATGTGGTAGACTTTTCTATAAATGTTTTTTTCAGTCTAGCTCTCAAGTATGTTTGTTGGATGCATTGAGGAGCAGCTAACCAAGAAATATGAATATTTCTGAGGTTGTGTAATCTAGTGCAGTATAGTGGTACCTGAACTGTGGTAAACAAGTGGTTCCTGGAGACAATCTTCATTCATTAACATGGAGCTAATCAGCTAAGTTTTACTACACCAATAAAAATATTACTAGTTTAAGAAACAATTTCTATTTTATATGAAATATAGCATATGAACCACATGTTGTATATGCTTAATGAGCAACATGTAAATTTTGATAAAGAATGATTCCCCCCCCTCCCTTTTTGGGCAGAGCAGTTAGCAGAGTCTTGCAGGCACTTTCTGGGTTAGTTAGTTATTCTGTTGCTTATTGTGCAGTAAAATGAAATAACTGAAGAACACAGGAGTTACAGGCTGGTGACAGTGCTGTTACTGTGCCTAGTATATCTTACAAGTCACTGAACTGCTGCCTGTGCGGGTTATTCCTTAGAACACATTTTCACAACTGTAACCGCATTTCCCTTTCTTACGTGTGTCTTGCTAATCTTAGCTTTAAAATCTATAGTAGGTTTTTAATTTCATTTGTTCATTTCAAAAGTACAATAAATTCTACAGCTAATACAGAAAAAAAGTGAGCATGAAGGTGATGCTAGTGAACAAAAACAAAGCTAGATAAATTACAAAGGCAACCGTAGTTGTAAGTCACCAAGCTGTTTGGACATAGGATAATATTTAATAGTAATGGTCATGTCTAGTCAGAGGCTCATCATGCAACCCTTATTCATATTAATTGTTTTTATTTGATCCACTCCGCAAGATTTGCAGAAGAAGAAAATGAGTGACTTGCCCTATATAGTGTTTGGAATTACTTTGTTTTAGAGTGAAATCACCAAATTGGACGTAGAGGTTGAAAAAATCGAGAGCCTGTAGGATATTTTCTCTGTAAGAATAAATACGTTTGGACAAGGAAAAAAAAAAAATTATGGTTTGCATAATCCTCCATCACATGGATGCAAGATAGTATCTGAAGTTCCTTAACTTCTTTAGGTTTAAAGTTGTAACTTACTTTGGAGCATTATGTCTAATGAACCGTCATTAATAATGAGCATTTGAGCAGGCTTAAGGATTTGATTTTAAATCGTGATGAAAATAAACTGTTAAAAAGACAAACTGTAAAAAGCTAATTCAAGTCATATAAAATTGTTCTCAGATCTATATAATATTTTTATTCTGGCCTTTTAAATATTTGATTTGTGTATTACATCACAATTTTTCCATTTCAAAGGTACCTGAAATGGACCAGAAAGAACAGTGCTAGTTGACTGTCATCTTAATTATGAATGTTCTAGTTCATTCAATTCATGCAGAGGTAATTTTTTAAAATTTTTTTTTAAATTCTGTTTCTTGCCAACTTGTGAGCCACTTCCAAGGTTACAAATATGTTGTTTTAACAGTAGGAGAAAATGTCTTATCAGTCAGCTATTAGCAAGAGATGCCAGGAATGCAAAATTTCTTATGTATTTGTATATTGGGTTAGGGAACAGAAATCATCTGTAGCAAGATTGTACTTACAGTCCGTCTTGAAGACTACAAATACATATGCCAACTTTTAGTCTTTCTTATGAAAGAAGAAACCAATATCTTAAAACAAATAAAAAACCCCAAATGCTTAACTAGTATTACCACTGGCACTTTAGGTCTTTTCCCTCTGATATGCTACCACTGTCTTTTCTCGAGGTACTGTTGCTCTCATTATGAATATTTTCTAGGGAAATAGGGAGAAGGAAATTGAAATGGGAATAAGGCTGTTGTCTGATTTGGTTTTGCTGCTCTTCCTCGAGAGATGTGTTGAGATGGATCCAGGGTACCTGTTACCTTGCCAACCATAAAGTAAGTGTATACAAGTTCTTTTACTGGTGCAGCTGAATAGCTATTCTGTCAGTCCAGATCTCTGGTGGACATGTGCAGCCCCAAGGTATGGAGGATCACTGCTTCTTTAATCATAATTTTCCCTTCCTATAACAGAAACAACTGTACAGAACCCATAGCAAAGCTTTTTCAAAGGCAGGAAACTGGCAAACTTCAGCGGAGGAAGTCATAGGAGCAGGGATAAATGTAAAAAGGAAGGCTGTCTGTCAAGAAGAATGGATGAGTTGGTCACCCTAAAAATAAATGACTTTGAAATACATGAGACATGCTGTGCACTTACATATCTTATATTGAAGCAGTTTAATCTAGATATGGTTTAAATGTCCCAAATCCAAGCCTTTTGTGCAAAATCAGACTTTTTTGCTAAAATACAAAATTAAACTCCTGTGAATAAGGGCTTATAATAGAAACTCTGATAGACTGCAGAAATGTAAGCAGGCCTTATTATAATGAAAATTTTATTCTGATTAGTAATAAAGTTCAGCTAGTTCAAGAATACAGTTTGGGGGTTTTTTTCTGTTTTTATTCTGTTGAGGAATTGAAACTATGTTAAGCTGAACCTGTCATTCACTTTGAAGAATCAATTTTTTTAAAATACTTTTTTTAGCACCTTTGTCATTGTGAGTCAGTGGGTGCTATTCTTTGATGTGAAAGGAAAAAATCTCGTTAAAAAGTCTTTTGAGGTGGTGGTGTTTTGTTGTGTGTTTCCCCGCCCTGCTATTTATTGTGAGAATGTGACCTTACACTGGGTCATGATTCAGTTTAATCTTTTAGTGTGATTTTTGTCACAGAAGAAAGGACAACATGCAATAGATCATTAAATGAACAAGGTTATTTTCTTGAATATTATTTGCTGTGATTTTTTAGTAGCACTCTGGCACAGAGTCTTGATGGTTGCCATTAACCCTGAATACAAGGTTTTTTTATCCTTCCTGAGCTGCTGAAAGACCTTTTAATGAAAATAAAAAAGCCTTCTGCCAGGAGTAGGTAGAAATGTCTGTTGACAGCAAATGTTTAAAGGGCTGATAAACTCTCGAACTAAGATAGATTAAACATGATATTTATTGTTGCAACGTTATTGTAATTTATTGAGAATCTGTGTAGAGAGGTTGATGGACAACCCATTTCTCATCTGTTTTGTGTGGATCCTAAATCTGTCCTTGCAGAACTCTACATTAAAGCTCTAAAGCAAAAGCCTGTGTATTCAGTCAGGCAGGTATAAGACAATTAATGGTTTTATCAGATAGCAACAGATTTCAAGAACCCTACCTTAAAAGTCCTACCCAGCCTCTAGGTCTGTCTGTGTAAATATACTTAAGTATAGTGTAAGTGTAGGAGCAGTGCTTTAACATGTATGTTTTGTGCTGTTTTTTCTGATTTATCTTCACAATATTCCTTGCTTCTGTAACTTGCACAAGAATTTTGAAGTATTTTAGTATGCTGAATGCACGCTAGAAAATTGAACGTAAAGCAATGACTTTATGAATGTCAGAGAATGTTTAAAGTGGCAGATGACTTCAGGGTTTTGAGAGGTGAAAAATACAATTTTTTTTTTCTTTTGAAAGTAAATGAATTACAGCTGACAATTGGGAAAAAATGAGGCAGTCTATTAATGATAAAACATTTAGAAATTTTAGCTTAATCTATAATGATTTTCATTGCTGACTTAGATTCAGTTTCTGTGTGTAATAAATGATAGGCATGTTTACAGAATCATGTTCCAGAAAGTAAAGGAATAAAAATAGATTATTAAAAACACAGGAAATACAGAAATTATTTAGAAATTGGAAGCTTACCAAGAGGAAATATCAGTTGTATATAATTTTCTTTCTTAACTTCTTATGTTTTTCCTATTGTCCTGAATGGTGGTAATTTTTATATTTTTATATATATACATGGCCACCGCTTTTAATATATGTGCGCGTGTGTGTCTGTATATATATGTGCTCTATAAGGCAGATGACTGGCCATAAGATGATGATGCCAACTGTAAGACAGTGTAACTGTACTTGAGAATAGAAACTAGTTCATGTAAATACATCAATATATGTTGAAATACTTATAATTAAGTTTTCTAGGCATATTTTTGTAAGTGATCTTTTTGTTAGACTTTCCTTATACCACTTACTGTAGTGTCAATTCTAGGAAAATATTCTGATCCACCAGAAGTAGCATTTCCTTAAGCATTTCAAGATGTCAGAGGTATTTTTTAATAATTAACAGAAGGTCTGGTAAAAAAATGTGAACTTTCTAAGATTTTTTTTTTTTTTTAATATATTGACAACCCAGATGTTAAGGGATATAAAAAGAGAGACTTTACTGGCTTCATTCGTCTGCTCTGATCCATCAAAATCCATGTAGAGGAAATTTATGTTGATTAGAAGTCTAATTATGAGTCCTTTTTTGAAATCTAATTGCCTGTAAAAGGTACAAGAATGAACAAGTAGGAGGTTCTTACCCTCTGTACAGGTTCAGTAAAATGCCAGCTGGCAGGGCATTGCTTTTCAGATCTCATTTGTTCTCTGTGCTTTAGCCTTGATGTGGGTATAATAGTATCTTCTTTTATTTTCAGCCTGATTTGGGTTCCACATTCTCTGGGAAATATTCCTGGTCTACAGAGATGTAAGGGAGAGAAAAATAGAACTGTGAGTCTCTTAAGAGAGAATTGGGATGTTTTTGGGAGAAAAAAAAATATTAAAAAAAAAAAAAAATTGGCAGCTAGTTCAGCTTCATCAGAGGGGTTTTTTCCTTCCGATCTTAGGTCATGCCCAAGTAAGAATGGCTAGGAAAAAAATAATCTGCAGGTCTTGAGAACAATGCAGGTTTATAGTGGGACATAGTCCAAAGTTACTCGTCTCTCAAATATGTAATTGTGAATGGGCTTGTTCAGTTTTATGTGGAAAGGTATTTAACAAAACTGAGACATCACTGAAGATTCAAGGGAACAACAGAAAAATCCTGTGAATTCTGCCAGAATTGAAGTTAGTACAATAACTTATACAACGACATTATGATGGTAAGACCCCCCTTTCTCAGAAGCATCTATGAGTTTACAGCTTATTGGAGAATGGGCAACAAAATCTGGGACAAAGTAGTGGCATAAGTATTATTTGCAGATCTTAGGTCTTACCTGTCTCACAACCAGTGCCGTCAGTTGAACCTTAATCTGAGACCAACAGGCATTGCCCAGAGGAAGAAATTGTTGGTGGAGATTTCCTTTGGCAGCCCCTTTCTGGCCCTATACATGCTGTAGCTCTGGGATCTCTCTGCCAACCTCTTTCTGCCAACCCTAACTCTTGATCCTCAGATAAGTCTTTACCCAGGACAAACAGCCATGACCCAGAGAGAGAGGTTTTCAAGGGAAATTTCTTTTGGCAGCCTTTCCCTTTGTTTAGCAGGCCTTTTAGCCCTACTTATGCTGCAGCTCTAGGATCTACCTTTCTTCTCAACCCTAACTCAGCACTCATCTGAGCCTTAAGCCAAGACCAAGAGCTATAAGGAGAATTTTCTGCAGCCCACCCCTTGCTTTGGCAGCCCCTTTTGGGCAGCTTTAGGCTTCTTTGTTTCCAAACCTTAACCCCAAGACTAATTGCAGGCCTTAATCATATTTTATGAGAGTGTGTTTGGCAACTTTTAATCTTTTAGCAAAATGTAGCAGTCTTTCATCCTTATGCTGAATGTGCTGTAAAATCATATGCTGTATTCTGAAAAGGCAGGCTGTTAGTATTAGTCTTCTCAGATACTTGTTCTTACATATTTTAGTTTATACTAAAATTCATAATGAGGGGAGATAGTCACTTTTATGGTTCGGAACAAATGGAAAGATCTGTCTAAACTCTTTCAGATGAACAAATGTAGTATCTAAACGTCTGTGTAAAGACTGTGTGTAAAGAAGATTGCCCTTTATTCTCCAACTGCTATATTCTCTCAGTATCCCAAAGTAATTGAAATACCTAATTTTGTAGGTGTTGCATTCATGATGCATACAGAACTGTTGTGCATAACAAGGATGTAAGCGCTTCTACATTTCACTTCAAGGAAGAAGTGGTCTCATATGACTTCAGCAAATATTGCTGTCACGCTTATTTTAAAACCAAGTCTAACTACATCTTTAACTTGAAGATGAAACTTTAACATATAATAGTATCTTTCCCTATAGCATCTGACATAGAAACAAATATATTTTCTTCTCTGTGTGGAGGAAGAAAATCACACTTGCATATTTAGCAAATGCAGAATGTAATTTCACATGGTGTTTCTGTTTTACAGGCAGATTTTGTAATGTGGCTGGAATGGTGAAGCTCATGACATCATCAAAGCGTTCAAGAGTTTAACTATCTCTCAGTTTTATTGCTTAAAACATAGCTTGATGGTGTTTCAGAAATTCATGATGGTTTCAAGTCTTTGGAATAAAAAAACTGTGTGATCAGGCTACTTCACCTGGAAATCTGCAGGAGAGATGGAATACTAGCCCTTATGAAGGTGACTAGTTTGATAGGAAAAGGCTAAAAAGGTATATAATCAAGGTCTACAAAATCATAAAGGTGGTAGCTTAGGAGGAAGGTTATGACAAGCAGAACTGTAACTCACCAAATTCCACAGTTCTGGAACTAAGTGGCAATCCCTGAAACCACTAGGAAGTCAGTTTAAAAGAGATAAAAGAAAATACTTTTTTGATGCAGCAGGTAGAAATTCTGGAATTTCTTACTCCAGGAAGTTGTGGAGTGCCAGAGTTTGAGACAGACTTTTGCTGGATGGAGCATAGGATGACACAATGGAATATTTTTTTACATTCTTAATTCTAGTCAAGTGGTTTTATTCTTTTTTTTTTTTTTAAATTAAAACAACACATTTTCTCTTCTTCTAACACCTGTCAGAGTCTCATCAAACTAAAAATATTATGTATTTGAGAAAGATGAGGAATCTAAGGAGATTTTAAATTTCCTTTTTTGGAATATTAAATTTCTGACAGTTTCTTCAATTTCTGACAGTTTTCCTCAGCAAATATTGAAAACTGAACATAAATATTTCATTGTCCTATTCATGCGAAGCAGCCAGCTAGAGTTCCAGTGGAGGAGTCTGAACAGCTTGGGTCTATTGGAAATTCTTGTTTATCTTTCAGTAAAATAAGTAAAAAATTTTCTAAAGATAAAAATGTTCTAAACCCAAACAATTAGCTCTAAACAGAAAATTATGTTGAGAAATCATTTGGCTAAATTCCTTCCATGAAGGTCAGAACAGTTCACGATGGAGGCTGGTTGTTAGAAAATTAAGGGGAAAGGGATGAGGGCTTTTCTACCCAGAAAGTGATTGAGCTGCTTAATAGGAGTTGCTCCAGCAAACTGATTGAAGCCTTCTCAGCCGTTAGTATGGGGAAGACCAAGGATCCATTGCCTTTTCTTCCTTACTCTGAGCTTATTAAGTAGCTCTTTTCCACCTTCTTCCTCTGCAGGACATCATATGTGATCTGTATACCAGGTTTATATTATGCAAAACTAGCATGCATCCTTTTTTCTGTCCATTTGAAGTGGAACAGTGCTGGTTGATTTTATATTAAATGAAAATGTCAGTGTAAACTTCTAATAAGTACCAATCAGAATCACTGCATACGGCAACCTAATTTAAATGATGGCACTTCACAATTTTTCACTTTTATTAGTTTCCTGTGAAAGCTTATAGTGCTAAAGACTCTGCCATTAACAAGATGATCTCTTTTTTTCTTTCTTTTAAAGAGAACTTATTTTGATTTGACAGAAAAAATACTTACTTTACTTGCACTAGAAGCCTAGAGAGGATTTTATTTTTTTCCCAAAGAAAACATTTCCCTTAGAGTGATGTCAGTCCCCTCTAGGAACAGCAGTAGCAAATTGAGAGAGGAGGATTTATAGCAGAACCAACAAGCAGCTTGTCTGTTCTTCTGTCTCCAATCACTTTTTTGTATTTTGGCTAGGAGAAAACAATTTCCAACTGAAACACATGTATAGGGTCTATGCAGAGATGGCAGTAGTCTCCAATTGTCTTTTTAAAGTTCCAATAAAACAGAAAAGCAAACATAACCTAAAAAATAAGAGGGAAACTATGTTTGGCAAGAACATAGAGCTTTATTGCTACCTACAGGAAAGGCTTAAGAAACTGGGGTTTTTTTGGTTTGGTTTTTTTTTGGTTTGTTTTGGGCTGTTTTGTTTTGGTTTGTTTTTTGGGGGTGGTTTGGGATGTGTGTGTGTGTGTTGGTTTTTTTTTCCTTTTTGCTTTTTTTTGTTTACTTTTTTTTTTACTTTCTGTGCATTATAAGAGCTTCAGGACACTGTCTTGTAACTGATCAGATGAATTGCTGCACATTCTTGGGAGGAATTTAACTTAAGGGTTGGAAAATATTTTGGGTTTCTCAATCCCTTTTACAGTTCCCACCAAAAGTTCTTGTCAATAACCTTCTGGCTATGGGAATTCACTCCTAGTCTGAGTTTGTCATGGCTGTACATTGGTTTCTATTGTGTGTTTCCATTGTGGAAGCTTCTCATGTTCACTGTGAGTGACTAAGCTATAAAGCAATGGAGAATAATGTTTTTTTGTCTCAGTAATGTGTCCAGTAAAGAATCGGGCATTTATGTGTGATATTAAAGTAAATTTCCTGCTATTTCATTAAAATAGATCACTGGCATTCAAGGTAAACCAAGCAAAATTATTAAATGTAAATATGTTCTCAATGTATTTAATATAGGAGTAGATTTCCCTATTTCCTTTTGTGTTGGGGTTTTTTTTTTAGGTATGAAGTTTGATAATCTTGAAATGAAACTGGCACAGCACAAATCCTTATAAGATAGCAGAAACCTAAATATGTCTGTAAAAATAAATAAACATATATAAATGTATACAGTTTGCTATAATAAAACACTTGACTGCATACGTTTCTTGCTCTGAAGACAGGATGAGAGAATCAAACTATCTTTTAACTAAGTCCCTTAAACTGATGAAAGACATCCTGACATTCAAATGCTAAGTGTGAGAAAGGTGCATGAGAGCATAGGAAATCTTGGACTGTACTCTTCAAAACAGTGAGGTGTGTAACTTACTTTACTTTTCTGGGAGTGAAACGTGTTATTGAGACTTTATATTAAACGGAGAAGATTGTGATTATCTGCAAGAGTAAATAACATGCTAGCTTTATTGTTAAGCTCTAGTGCTAGCAGTAAAAGTAGTTTCTACTAAAATGAAGATAACTTTTCTCAAGAGGGTATCTCTTGAAGAAATGAGAAAACAACAAAGAAAAAGGTGATCGAGAGAAACTACCTATTTAATGAAAGACATAACTGAGTCTTGACTATTTCTCACATTATATATTGGGATGATCAGGAAAAATATTTTGCTGTGAAATACCTACAGCCACTCATTGTTACTGTCAATATGACGGGTACCAGTAGGTTCCAAACTCAAATGTTGTGTAGGTCTGGTCTAGTATATCTGTATTCAATAAAATCAGAAAGGAGAAAAAGGAAAGGTTGAAGAAAACAACCTACTTTCAACACTTGTTTCTTCATGGGCAGATTGCACCCTGTGTAGTTAATTACAGCCTAGACAGAGACACTGGCACTGCCTTTGCATTAAATAACTTAGTCCTGGAAGACTCAGCACTTTTACTGAGAGCTGTTGTGGGAAAATTTAATGGCCTATGTCACTATTATCTCATGTATCTCCTCCTATTAAGTGCTCATCATAAGCTGATAGAGTTTTTTGGCTGACTAATTATCTCTGGCATCAGACATTGTTTTCCTTCATTCAGGGTCTCCTTCTCCTTCATTTCCAGGAATAACTGTTAACAAGGTGTCATTGATGACATCTTGCCCTCATACAAGGTGCATGGAATTGTCCTGTGTGTTCATTGCTGCTGCGCTCTGCTGCTACAGCAAGCAGAATTTTGCTTAGGCATGATGGGGTGTTAGTGTAACGGAAGGAGACGCTGATGCTTCGTTTAGAAAATGTGTACTGCAGTAAGTAGCCTTTGAGCCAAATAACTAAACTATTTTTCAGTATTTTTCCTTTACTAATATTCACTTTCAAAAAGAGAGTTACCTATTATTGTGGAGAGGGATTAATTTAGACAGTAAGATGTGGACAGAGATCCTTGATAGTATTGTTTTCTCAGCTTATGCTTCAATGCAATTCTAAGGAAATAGCCTGTGTTGAGTCCTGCAAGTATAGCTTCTAGAAGCATGCTAATTGCTGAGTGATGACCCTGTGGGGTGAAAGCATATTGATTTGTCATCTTGTAGGCTTAAACATTTGTTCAGAAAAGGTCATACTTATTTAATCGGGAATTACTAGAAATAATCAAGCATTGGTTTACATCCTAGTAAATAAGATATAATATAAATTTGTCTCCTCAAACTGTGGTAAGTTTTTAAGGTTCTTTCATTGTTCATATAGCAATTGCTTTCAGATTGTCTGTTTATTTTCCGGTAGGTTGTCCCTGGTGATAACTTTCAGATTCTTTTTACACAAAATGTCCATCTTTGAATGAAAACACATCGTTTACTTCTAATAATGCTTACCTTTTTAACACATGTAAAAGACAAATTCATACACCAGGTTGAGCCATAAAATGATAATTTTAATTTACAATTATTTGGGCTTTGGCCAGTTCTCCCTGAATACTAGGAATCAGGACTTGGTCCAGTAGACATTTGTATTTGATCCCAAATAGCTTTAAGGTAATCTTTTCCTGTAGAACAGGTAGAGCACATGATTTAATATATTGTTGTTGCATGCCATGGAAAGCTTAATCTTGTGTATCAAGTTAGTATACAGTGAAATAGCATACTTTCTTAGATCCAGAGCCTCAAAAGGACTTGGGTCCCAGCTATGGAGTAGAGTGCCCAACTGTAATTACTCCCTGACCTGGTGGTGCCTAACTTGCCTTCAGTTAAAGTTTTCTAGGCATCTAAGAACGTACAGAAAGTTTGCCTCCATTGTATCACAGTTAAATGACTCAGCACCTATTTTGTGCTCAAGCCTACTTCAAATCCTCAGAAAAGGGCCTTCCAACAGCTTATTGGGAGAGGCTGCATTCAATAAACCTGTTCTTTGACACAGCGCAGGGATGTGCTCGAATACCTTTTGTTCAATAATGTACATCCTTTTTGTTAAGGTATGGTAGTCTAAAATCCACTGTCTTTCTGAGTGTGAGGGAGTTTCCCCTACATTTTCTACTTAGGTGAATGTCAGAGTTGGAGGCTTTGGCTAATTTGTTTAGAGGCACTTTCCATCCTTTTACTGAAACTGTTCCACTGTGCCATGAACAACCAAATAATTATTGGAGCAGAAAAAAGTGAACAAAACCGTATGAAGGGATTTGGGAATTCTGAAGAGGCCTGTTCTTTGACTTGTACTTCAAGACAAAGTCCATTTAGAATAGACAGATGTTTTACTGAAAGCACAAATCAAGTCTTCAGAGCAGGAGTCCTTTTAATTTTTTATTTTTTTTTTTTTTTTTTTAATTACCATCTTCCTGCAACTCTTCCCCTGCTTACATTCCCTCCCACGTGGTTGGGAGATTTTGGGCTGCTGCAGTTCTTCCTGCCTGCCAAAAACTCTTATGAGTATACAATAGACAGTTTTTATTCTGGATCAGTTATTTTCAACTTCTTTCTTTAGTTTATGGACCTCTTTAGAAAATTCACATTAATACTGTTGTACAGCATATAAGAACTTGCTTTTCTCTATGTAGTGTGGACTTTTAGAGGCAGTTAGGGGGATGGATTGTATTGTTTGCAGGGGAAGCAGATTTGTTGTATCTCCATGATTCCTGTCTGAGAATACCAATTCTTTTGAGATAGAAAACTGTATTTAGTGCTTGTTTGCTACTTCACATGACCTGGATTTAGATTAATGACCTCTAAATAAGAAACTTTATCAATTACAAGTAATTAGGTTTAAATTCCACGGTTGTTTTCACCGAAGAATCTCCAGAGCTAATGATTAGTCCAGAGTAAATTATTTACCTTCAGTATATAATGTATACATTGTAATATATTGTTCTAGTTCTTCAAATACTGTTACTGTTAGCTTGAGATATTCACTAAAAGCAGTAAACTTAAGTCTAGAATAGCTTTAGTCTTATTCATAAAGACAAGCTGTCTTCAAAGTGTGTGTATGTACACATGTTGTGGGAGTGGGGCATCTAGAGATTATACCTTTAGGGGTCTGGTTCACTTAAAGTTAATTTATTTTCTTATGCAATTTGATTCCTTTTCATTGAGGCTGAAAAAAAAAATCAATTTCTATGATAGGTTGCTCCTTCAAAGTCATAACCAACGCTGCTGATTCATGACAAGATTACCATGCCTTCAAAAGTTCAATTAACTCAATCTGAAATAGAATTTGCAAAGGCAGTGTTGTCCTTTGAGGTAATATAAATGTCAGAAAAAATGTACTAGCTAAATAAATATCTTCCACTTACAGTTAAATACTAAGACTGCAGATGGATTCTACCTATGGCACTTAAACAAATAGAGCCATATTGTAGAAAAGGTTGCAAATATGTTTTTTAACCCTGAGCATTCTTTTCAAGAAGAATCGATTATAATAAAAATAGGCTTGCAGAGTCCTAAAGTAAGGCACTTCTCCAAGTTGTGTATTTCTTTATGAAACTTCTTCTGCTTTGTTTGAAATCAAATGCACTAGATTCCATTTATTTGCTGTCATTGTTTTTTGTGTATTAGTGATATTGTAAGTTCTTAAGTTTCACTGAATTCTGAATTGAACTTCACATAGAGTTAAAGCAAGAGAAACAACAACATTTCAGTTCATAAGAGTTTAGCTGTTTTGGTGCATAGAAGTTTTGGCATCCAGTGCAGCATCCACGGACCTGGGCTGGGCTCCTCACTTTTGTGCATCATGGATACATCTCTGGCTCTTCTTTGGAAAGGTGACAATTGCATGCTTTGTGCAGATTTCATTTCTGTTAACCTGGCAATGTGAAAAATGGATTTAGGATAAAAGTAGTCATTGGAAAGGGGGACTGAGAAACAAAGTGGTTTAAACCTAGCCCAAGGTAACTGTTTTTCTTCTTTCTTTTTTTTTTTTTTTTAAAGGGGAAAAACCCCCAAAATCCCCCAAAAAACCTGTGAGCTATGGTGACAGCCTTAATAAGCGGAGGTGGTCATGCTTGACAGGCAGGTTTATTTGAGTGGTTTAGTAAAGTCTTCTATTGTGCAGGAAGTAATAGGTAACAACACTGGGATTAATGGTTTGCCTGCATGGTCTCAAAGACTTTCAGTCAGTTGTCGCAATAACAGTTTTGTTTCAGAATCTGTTTGTACTGCTGTCGTGGTTTACCCCCAGCCAGCAACCAAGCACCACACAGCCACTTGCTCACTCCCCCTCCACCCTGTGGGATGGGGGAGAGAATCAGAAAAAAAGCAAAACTCGTGGGTCGAGATAAAGAGAGTTTAATAGGACATAGAGGAAGAAAATAATAATGATGATAACAGTAATAATAAAATGACAATATTACTAATAAAAGGATTGGAATATACAAAACAAGTGATGCACAATGCAATTGCTCACCACTCACTGACCAATGCTCAGTTAGTTCCTGAGCAGTGATCTTCCTAGGCCAACTCCCCCCAGTTTATATACAGGGCATGACATCACATGGTATGGAATACCCCGTTGGCCAGTTTGGGTCAGCTGCCTTGGCTGTGTACCCTCCCAACTTGTGCCCCTCCAGCCTTCTTGCTGGCTGGGCATGAGAAGCTGAAAAATCCTTGACTTAGTCTAACCACTACTTAGCAACAACTGAAAACATCAGTGTGTTATCAACATTCTTCTCATACTGAACCCAAAACATTACATTATGCAAACTACTAGAAAGAAAATAAACTCCATCCCAGCTGAAAACAGGACAACTGCTCCTTCTCTTCATGATGCTGGGCAACTTCTGTGTTACGTGGTGAATACAGCTTACTGTTACAGATCTAAGGCTTAAATATAGTATAGGCTTCAGGCTTTCATATAAGCATATGAACAGTGAAAAAGAGACAGTGGAATTCCTCACAAAACATCACAGAAACAGTGTGGTAATTGGCACTTGGATTTTTTGGGGGACTCACTGACACTAGATTCTCTGGATTTAGTATACTTCATAGAATATTCTTCCAAGTGCTGCCTAGGTACACAATGGTATGCCTTGTCCAGATGTTGTCAACATCTTGGCGTCCTTTCTATATCACACCTTAATTTAAGACAATGTAGAATAATTTAAGAAGATGGTAAGTGGAGGAAAAGCACTGTTTTGTGCTTTTGACAACCCCTTGTTTCAGCGGTGGCCTGAAAACCCATATGTTGTGAAAAATATGCAGAAAATAATTAACGTTGCATTTTTGCTTCTGCCAGACTACGATATGAGGGAACAGGTTGGGATTCCAGTGTTAAAAGTGCACAGCTGAAATATATGGGGCAAGGAGGAATAATTTGGTAGGGATGCTTATTTTTCTAGCATTAAAGCAATTCAAGCAATGGACTGGGTTCAACATTCTGATCTGCAAAAATTTCTCAATGAGCCAAAATGGAGAACAGGACAACCTGTCCATTTTCAGTTCCTGTGTAGTGAAAATGTTGGTGGCATTATAAATCAGTTACTGAAAGCTGTTAGAACTATCGGCCATAATCTGAGCCCTGCAATCTATTTTGAAACATTATTCTCAAAACAGCAGATTTTAATATAGCTCGCCATCTTTTTTCTGCTACTGGTTAGTGTTTCCAAGATGCAGAGCTGTGATGATGACCTACAGAATCTGGTGTAATAGCTCAAGCATTTTTTTCCAGAGAATAATGGAGGGATTTCATATGAACAGCTTGGTTTTAGGTTTAGTGTTGGAAGAAGTAATTACTACAAGGTAATTACACCGCTGCTGCTTTCATTTAGAACATTAAGTGAGTATTCCAGCACAATTTAGGATGAAGTCTGGTCAGATTTTAATAAAATCCTATATAAGTATTCACCTGTGAGAATCATGCTGTATGTGATAAACATCCTGGATCCATAAGTGAAAAGTGGTAGTGGAAACCAAGCAACACTTCGGATTTCTTACATTGGTCAAATGACCCTAATGCTGCACAAGACTTGGGTATTGAAGGAAAAGAACTAGAAGCTGGCTGAAAGTTTTATTTTTTTTCATGATGTGTCAGCTTTGAACTTCGTGTGGTATTTGCCTTAAAATATATTTGACTTCTTCTTGCTTAAAAATTAAAATACTGACTAAACAATATTGATGGCTATTATATTTTGTTCTTTTCTCAGTAGCATCAGTTTTATTTTTTTGTTTTGTATTTAAACCTGAGTGAGAATCCCAGCAGGCCAGTGCACAGTCAGCATAAATTAGAACTTCTGGCAGTGTTCCTTTGTATCCCAGAACTGTGCTGAACATGGGTTTTGTAAGCACAGGTAAAGTAACTCTCAGTTGCTCTGCAGTGAGGCTAAGAGTGCCAACTCAACTAACAGCTTTTGTGTCAGAATGGAAACTGCCCTATGATGTAGGAACTGGCTTTCTGACTATTTATCTTTTGTAATTACTAGAATGAGCACAGGACTACAGGAGCTTAAGTAGACTGCTTTATTATTCACTAAAGAGTTACACCTTTTTGATATCATAATTGGCTACTGTGGAAATCACTACAGTGTCCCAAACAGAAAGGTGACTTTAAGTGTTGAGTAAGAGAAGAAACTGATTAACAGTTGAGCAGGAAAGGTTTTCATTTTTTGAACAATCTCAGCAAGAGAGAAATAACTATCTTGACTTCTTCCTAATGTTCTCCACATTTTTGAAAACTGCCAAAGTTAGAGTAAGACCTTCATTCTTGCGAAGAGATGCCCTTAAAGTGTGTCACATGATTTTATGCAGAATATATGCTGTACAATTATAGATATTTGGAAGAGCCTGTAGGACAGAGGAATGAAAACTACTGGAAAAGAAAACATCCTGCATCAAATATCAGAACTATTAGCATAAATTAGATTAATATGGAGTTTGAACAATGGTTTTTTTTTAAAGCTGCAAATAGCATGAAAATTATAAACTTACTTTAAACCAATCAAAAATATAATAACCTTGCTTCAGGTTTAGAAATAAACTTTTCTTCAGCTTAGAAGTATATTTTTAATTTAATTGTGACATCAGAGAGTGGTCACATGGATATCTGTGTAAGAGACAGGGAAACTGGAGAATGCTATAAAACTGATGGAAGTTCAAACCTGTTTTAATTAATAGGTTTATCCAGAAACAACTGTTTTGCTTTACAAGGAAAGAGAGCTTTTTTTCTGTTGATGATTTTGAAGCACTGCTGCCACCAAGGCTGAGCTATTTTCTTGATAGGCCGGTGCTATTTAAAGAGCACACAAAAAGCTATCAAAGGAAATACACAAAGGAAGGGTGTACATTTGACTTTTTAGTAGAGGTGGCCAATAACATGTAGTTTATCTGAAGCTTGTAAGGAATGTGACTAGTTTAGGAGATCAGGCATGGAAAAGGAAAATAGAAACACCTCAATGTGGTAACACTGTGTTTAGTAAGCACTTTGTGTGTAATAAGCAGCAGCATTTTGAATTGTGAAAGTCATATTCTGAAGCCATTGACTTGAGATACTTAGATGGGAGTTTCAAAGACTCAAAGCTAACGGATATGGAAATAGAAATATATGCCACAGCAGAGGTTGATCGTAGGCTTTAGGATAAGCAAGCTGTGAAATGGAGTTGATCGGTTTTATAAAATATATACATTGGTAGAAAGACCAGCTTGATATTAGGATAATAGCAAGACTATAGAAGGATGACTGGGAAACATGCAGCATGAAATAACTAAGAGAAAGTTGAATGACTTGCAATTAACCAAATCACGTTTTCCAAAATTAGTGGTTACTAGATTCTTGTTAAAACCAAAACAAAATTCTTAAGAAAAATAAATTTTTATATTTTGGCAGTTGATCATAACTTACTATATACAGGTACAATATGTTTCATTGGTTGCTAAAATTATTTCAGAACTTCTTGAAAGTATTCAGGAATGTATAATTGCACTGGTAATATTATACTCTCCTTGCTCTATGCTGTGGTGACAAACAACTTCATTTTTCTCTTTTAAATGCTGTTTATCATTCCCTCTACTCTTAATCATGTTCTTTCAGCCTTCAACACTTTTAGTTAATTTCATGAATTATTGTTTACTTTTTAGTTCTGCAGTCTTGCATTTCAGTGTTCTTAGATCTTGTCAGTACCAGAGATAGCTGTATCCTTCATTGACTACATTAATGTAGCTGCAGTCCTAAGGCTGGATTTTTTTATTTCATGCATTTTCTGAGATTAAGAGACATGTCAGACTGGATGGCTCCAGTTGTCTGCTATTTTCTTATTTTAATGAAGTTAAAATTGAGTTTTGTGGTATCATTTGTATATAATGACTTTAGATTTGATTTTGAATCTTCTGGCATCAATAATTGTGTGAAACGGAGCATCTAACAATATTACAATTAGAGGAATTATAGTCAGATCAATAATCTAAATTTGGTATGGAAATAAACAGTCCTCTTTCATCTAAAACTATATAGAGATAAAATATACATATGTTAACTCACATCCCTAATTTTTAATCCTTTGTGAAGGAGACCCCCTTTCTCTGAAGTTCTGTCTGTACACTAGGAGTGCACTTACAGAGTTAGGAGGGTTGTACAACTAGAAATTAGTGAAATACTGATAATATCCAGTTCTGAGTAAAAGCATTAATACAAACTTTAATTTGTTCCTAGTAAGTAGTAGTAATATGAAATTAATTTGTTGTTAATGATACTATCAAATACAGCTCTGCTGTTACAAGTAGTGCAAAGTTACTCCTTGATCCTCCTAGTTTGTCACATGAAGAATACCTACTCAAAATTCTAGCATGCAATATTTGTTGGAAAGAACAGTTCAAAAAAGTCTGCTTTTGACCTCACTTCCTGATGGCTTGGCCTCCTGCAGTAGCTGCCAGCACACCAAGGTTCCAGCAAAGATTGACAGGACAGTAAAAGAGATACTAAACTCTCTAACCACACCAAAACACAAGGCTACGGGATGATGAATAATACTGTAAAGAGAAACTGGAAATTATTTCTGTTCACAGGCTATAAAATCTTTGATTTTCTGTTTCATGTCTCACCAGCTTTGGCAGGGGACATTCTCCTGTCTCCAACTACGTTACTGGGTGGCAGTACTGTAGAACAGGGTGGCTGCTATTTTCAGTGGCTTGTCTAGTATAAACAGAAGAATAAAGCCAGTATAAGAGTATGTCCTGGTTTCGGCTGGGATAGAGTTAATTGTCTTCCTAGTAGCTGGTATAGTGCTATGTTTTGGGTTCAGTATGAGAATGATGTTGATAACACGCTGATGTTTTCAGTTGTTGCTAAGTAGTGTTTAGACTAAGTCAAGGATTTTTCAGCTTCTCATGCCCAGCCAGCAAGAAGGCTGGAGAGGCACAAGTAGTTGGGAGGGGACACAGCCAGGGCAGCTGACCCAAAGTGGCCAACGGGGTATTCCGTACCATGTGATGTCATGCCCTGTATATAAACTGGGGGGAGTTGGCCTGGGGAGATCACTGCTCAAGAACTGACTGGGCATTGGTCGGCAAGTGATGAGCAATTGCATTGTGCATCACTTGTTTTGTATATTCCAATCCTTCTATTAGTATTGTCATTTTATTGTTATTATCACTATTATTTTCATCCTTTCTGTTCTATTAAACTGTCATTATCTCAACCCACAAGTTTAACCTTTTTCCTTGTGATTCTCTCCCCCATCCCACTGGGTGGGGTGGGGGGAGTAAGTGAGCGGATGTGTGGTGCTTGGTTGCTGGCTGGGGTTAAAGCAGAACAGAATAATAATAGAAGTAGTACGTAATGACACTGGAAATTGCCTCCCTATTCAGGGAATTGCATGAATCATAAATTTCTTTGGTACTTTATCCATAGAGTAAAAGAAAATCAGAAAAATAACACTAACAATAAACCATAGCAAACATAATAAAACAAGAGTATTTTTTTCTGAATAAAAGCACAATATTTTGAACTATGCTATTTATATAAAGTAGAACAAGTTTTAGACATGGAAGGAACAAAGGTTTACTTATAAATAGCCAAAAAGTAGGTCCGTAACTTGGGATGTAGGAGAACTGTATCTCTATTTGAAATCAGTAGGAATTAAAAACCCAGAATTTCTGAAATCTAGGCAAGATTCTAAAAGATGATGATACACTGACTTATAACAGTTTTCCTGGAAAATTTTGTTTCTGACTCTTTTAAGGTCCCGTGTGATGGTCAGTGTTGTGGTTTACCCCCAGCCAGCAAGTAAGCCCCACACAGCTGCTTGCTCACTACCCCTCCAGTGGGATGGGGAGAGAATCAGAAGAATAAAAGTGAGAAAACTCATAGGTTGAGATAAAGACGGTTTAATAGGTAAAGCAAAAGCCGTGCACACAAGCAAAGCAAAGCAGAACAAGGAATTCATTCACCACTTCCCATGGGCAGGCAGGTGTTCAGTCATCTCCAGGAAAGCAGGGCTCTGTCTCACATAATCCTTACTTGGGGAGACAAATGCCATCACTCTGAACATCCCCCCCTTCCTCCTTCTTCCCCCAGCTTTATATACTGAGCATGACACCATATGGTCTGGGACATCCCTTGGGTCAGCTGGGGTCAGCTGTCCCAGCTGTGTCCCCTCCCAACTTCTTGTACCCCCCCAGCCTCCTCGCTGGTGGGGTGGGGGGAGAAGCAGAAAAGGCCTCGGTTCAGTGTAAGCACTGCTCAGCAGTAACGAAAACATCCCTGTATTACGAACATTATTTTCAGCACAAATCCAAAACATAGCCCTGTAGTAGCTTCTATGAAGAAAATTAACTCTATCCCAGCCAAAACCAGCACAGTCAGATAATGAGAATGTGCAATGGTCAGTTAGGAAGGTAAGAGAAGCCTTACTTTAGACTAGGTTACATACGATTTCAGAGAAGCTTAGATGATTATGTTATATTGTATAAATGGAAAATAGTAGTTAGAGTCTCTAGATCCAAAACATATATTATGCAAGACGATGTCTAAAATGAAACAAAAATATTCAGATTCATCCAGTGACTCTAGTTTTTGCTATATTCATATGGTGAAAGGGTTGAGGGAGGTGAGGGGGTTTTGTTTTCTTTTGTTTTTTCCTTAAGACGAGTTTAAATAGTTGCAGGCTGAGATTCTCATTAACTCAGAAAACATTAGGGTGAAATAACTTGAATAGCACAGATGTAACCTGTCAAATGAATAGATCCACAGCCACAATTACTGAAATGCTTTCATGTGCAAAGTATATTCTCAAACCTTAAACAGAAAGTGTTTCAAATCACTTCCATCTGATAAAGATTCAGTTGACAGCATTGACAGGTTCCAGGTACAAAAGCCATTTTCTATGTCATCAACAAAGTGCAAATTGTTGGTCATTCAGTAGAACAGTTACCCAAGAATTTGACTAGATGATTTTGTATCCTGTAATATAATTCTCAATATACCACATCCTTATTGTCTTAACAGTTCTGCTTTAAATACATTGTACTGCCTTTATTAGTCGTCCCCCCCCTTCTTTTTTTTTGAAGAAGGTTGATATATACGCACGTTTATTTGTGTAGAAATAGAAGCAGCCACTGTTCTCTATAATTTTTAGGAACTGTTACTGAAATCAGTTTAAACTCTGTCAAAATGTCAAATCCTTGCCTTCAAGATTGGAATGGAATTTTTAATTAAGCCTCTGGATGCCAGTGTTGTAATATATAATATACACAGAAGTACAGAGGCTTCTGATGCTAAAAATATTAAATTGTATTTCATAATAATTGTGACCTTTTTAGACCATTTTAAAATGAGCTTCATAGTTTCTTACTTTTATGTCAGATTCTATATAAAAGCCTATTGTTCCCCTTTGGGAAAAGTCCTGCATAATTTAGTAATAAAACAAATATGTTTTGTAAAACTCCCTAAAATCTCAACAGTTCTAGCTCAAACTTGGTATGCATGTGTGATGCAGTCAGTAGTGATGCCACAGTTAATATCCTATAGAACATTTGATAATGATTCTATACAATTCTATTGAAACTGTAAAATACATAGTAACTATCTATATTTTTGACAAAATATGGGTGGTATTACATGAATCTCCAGAGGATTCTGATTAATAGTTTTTCCTTATGTAAATTTGAGCAGCATTATTCTACTGTAATCAGGCAAAAGAAGCTTAGGTAATTTGAGCTAGCTGTAGCTGGGCTGATGTTTCACAATTCATATTCAGGCATGTGGGTAGTGATTGAAGAGTATCTGTAAATGCATCAGAAAAAAAAAAATTAATAAGCCATGAAGTTTGAGTTCAGATCAACCTGGTTTATTTCCTCATTTTAGAAGCACCAATTCTTCAATTCCCTATTTTAAGTGCATGTGTTAAAGTGACATCTGTCAAAAACAGTGCCTATAGTTGAAAGTTGAACCTTGCATGTAGTGCCTACAAAGGTAGGTCTCAGGTAAGAGCTATATTACCTTGCTGCTGAACACTTGTGAATATGGCTAGAATACTAATGTGGTTGGAAAGCTTGGTCATCGCTGTAGGTAATTGGGGTGCAGGCAGAGGAAGGAGCAGCGTGTAGGAGGACCTCAGGCTGGCCAAGGTTCCCTGTGGACACCCTGGAGTGTGTCAGGAAAGTGCTGGCTGCGGGAAGGGCAGAGCTGGTTAAACTTTAGTTTGCAGCCTGGAAAACATGGTGGAAGTTTCTGTAGCTACAGGGCAGGCCAAGGTAGCGGGTATATTCTGCCTATGTACAAGGTCTACATAAGTAATGCCAAGAACATCTTCAGGCATTGGGACACTGCATCTTCTTGGAACATTGCAGAGTGTGAAATGCACATGTTCTAAAGTCACTGAATGCATTCCCTTCTTTCTATGGATAGTTTTTGCTATATAGTGTATAGTTTAGTTGTATATTTTTAATAATAAGGTAACAAAATAGAATCCTCCCTACAAATTTTATGGTCCATATATTAACTAAGATGGAGACTATATCTAGATGTCATTTCATTTCATATAAAGAAAATACATTTATTTTCTTTATAAAGGAGAATTAGAATAGCTTTATAAGTCTGCTGTGATGTCCCTGAGGACATTGCCAATGAAAATGTAAAACCCACAAGGCCTCCACAACTCTCTCCTAAGACCATGTTTTTGTCTTTGAAGTAACACAGTATAATATGAGATACAGCAGTTGCCAAGGTAACTGTTCTTTTTTAGTTTGATAGCAGCAGGTGAATGGTTGCCTGGATATCCACAGTAATTTGCTGGGGCTCTAGTAATTCACTAAGGATGCATGCATTCTTCTTGAGGCCTGTTTTTCTCTTTCAGAGGCTTTAACTAAAATGTAGGTACATGATAATTATTAAAATATTATTCAAAATTATTAAATTATTGTTCTTCCTGTAGTGCTGTGTTAATAAAGTATTAATAATGTTTTAAATGCAGAATATTAGAGCAAGATCTTTTTATATTATGATAGTCCTTTTCAAATAAACTTATTTTCTGACTTTTTCTTTCTAAACTTAGTTTACTGTTTCAAGACGCATCAAAAACTTAACTAATTAAGTCCACATTTAAATCTGGAACTAATGAGACAAAAACTGCAAGCGGAATTTCTGATTACTTTTCATTGTACCGTCCATTAGTGAAATAGGTAAGATGTTTGAAAATAAGACTCATCTCCCATTCTAACTCTGCTGCAGCATTCTCCTGGATTTAAAAGAAAATGCACTTAGCAAAGAGGTGTTCAGATTTTATGGACTTTGAGGATGCATGGGAAGGTTCTCATGAAATGTGACAAAATACTTATTTTCTTGACCACAGGTTTTTTTTGATTTTTTTGTGTTTTTTTTTTTTTAAGTTGCTATTGGTCTGAATCCCATCTATGTAATTAAATACTCCAGTTTAGAAGATCCACCCTGTTCTGCACCCTGTGTTCTACTGTATTGTGCCAACTTCATTTTGCACATTTAGAGTAAAGTTTTCAGGGATTAGAACCTAAGCCTTCAGTGTATCATAATTGGGGTTTAGATTTAATGTGGTAATAAGGCTTATAGCTTTATTCAGTCTGTTGGCAGACCCAGAAAGAGAATCTGTTACATTATTTAGACCACAGTTTGTTACCTATTACATAAACATAATCAGAATGTGAATTTCATTAGTTTTATGTGAAGTAAATCTTAAATTTTGGACAATCTGAATATGTTTTAAAGGTTTCACCTGTGTATAAAGTTGACCATACAAGCCTCTGAGCACGTGATATATCTTGTGGCCTGAAATCTAGCTGTTAAAATACCTCAGAATTGAGCAATCTTTCTCACATAATCTCTGAATTAATCTCTGTATAGAAAACACCATTTCTTAAAAGAAAAGGAATCTTTCTTCCTAATTCTGTTACTACATGAATAATATCAATGTCCCCAAAATAACATTACAAGTAAGCCGGCAGACATAAGTAACATTGCTGAATGAAACTATCAGCCATATTTATGAACAGATGGACAAGACAGGGTCAAAGCTGTTCCACCTAAGAATCAAATGCGTATTTTCAGTGGAATTATTCTGTATACTGACAATGATGACACTCTGAAAGAGTTGCTGGAAATCTTGTATTTATTTATTTTCTGTAGGGTTTTTTTTCTGAACACTTGATTTCTGAAAAGGAGGATTTGTGCTGGAAAAAAATCTTGCAAAGCTGGCAGTGAAACTGCTTTATAACAAAAGTGTAGTGTGCTTTCTCTGGGTTACTGAAATAAAATGCAATGTATGACGTTGTATGGGACAGGTGGTTCTTTGCTCAGAAGTACATTGTTTCACCCTCCAAAAAAGGTGTTGGGGAACAAGTAGATTTGTTTTAAGCATCCATCTTAGCCAAGACTACTATCTGACAGGTAGACTCAACATCCTGACACTACTGTAAATGTTAATGTTAGCTCTGCTTTGTTTTGATAGCCTTGTCAGACACTTATTCACCAATAGTACTTATTTAAGTACATCAGACTTCTGGAATTAACAAAACTACTGTAATTCCCTGTCTGAGGACACATTTCTGACTGAGGCGTGTAACTCCAAACAGACGTGATAGTTGTTTTCTTCTCCCTTTATGACTTGATGCTAAATCATGTAGCTCAAGTGAGTGACCAGCAGTGACCGGAGCACAGCTCTAAGATTCTGCTTTGACTTAGAAGTTACGTGAAGTGCATCAGCTGGTAACAAATAAACTTCTACAAGACTTCTGGATAAGCTTTTTTAAAAATTGTTTCTTAATGTTTACTTATTGCCATAAGTTTTTCTCTCTTCCTATAATGATTTCCAAATGAAAACCTACTAGTAAACAAAGGGAAACAAAAAGAATGTTATTATAGCTGCTAGTCATTTCTGAACAATAGAAAGCAAATGCCTTATTGATACGTATTTATTCCCTCTGCTTCTACATATCATGCTTTTGATTAATAAAGTCTCCCATTAGTGGATCAGGCCAGATGACAAACTAGTACTCCTGGTTATTTCAGTAGTGTAAAACTCACTCTTCAGTATGAAACAATTAATGTTCTAGCCTTGAAGGTTCTAACTTCAGTACAGTTACTTGTTAAAAACAAAAACAAACAAAGAAAAACCAGCAAACAAAACTGCGGGTATGTAGATCCTCATAAAGTTGCATTTCTCTGTGGTAATTGCATGATTACCTACCAGAGGTGAAATAGGGCTCCTAGAAACTGTAAGTTCTAGGTGTGTGTTTCCTTCAAAACTGACTGTTATTGCAAAGGTGAATCATTGAATCATCCATGTGTTGTGTTTTTTAGATTCTTTTTAGTTTATAGAAGTAAAGGTTGGTACTTGCTGGGAATTCTAACAATTCTAGTGAATTAAAATTGAAATACAGACCCGTGAGTCCAGATAACAGCTTTGAAATGATGCAGTATTACATTTGAATAGAAGAACCACTTAATTTAATTTTTTTTAAAATTATGATATTTAAGGTTTAGCTTTTTTATGTCTGCAGAAGCTGCAGAACAGATGCAATATTTACAAGAAGGTAAACAATATAGTAATGCTTCAAAACATGGTAATATTTTGTGACATGAGTGATCTTTATTAGTTGTCAGAGCACAGGATGTTCTGCAGCAAACTTCTTAGCATCTCACTTTATCTCCTCTTCTTGTGGCAGATTTTTGATACCTAAAATGATAGTGTGAATGGTACATGTGAACAACTGCTTAAACAACCTGTTTGCAGGAGTAAGGGTAAAATTATATGTATCACATTTTCTTAGATGAGTTGTTTCTTCCTTAAAATATAAGTAAAGCAGCTTTCAGACTACAGATTAGTTTAAAGATTCAACTTCTGTCTCTTGATCAATAACAAATCAATACCCGATCAATAAAAAATATGTCTGAATGTCATTTAAATTTTGTATAGTGTTTCAGTGCAACTGCTTCTATAAACACTTTTTTCCATATTTAAATGATATAGAAGCAATTTTACTGTCCATAATGTTTGCCAAAGTAAATTAGTTTTGAGAAAAAAAAAAGCTGAACATTTATAAGAAAGCAAGTGCTTGGGCTCTTGCAATCAAGGAGTAGAAATGTATCATTTGATCTGTTCTAGTTAGAGGAGGTGAAGTAGTCAAGAGAAGTGAGTACTGGGGATGTAGAGGTAAGCTGAAATAGATTTTAATATGTTTTGGCTAACTGGCTATACTGCTGAAATAGTTGCATGTTTAACAGTGCAGTTAATTGAGCCATAAGGATCAAAGCTCCTAAAACCTATTTCTAGAAATAAGTTGTGAATGCTGTTTGCCAGGCAGTGGGAACCCAGCATGTGGGTGAGGGCTTCGCTGCACTGTGGCTATAGAAATAACATTATAGACTTTATATGTGAATTACTACACTTTTATTAACGGGATTTATCAATGTAACTGTTTTTGAAAAAAATAACCAAGCAAATAAATATGATTTTAAGAGGGTAGAATTCTTCCATTTGCTTACGAGCACTACAGTGATGTGCCCTGTAGAAAAAGCAAGCTACATTGATTAGAAAAAAATGGTTAAATCACAGGCTGAATGTGTGTTGGTCCAAATGGCTACCACAAAACAAATGGCGGTAAAATCCTACTTTGACTTATTTTGACAGCATAAACAGTATTTAGGGACTTAATCATTGGATACATGCAAATATCATCCAGTATAACATAAAACTTCATCTCCAGCTTTCAGTAGGCATTCTTGAGTTCTATATAGTGTGTCTAAATACAGTCCAGGCATTTATGAGTGCAGATGGTGTTTTTAACCAGCTGTACCACTGTGATGTAAAAGGAATTCCTTGTAACATACAAGGGCACCTCATCAGCTGAGGGGAATGTAAGGAGAAGTGGTCTAAATGAGCCAGTAGAAACATCTGTTGCACTCATAAATTTATATGAGGCTGTTCAGCTGTATAGAATTAAAATTATGTTTCACTAACACTTATTTTAATAAATCATAAAAGGGATTGCATTGCAAATTATAGATGCTGGCTGAATTTTAAAATCAAACTAAATGTGTATTTTTGTACTGCATTTTCACATCATGATAACGTTGTGTTTCCCTTAATAAAGTTAGAAATTAAGTAATTTGGCAAAGAAAGTTAATAGGCTTACCCTGCAGCTTTTGTGAAGAGTCATAATTTGGGCTATCAATGATTAGAGATTTAGAATACATTTTGTATATTAATCTTCACTTAAAAAAACATTAGTGAACAATCTCCAGTTTATCCAAGTTGAAAGTTTCTTTCATGTTCCTGTCATCTTGGAACTAGCCAAATGGCTTTTAAATGGAGCTCCTCACTGGCTTCAATTGTTATTAGATGCAATTATTTTATAAATTGGTAGTTGTTTTACAATACTTACTTACAGTCTTAGAGAGCTCTTATCAATGCTGGTAAGGTCATGACAAGAGTTTCTATACACTTGAGAATAAAGAGAATGAGTCATACACGTATCCCAGTGGTGAGATTGTTTCCTTAAATCTTAATGGCAGAACTCTCATTCACTTAAATAAGAAAGAATTTCAGCATCTCTTCTTCTCTGTTGTTTCTTACCTGCAAAGTAGCTTTCCTAATGTGTTTTCAAAGTTGTCCTGCTGTCAGTCCCCAGTAATTTTTCTTTCTCTTTTTCCAGAACAGTTAATTCCACTCTTTACTCAAGTTGACTATTCACGTGCCTTCTTTACTTTATAGCTGTGAACTGCATTGATGATGAATTTTTCCCACTTGTCTAGCATAATTTTCTTCTACAGGTACAGCTCATTCTGTTTCCCTGCTGCACATACTGTTTCCACTTATTGGTAGTCTTCAACCAAATCTATTACAAGTACCATAACAAATCTATCTCAGTACCCTAATCACCATCCATTTAAATGTGACAGAGGTTTTCTTATGTCTGTCTTGACTTACCAGTCTAACTGACATAATTTAGATTTATTAGAAAAGTTCTAAATACTGTTACATTGTTATTTAAAAAGAAACTTCCTGAAGTAGCCTGAAGAATATGCAAGTTGATATTTTGCACTTAAGTTTTTAAAATAACCTATTTAAAAATAAATAATTTCATCAATACTTGAAGAGCAGATTACTTACTGGCAATGCTTACCAACATATTGAAATAGTTGATTATCTCAAAATATTTGAATATTGATTGAAATGAAACATTGAAATGTATTCATCTTTTTTAATGCTCATTTATGAAGAATACAATAAAGAAGAAAATAATGGTCTGAAATTTGATTGTGTGCACTACTCAGAGAAAACTGAATATTTCACTCTCCTGAAGGAGTACTTGCTATCAGGCCTCGTTATGCTTGACTTGTATCATCCTTTGGAGCTGCTTTTTAAAATTGGTGTTTATTTGATATACATTTAGGTTTTGGCAGTAGATTTGTCCGCACACATGTACACACATGCCTTCTTTTATGCTAAGAAGATAAGCAGAAGGGGACATTGGGATATATCAATCTGTATTTTAGATGGTTGTGGCTGACTGTATGCTGTAATATATCTTCAGCTTGACTGCACCTTCTACTAACATTCACTGGGTCCTGCCTCAAGGTGGAGCTGTTATATTTTCAGTGGAGATGAAGACCTGAAAAGCATTTTCTTTTCTTTCCCCAAATCCTGTTTCAGATTTGCATAGATGTATAGGTTATGTTGGTAAAGAAATATGGCAAGCAATCTTCCTCCCCCTCAGCAAAAGCTGGAGTCAGCAATATGTCACACAGGTGGATGGGCCTCTGACACTGATTTTTATTCAATCTGACATTACCTTTCAGAGATTCAGAAAGATGCATACCTTTCACTTACAGTAGGTATCCAGCAGGATTATGACAATACGCGCATACCGGCTGTCAAAAGCAGTGCTATTCTTGTGGCTTTTTGTAATTGGGAATGTTTTCCCAGAAGAGAGTATGTGTGTATGTATTGTGTTCTAATTAAGACTATACAAGACAGTTATGGCAGGCTGTCAAATCAATGGGATGCTGAGTATATTTTAGTCTCCATGCTATAGTCTAAATAACCTTTTAAGGACTCTGTTCTCTCAATGTGGTAAATAAATGCTGAATGTTTTATACTTAATAGGCCTTTGAGTAATGCATTCCACATGGCTTTATTGCTGGAATGAGACCTTCTTATCACTAAATACACAATAGCGACATGAGGTCATTTCAGCACGAAGAAATGCATACATCTCATAGATGAACAAAGTCAGTTTATTGTGAAGTTTAGTTAAAACAGGAATACTCTAAAGTAAACATTGGTGGCAAATTTAAAGAAAATGAGGGAAACCTAGAAGTACTCACTTATTCTAGTCATCTTTCACCTTCAGTTTAAATACTGTGAATGTCTATCGTAGCTGGATTTGTGAAAGTAACACTCATTTCCCTCTTGTTTTTTCTCTTTGATTCAGAGTATCTTTATTCTGGTCACTTTAAAAATTAACTATATCATGCATTTCAAAAGCTTCTTGCTGCAAACTGTATGAGAGAGAGATCTGGCCAAGTCTCTCTTAACAGGTGTAACAAAGGACCTATTTGTAGTTCATCTGGAGTAAAAAAAAAAAAAAAATTAAAAAGCCAGGTGGTCTTAATTTCAACTAGGGGTGACATTTACTAGAAGTGGCAAGAAATTAAATTAGGCCCTGAGCAGCATGTAAGATCTGAGTGGGAACAAGACTGGGGGACTGTCTGATGGGCTGGGTACATAGTGCCACACTGGTGCCCTGTGTACTATTGAAGAGGGTTCACATTTTGAAACCAGTATTCTATATGGAGTTGGGTGACATCTGTTTTGGCAAGACATTTATCCACCTAAAAATGCAGCTTCTAATTGCTAGCAGTTTTAGTAAAATTGGGTCAAATTAGCTTTGGCTGGCACAAAAATGGAAAAAGAAACATTCTTGAGTGGTGAAGCATTTCAGCATTCTAAAACAATGTTTTGATCATTTGGGGCTAGACTGGGGTCAGGGAGACTTGGAGATCATGTACAAAACTGAAGACAAATGCCCTTTTGAAGTACAAGTCTTGGATTCACTGGACATTTTACTTAATGTGTTAAAAATGGATGATTTTACTAGGGAGGACTGGTCCCTATAATCCCATTGCCTTCAAAGTATTTTATTTTTTTACCTGTTACTTACAGCTTTTTTGTAGGAGGTGCTTCCAATATATGTATTGATTCAGGCAGTGAGAAAATTCACTTTAGGTGAGTACCCTCAGCCACTGGAATATATTGGTCAAAACCACCAACAACATTGATTCATACCTAGTGATGTAAATGATAATTCCACTTTAATTCTAAACCTAGTTCTTATTATTAAAAATTACTGGAATAAAAGTATTTCCAGCTAGATGAAATCACTCAGTTTTCCCTAAGCCTATATTATATTTTACTTTATTTGAAAAAATTGAAAAGTTCTTACATAATTTTTTGGAAAAAAAAAAATTCTTATTCTGTTTATTCAGAGAAACTTTCTCCTCCATCTTCCCACATTACTCCTGGGCTATCTGAGTATTGGTTAACTATACCCAATACTTCGCTAATTTAGAAGATCTTATCCTTAGAAAGAAAATAAATAATGGGAATTCTGTACCCTATATTCTCTTTGTTGTCAAAAACCAAACCATAAATGTCATAAAAATGATCTCTAACTTCTGCTTTCTCAGCATTTAGAAGAAATAATTTGGTTGTGTGATAGTTTTATAGGTTTATCTATAAAGAATTTGAAGAAAATGAAGTTAAAACTGCTTTGTACTGGAAGATTTATGTTTATTATTATGCCTTTGATGTAAAACTTGTCCATTTGTGTCCAGCTTCTTCAACGGTGAGGTGAATTTCACAATCCTACATTACTGCTTAATAAAAAAGGTTGTAGACAGATGTAACAAAAATCATGCTTGGGTCTGAAATCTGAATGGGAAGGACTGAAAATTGTGGTAGTTTGAGCCTTTTTCTTTTTTTTTTTTTTTTTTTGTAATAACCTTGTTCAGAGGAGGAGTTAAACCTTGGGTTGTGGAATTAGTCTGTTTACCTTAGACTGTTGGTTGTCTTATCTGGTGTTTTTCAGAGTATTTAGGAGCATGCTTAATATCCTTGATGAAAACAGATGTTGAAATTTTCTGCTAATTGGAGTCCCAGGTGTTTTCTATTCTTTGGCTGTGCAGTCAGTACTGCAGCTGTGGCCCTGTTTACCCCTGAGTTTTCTATTGACTTTTAGGTGCTGTAAGTCTGGTTTTTGAGGAGTAGGTTTAGTTCTGATCTCACATGCTATTGATGGTTCTTGGATGGTTCAGGTCTGTTCTGAGAAAGAGGAAGATAATTCCTTATAGCAATATGTGAAATTATCTGAAACTGATTGGAGGCTAGCTGGAACTCAAAGCACACTTTTGTCAGTTTATCCTAAGTTGAGAATGAACTTCGGCTCACTATCAGACTTAGAAGTGACTGGACACAGACTTGCCAGTTGTCAGGACTGGGTTGCATGGGGCTTTATTTGCGGGACCATTTAGGATGCCTGTATGGATGCTTTTTGTTTTATAGGTAAGCTTCTAAATTTCAGGGCTTTTGTTCAGAAGAATTAAAATGGGTACTAAATAAAACTTCTGTCCCTGTCCCATCTTTCTTCTCAATTTGTGCTGTAGGACTGTGCTTTCAGCTTTTCAGAAGTATTGCAGATAGCAGCATTAAAAATCAAACTGCCAGTTTCAATCCACACTCTTGCTTCTCTACATCAGTTCTAGCTGGAAGCTTCAGCTCAGCTCACATTAGAGTGGCTGGTGTTGTCAGAAGCAACTTTTGTTATCCTCTCAGCAGAAGTGATCAGAAAACCATGGAAGAAGGAAGAAGATGAGCTGAATAAGCTTCTAACAGGCTAATACACGTAAGTTCATAAATCCAGCAGGGTTTGAATGTCTGAAAAGCATACTAATGCTCACATTTCCTGAGAAGGGCTTGCTGTACTGTTAGTCTTTCTGCCAGAACTATGTAGGTGGATAACCCGTTTTCACAAAGATACTGCTCCCCTTCTGTCAGGCAAAGATATGTCATCAGGAAAGAATCCCTAAAATCTATGAACTGCAGACTCACATTTTTCAGCCTTTACTAGTATTTTATAAGTACAGATAAAGTAATGAATAGAATATTCAAAACATACCCCCATTTTTTTTAATCTTTATGTGTCACATTTTAGTTTATTAGAGCAGCACTGGTTTCCAGCACTGTTGTATGGTGGTCTAAAGAAATCTCAGAACGAATAATTTAATAATGTTAAAAGACTGACTTGATTAGAAAATTGAAATATAAATGACAGCCAAGTTTTCATGGACTTATCCTATCCTTCCTCTCTTTCAATCCTGTCATCCCAATCCCCAATCTCCTCCAGATAATTTTCAGACAGAATGAACTTGGAACATTTCCCTGGGATTTCAGCATGCTGTGACAACCTACAAATATCAACTGTACTTGTTTAGATGAATCTGCTGGGTGAATAACTATGATACTTGCAGAAAGTACAATATCTGAAAGTACTGGACTTTGCTGCCATAGAGTGGGTACACAGTTAATCTGACACATGCTGAACAGATACCACCTGTGCAGAAGAGATCCTATACAGGGTACTGTTCTGTGAACTGACTTTCCAGAAAAAAATATCTTTGCCATAGTGGTCTGAACGAAGGAGAATTTGTGGGAAAAAAACCATGTAAAATGAATTCTCTAGTAAAAGTGTTTTAATACATCTCTAATTGTTTATTTGTGCATCACACACATTGTGATTTTTTTTAAAGTAATTCTGAAAAAAAAAATTAGACTCATAAGTTATTTTTTCTATCAGTCAGGCTGTTCTCATAATATGTTCACACTATTTAAAAGTTCTGGAAATGTTGCCCTTACAACCAAGATAACATTGCTCGAGCATTGAGTTACCCGGTTCCGTTCATGCTCTTTTGCTGTGCCCATCACCAAATTATTTGTTTGCCCGATCTATTCCTATGGGAACCATGTGTTTTTAATTACATGTTATGACGTGGGATTATCTTTTTGCTTTGGCAAGATTGCATAATGTCATTCCATCTCTGCAATGAAAAAACAAGTATTTTTCAGTTGGCATAAAAATATTGTAAGAGGATAAACTAATGATAATACTTTCCCTAAGTTCTGTTAGTGTGGTATTTTGGGGCTTTTTGTTTCTTCTTTGGGTTTTGTTGCTGCTATGTTTTGTTTTTAAACTATTCCCATTGAAAAAGCCTTGCTGTACTAGGCTGCTGTGGTGGACCACGGCAATAAATATAGTTGTGGAACATGTAAGCAGACGTAGAACTGCATTTAGTAGAACGTGCAGTAGAAGAAGAGGAGTATCATTTAGGATTTGAAGGAGTATGACAACAGCCTTTGTATTCAGAAGTTTTGAATATCTTTTAAAAAAATGCATTCGCTTTGCTTATCATAGTATGCTCTCAGGTTGTAGAAACAGTACTACCAACAGCTTTTTATGTATCAGAACTAATGCATTCAGCAGTAATACCTTTAAAGAAAAAAGGCCTGCTAGCAGCCTGTTTTTCCAGGAGGCATTTGTTTGACAGCTTCCAGAAAAAGTAACCTTACTTTTACAATACATCGAGGATAATAAGGGTGGTGGTGTGTGAAAGAATCCTCTTTTTAGTGCATTCCTTTATGCTAAGTGGTTTTCTAACACGACATAAACAGAAAATTATAACAGTTTGTAACATAATGCCAATATATGTGGTGTTGTCTAGTTAGTGAGAAGAGAATGACCCGTTGGTTCCTATTTTATGTCAGAAAAACTTAAACTGTAGTTGTGTAGTTACATATTTCTGAGTATTTGTTTAACTTGTAGAGTAGAAAATGCTAACATTACATCCAGGTTGTAAGCAATAGCCTCATGATTTCATGTCAATCTTCAGTGTTTTCATTAAAATGTAGATTGAAAGGCAATATTTTCTTGCACAGTATGCACAGGAGGATGACGTCGTTAATCTATTTTCTTTCACATTTCTATGAGTCAGGTTGGACCTAATCACAAAACACCATGGATCATGACTTAAAATTACTTGTGTATTAGTATAGCTGCTTTTCAGAACCAGCATAATTCTGGTTAGACTTGCCATGCATCTTCAGACAGAAGAATCGATGACTTAGAATACAGGGATTTCTATGGTATGGGTCACCCTCCGTTTCTTAATATTACTGATATATAAGTATTAAAATATTTTTTATAAAAGTGTGTACTTTATTCATACATAACTTTCATCTGTATAAAGTGGGATTGTTTTATAATTACAGTGCTTTAGGCAACCAAACAAGTAATCAATGTCTGTGGTGTTTGTACACACACTTGTTCTGCAAACTCAGTTTAACTGCTCTTTAATTGATATGGACTCATCAAGTACTTGTAAATGCATTTGCAGGAATTAATCATTATTTTCTGATATTCTATAATCTTAGACTTCACTGACTTCAGTTGTAATCAAGGGTGTTCACAATCTCTAAAATCAGACACATTGTCATTTGTTTTCCAGTACTCTTTGTTGACTTCAACAATAAGCAATAGCCAAATCTAACCTAACAGTTTAAGGACAATAGTTGTCATATAGTTATTCTTTTGCTAATCTTATGTTATTATACAAATTGTTTTTGCCCATGCATGTGTTATGAAAAGAACTAATTTCTCTCTTGACCTCTTCTTTGCCACTCAGTAGGTACAGAAAATAATGCCCCTGCTGGTAGTTCGTGTTTTGAATCACATTCAAAAAGAGAATGTTTAAAGGGAAGTAACTCCATTATCCCAAATCCCTGTCACTCACCTTTCATATTAAGGCCAATGGAAGTTACTTGTGTTGCATGGCAAGGAAAAGTAGGCTGCTTTCATTCATGACTGGTAACTTTCCCTTTGCTTTCCTGAGGTAATTAATTGTAGTATTGCAACATGAACCAGAAAACAACCTTATTTTTAATTAAATATATGTGTGTTTATGGGAATAGCATTCCTCAGCCTTTTTCATTGTTTTTGAACATTTTTGTAAGTAGAGTGCACTATCTTCCAACAGCTTGAATATCAAGTTTACATCCATTCTCTTCAATAAGCCAGAGTTAATGTCATCACAAACCTCACCTGAAATAGCCTTCTAATTTAGGCTTTTTTTGTGTGCTTTTTGGTTATTTGCCTTGGTTTTGCTAATTGCTTTTGGTTTTTGATTGGTTTGTAATTGGTTTTCGGTGATTTTTCAAAACATTGCAAATGTGTTGTAACAACCTGTTGTACAAAGCTGTTCTGTGCTTAGCATTTTAAGTTTTTTATTTTGATTTAAAAAAAAAAAATCAACTTTAAGTGCAGTGTTGTTCAACAGTGAAATATTTCTTTCTGGATCATGTCATTTCACTGTGTTACTGTTTCACTTTGCCTAAAGCAATTGAACAGCTGTCCTTAGTAGTTTAATGACTTCATTGCTCAAGTATTTGCTGTATTTAATTCTGAATTTCCACTCAGAAGATAACCTTCCTTTGGAGTAATGCTTACACTTTAAATGTATTTTAACTGGATCAGTATTTTAAGTCTATTTTATTATTTCTCTAAGGAATATCCTAGCATATGAGAGTAACATTTTTTGGTGACTGACTTTAGGACAGTGTTCACACAGTATTAATTGAACAAACTTCAGAATCTGTAAAGTGCAAGATGCAAACTACCAGACTTGTCAGAAACAAAGTAACTTCTTTTTATCACAAACCTGACAAAAAGCCATCAAATAAAAAATTTATAACTTGTTCATTGCTACCTTATTATTACATGACAGTGGCCTTTTCTTTTTTTTTTTTCCAGAATTATTGCAAACCCTGAACTGAAGCTTTTTCACTCTATTATTATTAGATGTGATGATCTATATTAGTTTGGTTTTTACTTTTTTTGTTTTTCTTTTTATCAGGAGCACTCTAATTGGTTATTTTTTTCTACAATAGTCACATTAGTGTCATTCCCACTACTGTAAATTATTTAGTTATGCATGGATACTCTTTACTCCTTACTGATGTTGGTACAGTTGTACCCAGTTAATCCAAACTCAGGATTGCATTGGACTAGCATCACTTGTAAACACAGCTTTAGTTTAGCCTTAAGAAAAGCAACAGAGGAAAGCAAAGGCACTAGCAAAAGAAGCAACTTGCTCAAGGTGTCCTGAATTCCTGTGAAATGAATTATGCCGATGCATCTTTAAGCCTTCAGCTTTTATTTTCTATAAGTAATTCTTAATCTCCCTGGGTTTTTGTTGCTGTTGTTGTTGTGTTTGGGTTTTTCTTTTGTTGTTTGGTTTTTTGGTTGTGGGTTTTCTTTTTGGTTTTAGGGGGTTTTTTTTGTGTGTTACGTTGCTTTGCCGTATAATTAACAACATTGTCTTTTATCTGCATGTAGAAATAATTCAAGCAGTTTGAATGCCGTAGAGGTCAGCTAACCTCCTTTTAGTTTTCATTTCTATTTTTAATGGAGATAGGACTTTTGCTTTGTTCACTGGATTCTTTGCTAACCTTTTCTGTCTCCAAAATATCCACCATCCATACTCTTAAGTGTATGAATTTTTAGATGTTAGTAAGTTCTTGCAGATTTGTTGTTTTCTGTCTTGGCTTAATCAATACTCTGTTTTATTTTTTTTCATCACGGAAATAAATACCATGTCTGCTGTTACATATTGTACTTAATCCCTTACCCTTGTTAATATTGGGTAGCTACTTAAGGATGGATAGTGTTTTGGATGTAAATTGTTGTGAGAGAAGTTTGACCGTTTCAGTGTTTTTAGATTAAAATTTAAATTCCGTTATTGCTAAAGGAAAATCCCATGGGCATTTCTTCATTTCACAATTTTAAGTAACCCTTGGTTAGAAATACTATAGTCCCATATGCATGTATATATGTGTGTATGTCTGTTTACATATGTGTATATGTATGTATATGTCATGTTACATTTATAGCAGAGATAATTTTGTCTTGTCTACGTATCTTGGTATTGTGTTCCCTTATGCCATTTATGAAAGGGCCAAAATGCCAACCACCAGAAAAGCTCTCATCAAATTACACACTGATTTGCCTTATGGAAAAAGTACAGAATAGTTGATGTGGCTTTTAATGAGGGAGTGTTCCAAGACGTGCGTTTTGGTGTTGAAATGTGAAGCAATTACATCAAAATCTCAGTATACCAATGTGGTCACCTACAATAAGCCTCTAAAACTTCTAAATATAATGCATACAATTCCTGCACTAGCATGGTTAATTATTTTAGTAATTTGCTTGGAAAATCTTTTTGAAACGGCAAATGTGAGTTTTCAATGCAAAGCTCTGCTATGGGCAAATTCAGAACCCATGAACACATTAACATTAACTACCAATTAATATTTATTTTGTTAGGATTTTTTTGGCCCGGATTCAGAATCCAATCTGACACAGGTTTTATTTTCAAACTCTCCTCTTGTGTAGCTTAAATCAGTTGTCATCATTCAGGCCACTAAAAAAATTTTTATCTACCATTTCTTCACTTTAAATCTGATTGAATGTGATTGTATATCACTGGAAATAAAAAGAAAGGGCATGAAAATGCACGTAATAGTAGGGTTACAGATTAGGTTGAGGTTTTCTGACAATGTTCTTTAGATTTTGTTATATTCAGAGATATAAAATTCATATAAACACAGAGGTAGAAGTACCAATTGGTGGATTGATTTCTAAGGAAACGAAAGAAAAAGGTAGATAGAAAGTGCAATGATCCCAGGTTAAGATTCTGCTGTTCTGAATCTGTGTAGTGCACACTTTAGTTCAAGTGTGATTTTTTTTCTTCAGAATCAAGTTAATTAAATAGGCATTTCCTGCAGGGCTGCATATTCTTTGAAAGCTATGTGTGTGTGATACTTTGGGCTGCTCTCACACCTCCAGAGGATCTTACTTGCATTTTGTCTCATGTAAAAGTTTCTGACTCTTAAATCCTGAATTGTCTGCTTAAGCTCTGATGGCTACAAGTTCTTGAACCAATATTCAAGAACAAGATACTGGTACTGAAGTGAATAATAATAAAACCCTTTGCAGATAATAATTCCTTTTTCCTACCTTCACTCCCAAGTCCTTAGTTGGGATTGGCTGAGGCAGAGAGGGAAAGTGGTACACACTTTTCATCAATACTAGGAATTCTCCAGGCATTTAAGTAATACATATGTGCAAATTCTTCCCTTCAGCACTTCTAAGAAACTCATTACTTTCCTATGGTCCTGGAAGGAGGAAGCAAAGAATATTGATTTCTAACTGACTGGATTGAACACATATTAAGATTTAAGGTTTGGATACAAATTTGTAGTATTTGATACTAAAGCTTAAACTCAGTTGATGCAGATGGTCTGTCCTATGTGGGGATGAAACGGAACTGTGGATTTCAGCAGAAATCACCCAAAATAGTTGTTATATAGCAAAAAACTTAGAGCGGGAATAAAGGAATTGAAGATTACTTAACCTGTAATGAATATAAATGCTGTAGATGAAATAGCTTTCGAAGATATCTGTTTTTTGTTGGAAATGTTCAACATCCAATCTGCATACAGAAATGGAACCACACAATTATCATGGCAGGATGAAATGAATTTTTTTTTTTTTTCAGATTAGAAAAAAACCCTGTCAGAAAGCAAACTGTAATAATTAAATGTGTTCTAGATGTAGGTTATAATCATCCTTTCATGGCACCCAAATAGTTTTGCTTTGTCTACTTTCTTAAAAGTTTGATTTCATTGCTGAGATGCTAGAGTTGAAAGGAAACTGTAAGAACTCATCTTTTTATGTTTTTTTTTATTTTCATAGAGGCTTTTTGGGAAGTAATCTTTTCTATGTGGGTACTTAAAATCTACATATAAAAAGAAAAACCATCTTTTAAATGGTTACTCAGAAACATATAGACCAAGGTTGAAAGAAGAGGGAGGAAAATAAAAACATTTCATACAATCACCTCTTCAAATACTATACAAAGAAACGCGACTCATCAGCAATGGGCCTAGTCCTGCTGCTCTTAGAAGAAATGGCTTGCATTCGATTGAGATTTTTTTTCTTTGTCTAACAGTGTGGAGACTGTGTATTTACAAGGCCAACGTACTAAGGAGTGGTTCGCTTTCTAAGTCCAACTTTCAGTTGCTGGTATTTACAAAGGTGATCCTCGTTCCCCCTGTCTTCTTTTCTTTACAGTGAAGTCACTTATGTCTCTGACTACTGTGGCTACCTCTCAACAGCAGTGCCTGGAATCATTTCCCTGACACAGGTGCGTGCCACATTGCGTTCCTCTCCCATGTAAGGGAGGATCTTAAATGTGCATCATTCTCTCTCTTACCGCCCCTTCCCCTCCAAATCCTGATACCAAATGAGGGATGTGAGGATTTGGCTGGAAGGATGACATGTCCCAGGCAGGTTGTCCCCTGGGAATTAGGGGACTAAGGCTGGGGGATGTCCCATGGCATACACCTTCATTGAAGTCAAAACATAGTGGGTGGCTTTGGGGTTTCTTAGGTGTGCCTTTTTGTTTGGCTTTTTCTGGTGGGTGTAGGCCAAAACAGTAAGTTTTGACAGTTGTTACCTGAAGCTTAAGCTCTAACAAGAATCACAAGGAAAATGCCTTTATGTCTGCAGGCACAACCAATGTGGTGCACTCAGAACAAACTTATTTGCCAAAACACCAGGGAGAGGAAGTAGGTTAATGTTCCTGTGAGGGTGGTGAGGCAGTGGAACAAGTTGCCCCAAGAAGTTGTGGATGCCCCATCCCTGGCAGTGTTCAAGGCCAGACTGGATGGGGCTTTGAGCAACCTGGTCTAGTGGAAGGTGTCGCTGCCCATGGCAAGGAGGTTGGAACTAGATGCTCTTTAAGGTCCCTTTCAACCCAAACCATTCTATGATTCCATGATTCAGGGGGTTGCTGCTCATGTATTAGCAATAGCCACGGAAAGGTGGACAGTCATAAAATAAAGCGTCTACCTACAAAGTGACATTCTCACCGGACTACTAAATATTAAAATGTCCTGAAAATGATGCTTTCAGGACCTCATATACTGTGAATTTTTTGATAAACCAGCAGTACAGGACATCTAGAATTTTATGCCTTGAACTAAGGAACTAAAGCATCCCACCCTACACTGTCAAAGGACAAGAAGTGTCAGTGGTTTGGGATATGGTGCTGCACTTTGGATCTTGTCTGGAAACATTTTCTCTCTTAATTTGTGCAGCTGGACTTCATAATTAAAACTGTTAAAATCTTCCTCTGAGTTTGATAGGACTTAATAAAAAGCTGGTAGTTCATTTATTAATATTTTCACCAAAATAATCAATTCCAAGCTCTTGATGTAGTTAATTTAACAAGAGTTATGGCTTTAAACCTTCAGCATGACCACTGTTTTCCAGAAGAGCATAAAGCAAACTTCTAGTACATAAGAATTCTTTATATGTATCTTTCTATTCTCTTACTACAAAAAAAAAAAATATTTTTTTTTTTTGGTTCAGTAAAACAGTAAAAATAACTATTTTTAGGCAGTCACGTTGCTACAACAGTATTTGTGTTCTGCATTAACAAAAAAATATTCAAAGTCTGTTCAAGTCTTTCTTTTTCATGCAAAGACAATATTAAAAGCTGAAGCCAGAAGAAAATTAGACTCTGGCTTAAAGTACTAAATCCACCTTGCTCACCTGCTGCCCAGTTGCAGAGGTAGTTGCTGTCCTCTTCATCACTGTTCCCTGGAATTACTTTTTCTCAGTCATTGTGCTGGTTTTGGCTGGGACAGAGTTAATTTTCTCCATAGAAACTACTACAGGTCTATGTTTTGGATTTGTGCTGAAAACAGTGTTGATAACACAGGGATGTTTTTGTTACTGCTGAGCAGTGCTTACACAGAGCTGAGGCCTTTTCTGCTTCTCCCCCCACCCCACCAGCGAGGAGGCTGGGGGGGCACAAGAAGTTGGGAGGGGACATAGCTGGGACAGCTGACCCCAGCTGACCCAAGGGATGTCCCAGACCATATGATGTCATGCTCAGCAGATAAAGCTGGGGGAAGAAGGAGGAAGGGGAGGATGTTCGGAGTGACGGTGTTTTGTCTCCCCAAGTAAGGGTTATGCGTGATAGAGCCCTGCTTTCCTGGAGATGGCTGAGCACCTGCCTGCCCATGGGAAGTGGTGAGTGAATTCCTTGTTTTGCTTTGCTTGCATGCACGGCTTTTGCTTTACCTATTAAACCGTATTTATCTCAACCTATGAGTTTTCTCACTTTTACCCTTCTGATTCTCTTCCCCCATCCCACTGTGAGGGAGGTGAGTGAGCGGCTGTGTGGTGCTCAGCTGCCAGCTGGGGTTAAACCTTGAGACTCGTGTAGCTAGCTCATGGCCACAGCTTCACAAACTAGGGTATGTTTCTCTTTGAAGGCAGAGCCCTGTGGTTCGAGGTAATGTTCTGTAGATTACTTCTGTTTTCATCTATATATACTTCTATCTATTTCTATTTCTAGCTACTGTGCAATGTAAGATATGCAAACCAGCCTGGGAATGTGGAACATGGGCTTTCTTCTCCCTCCTGACCACCAGGCAGTGGTATGAGGATCCCTTTTAACTTGCCCTTCTGGTCTCCTGGGTTTGATGCTGCTGGATGCCTGGCAGACCAGTTTCAACTGAAGGAAATACCCCATAGTTTCATAGTTGGGTCATTCTTTGGGATTGTGGGAAAAGTTGGTTTATCTCCACATCCCAAAGAAGTCTAGAATTTAAGACTCATAGTTTTTGGCCAGGTTATAAGGTGGTGACTACCTCATTTTCCAGCATGTTTTGTTTTGAACTTTATATGCTAGGTAAGCTCAGAGCATGGCTAGAAAATTAGGCCCTTCAGGAGATGTAGGTAAGGCTTGCCAAATTTCTGGATACCAAATGGGTTTGGGCAGAAAACAGTAGCTGCCAGATCCACCAAAGCAGCATTGTACCAGGTATTGATGCAAAGGTAGGTTTTTAAATGGGTAAAAATATTTCAGAAATCTCTGATGCATGTGGGGTCTTGAGTGCTTATACACGCATGCGAGACCTTGAAATTCCAAGGTGTTTCACTGCGGCTTTGGATTTGGCTGCGACTGCCCAGCTACTTTGTCATAACTGCAAGATTTCAAGTACGTACATGGGAATAAAAAGAAGGGGGAAGTCCCATTAAAACCAAACTGAAAATCTGGCCCATAAAACGTCAATTGGACACTGATCGCTCTTCCCCAAAGTGTAGTTAAGTAAAGCAGTTCCCTGCTCTGGCCCCTCAACAACATTACATTGTTGCCATTAATTTACTGGCCGGCACCTGCTCCTTTCTCTTGGTAGGTGTGATCCAGCCTCGTGACATGGACAGCTGCTGGGTTGGCTTATGCAGGGACATGGGTGGTCTAGCACGGCTTCTAGCTGGACTAGTGATCCAGTCCTGTAATTTGTCACCTTTTGCTGGCAATTGTAGTGAGGAGGTGAAGAAATGCTGGACTTGAAATAAAATAATCTGTCCTCCTCATCTCACTGGCAGCTCTTCCCAAACAGCTGAAGGTGCATTCACATCACAGTGACGGGCTGGGCTGCTGTTACTGCTCCCTGCTCCATGGGAAGTTCAGCCCAGGGGTTTAGTACCATTAGTTTGGCACTGTTACTGAAGAGTTTACTGACTTTCTAAATCTGAAGGAAACTCACATCGATTTGCCTATTTATCTCTACCAATGTGCTCATCTCAGTTTGTGTTTGGTCTACCTAAGTAAACAGTGTAACTTGATAATATGTCAAAGTATTGCACGATAGCCTAGGTCCTTATAGCAGACCTTCCCATGTTTGCTGGTTTACCTGATTCTATTTGTCACGCAAGCTCTAGACGACTTCAAACAGAAGGCAGCTTCACATCAGATGGGAGCACATACGTTTCAGGTTCTAGTTTGGATTAGGATTTTTTTTGAAGACTACAGCCAATGGCAGCTTTCTGTTAATACAGTGGTCTAAACAGTGGAAAAAATTAATTTCTAAGTCATTAGCTGTCAATGCCTAGTTGTTAATCATATCTTTTAAACCATAAAAGTATTTATGATTGAATATAGAAACCTTAACATAGATGCTTCAAAATGCAGATAAAGGAACACTACCAAAATTACTTTTAGGCAACTTTTATTTGTCTGCTAGGTGAGGACTAGTTCTTGATGGTAGTACCAATGGCATGGTGGAAACAGAATTTTTACTTTTTTGGTGTATGCACCTGGTAGTCCTGATGTGTGTCTTGTGGACTTGGCAGACATAAGCCTGGAAGCAGTACGTGCCTTCTCTCAGAGAGAAATAAAAGTTCAACCTTTTTTTTATTTTTTTTTTTTTTTTCTGTAGTGTCTGTGAGATATTGAATATGCTTTTGGCTAGACCACTTGATTATATGGCTGTGGGTAAGAGATCTAGTCCAACTGTCCCTTGGTGCCAGGGATAAAAATTGTGCCCATTCCAGAAGAGCTGGTAATCACTTTGACTACAAGAGTAACCTTACAGTACTTTGTTCTCTTTCCACTGTGTCCTTCCTGGGTTCAGCTGGGATAGAGTTAATTTTCACAAGAAGCTGGGAGGGGGCACAGCCAGGACAGCTGACCTGAACTAGCCAAGGGGATATTCGATACTATATGACATCATGCTCAGTACATAACTGCAGCAGCTGGCTGGGGGGAGGAGGGATTGTGGCTCGGGAACAGGCTGAGCATCAGGTCTGTGTGGTGAGCAACTGCATTGTGCATCACTCGCTTTATACATTCTTTTATTAGTATTGTTGTTGTTATTACTTCTTCTCTCCTTGTGTTGTCCTATTAAATTGTCCTTATCTCAAGCCATGAGGTTTTACCTTTTTCTTCTGATTCTCCTCCCCATCCCACTGCGGGGGAGGAGTGATTGAGTGGCCGTGTGGTGCTTAGTTGCCAGCTAGGCTTAAACCATTATACACTACATTCTTTTATTTTTTTCATTTGTGCATCTTCAGCATTACATCAATAAAAACAGCTACTTAACAGATGTGGTTTTAATGTAACGTAAGATTACAGTTTAATATAACAATTTACTGTAATGAAGTAAATATCAAGTACTAAATAGAAAGTAGTTTCAAACACATTCAGAAATGGCTGGATATTATTTTGCTAGAATGCTTTGCAATAGAAAGTTGGCCTTTTAACTGAACTAAATAGGTTTTTTTAAAGTGAATTTCCATTTGAAAGTTTTAGACTCCTCAGAGAAAAAACAGATACAGAATTTTTTCTGGTGCTTCTCTCCCTTAACTTTTCCCACCCCCACCAGTTGAAAGGAAACTTAAAAATGCCAGCAAGTATCTCATGTGAATTAGTTCAGGTGCCTCATGTCCCGCATGCTTGTCCCTAGAGGCCGAGTTCTCTATTTAGATTGTTTCCCATGATACGCTGCAGAGATCCCATAACATCAGAGCTTTTTGCAGTGTTTTAACAAGGATGAAAAAGTTAAGGAACAGTTTTTGTAAGGGACTGTGGAACTGTTTCTTAACTAAAAATTTTATTTTGTTATCTGAAACATTTTTCATTCTAATATTTGTCTAATATTTTGTTCAAATGTATTGTTCTAATATTTGAAAATTTGACATTTCCCATATGGAAGAATGATACACCTTTTCAGCTGTATCTAATTCTATAACTAACGTTTCAATGTTTCCATTTTGGTCTTGAATTTAGGTTATAATATTTCTTCCATTAGCACATAGTATTTCATCAGTCATCACTACAGCAAATGTCTTCAAAGAGAGTACATTTTCTCTTGGTGTTTTGGCTAAAACCACAACCACTGACTGCTGCTTCTCATTCCTATGTCACAAAGTAACAAAATACTGTAGCAGTATTTCCAGATACTGCCATATAACAGTATGTAACAGAATAAATGCTACTTTGCAAGTGCTTCTTTATTGTTGCCTCTCTTTCTATGCAAATTAACTTATTAAAGTTAAATACTGAAATTAGTTATATTTAACTTCTTAATAGTTTGGCAGGCCCATGGATCCTCAGCCCCCAGTTCACAGGCAGGCTTTGGGGCTGCAGCAGTTCTACTCCTCTTGTGCTGTGTAGAAGGGAGATTCTGAAGCAGAAAGTCTGAAAATGCTCAACTTCAAAGCTTTTGCTTCTCATACTACATGATACCTGAAGAACGGGTTTCTGAAGTCAGCTACGGAGTCAAATCTGACTATTGAGACGTAATCTTCTCCAGTTTAAAACCGTCCCCATTGGCCTTAATCGGAGCAGAATCGGACATCTAGCTGCTAGAAGATACATTAGTTACACTGTGTGCTACAAAGCCTCTTGAACTTAAAATTTTCAGAATATCAGTGTTAAAATTGGATGCTATCTTATTATGTGCAACAGGAGATTTTTGCTGTGGTCAGAGAGAGCTTGTCTTCCTGATTCTTGGCTTCAGGCCAGATCTACAGAATTTCTGTTGGGAATTTTTAAGTTTTGCTCCCAAATCCACACTATTGAGAGTGAACAAAGTGTTGTGCAGGTTGGCCAAAACATAAATTGGCAATCATCTTGTCTCAGAATGGAAACAGCTTGGAAAAGAATAAAGTAGTTTTTGTAGTTTGCTCAGTTACAGGTAAGCATATCATATTTGATTGCCTTTCTGGGAGAGAGGGGCTAGTGAGGAAAAGACAAAAAATAAAAAAAAAAAAAAACACCACCCCCCCCCCCCAAAACACCAGAATAAATGCCACTTTAATTGCTTTGAGTTTATCAACTCTTCAGGTTTGAGATGTTGGTTCTGCACTTGGCTGCATCAAGCAAAAATAGTTTTTCCTTCTTCTCTCTGTGATGTGTATCTTGGAAAACATAGCTGTCTTTGAAACAACTGATGCATTATCATTCCTGCCATGGTGCCAGAATCAGTTCTCTCAGAAAAACTGAACAAGAGAACCCTTGAATACTACTGCTCATCCTTAAATTAGAGACAGAAGTGTAATATCAAAAGAGAATTGTATAACTTAGAATAATAAATCCAAATCCTAAATAAGTGACCGAAGGAGGATAGAGAAGAGCAAAGTAAAATATGTTTAGTAGAAATATAAACATGTGCTAACTCTTTATTGAACTGATTTAAAATATCTCAGTTTTTAACTTTCCCTTAATGTTTGCACTACTGAAATGCCACAAACAATTTATTTTTACTTTTCTGATGATCAGAGAAAATAAACAGACTGAGAAAGAGGTGTTTGTCAAAGCACATCATAGTTATTTTGGTAACTTGTATGCCAGGTGTCAGCTTTTTACTTTTCTAAGTGAGTTCTACATTTGTACAGCAGCTTTTAATTTTCTTCTTTTACCCTAAATACTTAAAACTATTTTAAAGTGAAGATAACTGAGGGTGGGGTGGGGTGGGTGGGCAACCCAGCAACTGGTCATAATGAGATGTTTGTGTTGATTTGCAAGCCAATTGATAAATACACCACTGTATTTTAAGGCACTGTAAGGATGCTTTTCAATACAGAAGGTTTTTTAACTATAAGCTTATTGATAAGCCTGAAATGAATCAGTTTTAATGTGGAAAAAATATCACAAGAGTCTATAATTACCTCTTTCTACTAATCCATTTAACAGTGTTGGTATTTTATTGTATTTAAACAAATACTCCATTCCATTATATGTGATAACAAAGGAGATATAACCAGTGGTTATTCACATAAATTCTGAACATGACAGAGCATTCTCAAATTGTATTTTCAACTGGTTTTTATTTTGTGACTTCATCTATGTAGTACTGGCAGTAAGTGTGTAAATTATAGTGTTGAGGCTACTGAAACACTATTCTTCTAGAACATACAGCTTCATGCATGTATTTCCAATCTTTTTCAACCTAACTATGTTTAAAATGATGTGGATGGCTAGCCATGCCATCCAAACGAGGCAAGACTCTGGGCTGGGGACACCAGTCAGGTCTCATTCAAAAGAACTTCCTGAAGACACATTTAGTATCTATATGTCCTAGAATTTAGGGACATTACTTTAGCTTGATCACAACTCTTGGTTTTACTCCAGGGCTTCCCACTCTGTATCTCACAGATGCAATACCAGTGGAAAAGAGCAAAGGAAAGGTCTGAGAGTATGTTATTGGGAGGGCTGAAGAGTACACAGGTCCAAACACATATGAAACTAGGTGTAGTGAATTCCTCCAGATCCCTCAGGTATTCCTTGTGACTTTGTTCCAGTTCTATAGATGCTATATCAATATGAAGGGCAAGTATTAATAAGGCAGATAATATCTTAATGGTTTTCCATTGAAGCCTGTTGAGCAGTGACTCCATCAATTTCAAGGATAGAAAAGATTTTGATGTTAATGGGAAAGGTTCCTCCTACAAAAGTTCATAAGAACAGTTACTTGCAGGCATTCTTCAAATGTCTGTCAAAACGTGCTCCCATGTAAGTCTGTTGTTAGTATTCTGGTATTCTTTACACATTAGTCAATACCAGGAGAAAGATAAACTTCATATACCTAGTTGAATAAGAGCATTCACCCTGTTTTTGTAGCGGAAGGGAAGTGGATAGTTGTGAGTTAGCCTGTTTAATTTCATCTACTTAACCCGTAGTAAAATTTTTTACTTTGACTGAGGTGGTCTCTGAGTGTTGAAAAAAATGTTCCTATTTCCAAAAATTATAAAGCATCTACATTTGATCTGTTTTGTTTTAAAGAAATTAATGAGGAGGATAAATATCTAGGTTCAGTGCCTGGTTTTACTGAGTTGCCTGTAGTCTTTGATTAAATTGGACTTCCACTAATTCTCTCAAAACGAAATAGTTGCTTTGTAGTTATCAGTGGTTGAATCCCTGTGGATAAGTGTTATGGTGAGGAGAAAACTGCCTGGCAATGGCAGTGGGTTTTGAAATGCTTTGTTTACAGCTATGGAGCCCTATTCGTCTTGAGTGAAATTGTTGAGAGAAAGCTGAAGGATATTGTGTTTATTAATTAATGTATACCTACTATATGCCCATAGGCACAGCTGCAACAGATACTTCTGGTCAAAAGAATTTAATCTACATGTGCATTTATATGAACAGAATAATCAAAGTATTGCATTTGCTGTGAGATATGACCTTTCTGTGCATGAAAATATTTTATTTCCTAACTTGTCATGCTGTAGGCTCTGAAGTGAAATTGTCTGTCTAAAGAGAAAGACCACTTGTGAGTTAAACAGATTTATCATCATCTTTGGTCTTGTTTAAGATTTAGTCTGAATCTAAAGAAAAAAATGAATGCAGTTTGGTTCTGCATTGACCAGAATGTATAGATCTGAAAAAAAAATGAGGACAAATTGCCAGGTGTTGTTTTGCATTTCAGGTGACTTTTTTTTCCTAATGTCTTAAATAATATAAATACTTTCTTACCCTGTCTAGTTATCACAATGGTCTATCTTTTACCTTGTATTAATAAGGAACATCTTTTTGGTCATAGCCATAGCAAGTATGTAAACCAAAGTATTCTTCTCTTACTATAGCTGTTTTCCCTATGTATGCTTGATGCACAGTAGCAGTGGAATATGAAGGAAACATAATGCTTATTGTCTGTTAGACACCTTTCATATGGTATTAAATAGAGTTTCAAATGAGGGAAACAGCATGTTAGTAATTTTGCTGACAAAATGTAATCTTTCCACTTCCATTTCTAAAATTCCTTCCTTTTCGAAATGTAACTGTTTTTACAAAAAAAAACAAAAAAAACCCTGCTGTAGAAAGAAAAAAAAATGTGTTAGGAAGTAAATATTAATGCTGACATTTTAATGAAGAGTGCATATGAACAAAAAGAAATCAGTAGGACATGCTACCATACATTCCTTGTATTCCTGATACCATTCACTGCCTAACCTTTTTCTGTTTTGATTTCAAGCAGTAGCTTTTATAAGTCAAAATGCCCAGTCTAACCATTTCTGTTTCATCAAGTTAGCCTGTTAGAATATTATTAGAAGAAAAGGGTAATGATGCATAAAAAGATTGAATTGGTAATGCAATAGTAATATTTTTTAGATACAGGGCAACTACAAAATGGGGAAAAGGTTTTGTTTCTATTATTAAATGCTTGCTAAGTCAGTGAGTGCTTCAGAGAACAGTAGAAAACTTCGGTCATCTGTTTCAATATTATTTGACTACACAGAAGTGCTATAAGAGCTGCTGTAGACCATGGGTTTCAGACCACAACTGCAGCCTTTCACAACAGCTTTCAATTAAGATGGTAGATATTTGCCTCCCTTCCCACCCATCCCCCACCCCCAGTACTGTGAGGGGAAGGCAGTTCCAAAACCTGACTTTTTGATGGTTGGGAGTCTTCTTTTAACAGGCAGTTTGCATCCATTCTTTCTTGTGCCAGGGTTATTCTCTATAATAACTATTCCTGCTCTGAATGTGTTTATGGATAATTTTCATAGCTCTTTTCTCAACCTTTATTTTGCTCTTTCAATGTCTATTTGATAAATAAATCTGTTACCTGTTGAATCCAGGATTATTCTACAGCCTGTATCTGGAAAGTCAGTCTCCTATAATTATGTGATTCTTCATAGTATGCATTTTTGTAGTAGCATTATACAGATCTCTAACATATCCAGCATACCTAACATATCTATGTAGAGTATGGGGAGGAGGGAAATGGACCCCATTAAGCTTCCTTTACTACCTTTGCCAATTTTATTTTTTTAAATTTCCTTCCTGAAATGGATTCTTTTTTTACTATTTTGTTGATCCCGAACAAAAGGTTGACTGTTTTGTGTCTTCATAGTGCAGAAGATATGTTTTCTTATAGCCATTTTTTTGCCTATATCAGGTGGCAGCATCATTTAATTTCAAACCATGTCATTATATTAAAATCGGTAATATCACTGCCATGGATAGATATACTTGTTGTGGAAAATCAGGTGCTATTGAGTGGGTAAAAAATTTCTAGAAAGAAAAAAGTCATATGCTAGATAGAAAACTTGCTATCTAAATAGAATATTGAAAACAAGGTATATAGAGAGAAAACTTCTTGCACTACATTTAATATTGTCATAGATCTCCTTCTAATGTTATTAGGCATGTTTTCTTCCAGATGGAGCTGATGAGGATATGCTGAGAGAATTAAAAATGGGCATGCATAGACAATAAAAAAAAATTAAGATCTTTAAGAACCAATATCATCTTAACCAAATATGAACATTTGTTAATTAGTAATTTTCATCAGTTTAAAAGTAAATGTTGAGTGTTATATTGGAGAGTAATTGGGGTAGAGGAATGACAGCTGTATTTTTGTTAATGACTACCACAAAAAAATGTGTAATATTTCTGTAGTGATGCAAAGGTAGTTCTCCTTAATTAAGCTGATTCATAGCAATCTAAGAATACAAAGGCCAATGCAAAGGCGTCAAAGCAGCTGCTTTAGGTTTTATCAGGAAAGGAGCCAGCCTGGAGAATCAGAGTTATAACAGGTTCCCTCGTGGACCCCGAATATGAGGCCAGTGGGGCAGAGAGTAAAGGTTTTTGCTATTTGTCTTTCTAACAGAGTTTAGAACGGAAAGTGTTAGTGCTATGGGAAAAATACTATGTTTTCTTTATCATATTACCCTCCTTTTCAGTACTGCTCCATAGGAGAATGAAATTTGATGGATGAGGAAGGGATTGATTTTGTGCAACTTAAGATGATATAATTATGTTTGTTATTATTGAAAATTCAGTTTCTTTCTGAACCACCAGAGAATACAGCTTGTGAGTTGAGACAGTTCCTCCTCCCACAGATACCTTAACCACTTGGCTAACAACTGCAGTTTCAATTCTTGTTCTTAACTGGTGAGAAATAGATCTTAATTTCTGAACTAAGCAAAATTTCACGGGTGGTATTTTTATTGTTGAGACTATGTATAATTACTTAGAAATGTTTTCAGATGCTTTAAGGTGGTGACTTTTAGACCACTTTCAGAGAAAATGCAAGTAATTTCATGAAAACCTGATGAATGTTTTTACCAGAGCTCTGTAACTTCAAACAGAAGGTCATTTAAACCTATAAAGCCCGGAAGATGAGAATAAGATATAAACCAGTTTTTAAGTGGATATATCAAACGTGTGCTACTTTAACAACAAGTACACATGATACAATACAATAAGGCAAGACTTCTTTTATCATTATGAATGTCTCTTCATCATTAGAGACAAGCATTTCTTCATGACAGGGAGGACTTCCGTTTTGCCTGCTCATTTGCCTGTCCTAGGCCCTCACACAGGGCTGCTGATCAATTATCTCTGTACCAGAAAACGTTCCATGGAAAATTGATATAGTGGCAAAGACCCAAATGGTTTTCATGCATTTTCTTGTGTGTCTCCCTTTTCAAATGTATAACTGTTTGGATTTGAAGCTTTGATTTGTTTTTTTGTTTGAGGGACTGAAGAGATGCTAATGACTTGTGGATAATATAAAATCATGGTAAAAAAATTCAGAAGAAAAATCCAGACTAAAAAAACAAAAGTGTATCACATGAAGAAGGTTGTAAAGTGGCTAGTTATAGAAAGCTGCAATATAGTCATTGCCAGGAAAACATTCTTTTTTAGTGTTTTTAGAACAAGGTAACTTAAATGTCTTAATATCTGTCTGTCAGCTCGTTTCAGCTTGTAAATTACTCATATAATTTGCAATCTTTAAACATAGTTTGCAGATGCCTTTGATTGCATTCTGTTTCTATCTAGGTGTGAAATGGATATTGCTATTGCTGTTATTTATAACTATTAATTATAAATTCCTATAAGCATTGCTGTTTAGGCAGGGTAAGGGAAGGACTTTCTGAAATTTATGTCATCCTATATAGTTAAATTTTTTGATCATGTGAGTAGAAAAATAATTGTAAAGCAAGAAAACAAAAAGGTGTAGGCACTCGCAGAGTGCCCCCCGTCATGCGCCCCCATCCCCTGCAATATTCTCTGGACAAAGTCCAGGGTAAAGAGTACCCATGTGGTAACTGAATGTCAGCTATTTTGTGCCAGAATGTCCTGATCCTGATGAGGAAAATTTAAAATGTAGAGCCTAAATATATTTATTTTGGTTCTGGAACCATAGTCTGCGGTATAAACACCTCCATTAGCAGCAACAGCAAAGTGCCAATTGAAGGCATGCAGTGAATATAAACAGTAGAGCTTTCAGCTACAAAAATGAAGACACTTGTGCTTTTGATTCTCATGACCCCATTTTTCAGAGTGTCAGACCTTGCACTCAGACTGTATTTCTTACATCTGGATTCTGCACATGCATAGGAACAGATTTTTTTTTTTTTTTTTTTAAATTTCTTTTGCAAGAAGCAGCTATTCTTCTACATGGGTACTTGATGTCCCAGGAAATGAAAGGTAAGGGCATGGTCCATGATGATGTTTTATCTTGGTATTAGGGGAGTTTATTTGGAGGAACCCTCTGCACTTTCATCAAAAACTACTTATCTGCTATAAATACATATTGTCTAGTGCCTAGAAGTAACATGGTCTGATCCAGTCCACATTCTCTCTTTGGACTCAGACTGCTGTAGAAGTTGGTAACAGATCTAGCATGCCTGAGAATGCTAGGAGTCTGATAGTCTATATCTGGCAGGCCATTAATTGAATGCAATAAAGCATCTTTTTTTTTTTTTAACCTTGTAGTTCAATTAATGACTTCTGGAAAGATACCAAAATCACATAGTCCCAGTATATTTTTGAGTAGGTAATTAATAACAAAGCTATAATAATACCAGCTAAAGAGTGGAAATACAAAGCATCCATTTGTGGAACACTGTTCTTATTTTCTCATACTTTTATTATAATTCTTTGTGCAAGTAGACTAAGCAGTTTGCAGTGTGACTTTAGAGGATGAGCTAAATGCTCTAAGATGTAGTTGTCAAAGAATGGCACACTTCGCTTTCCATTCTCACATGAATTAGCCATTCTGAGATGCAAACAAGCTTAGGCAGATAAAAAGGCTGCTACATGTATCTTTAAGATTGACTCTGTGGAAGAGTCAGCAGCTAGAAACAAGAATTCTGAGTCGGATGGCATATTTCTTTAATCAGCATCAGGATTTATTTGATAGGTTCCCTGATACAGGATATACAGTCTGATAATCCTTAGTCAACAAACTGGCTGTGGCCCTATGATGTTGCTGCTGATGCACACTGCATACAGATTACTTAAACTAAATTGATCTCCCCTTCCGTGTTCTATATGTGCTTCACAGAGATGAAAATAGACAGATTTGCCCTTGCCAGCTATATCATTCACTTTGTTAGACATCTAACCAGAGTTCAGTATATGATCATTACAAAGTAGAAATGGAAAAAATATTCAAAGAATAGGCAATGTAACTACACCTCCTAATGAATATTCAAACTTAATTGGGTTAAAACACACTTCTCATTAAACATCACTGTAAATGGCACTAAGTGATCTCAGAAAGAATTATCACTCCTTCACATTAATATTTTGACCATGGGTAGTCCCTGAGGCTACGAGGGGCTTATTTTCTGAATGTGTCTGACTGGTTCCATGCAGGGTTGGAAAAAGAATTTCACAGTCACTTCAGATCTTGAACTGATTAGAAACAGAAATATTTCATTAACTTTTTCTTGGGCACATTCCTCCTTCTATTATAGCGCTATGTAGTAAGAGAAAGGAAGGAAATGAGAGATGTTAGAATCTCTGGATTTTCTGCCACAGTTGTGAGCAGCCTGCCTTCGTGCAGCAGATTCTTCTGAGCACTTGTTTCCTACTGTGATGAGATGTCAGGCAGGTTGTGTAGTGGGGACCAATAGTTTCATCACCTGCTGTAGAATAAGTTAACAGAGATTATCTGTGGCAATCAAGTAAACAAGTGGCAATCATGTGTATGGTTTCTTAAAACCATACTTAAATATTGGTGGTTATTGTTGGAAGGTCAAAATACTTATTCCAGGTGATTGTCACCTATTGAATGTGATACTCCTTGCTAATGCAAGGGAGATGCTATAAATTCTTTGGTCCCTTGAGAAATTCTGCTTCAATTTAAACATTTTTCCATACTTCAGAAATGACATTGTGTACAAGTTGAGAAAAAACCCACTGTCATTGAAGGGAGAAAGATTATCAATTTGATCAGTTAGACAAGTGATTTTTGAGTTCTGATAGCTATGCTTAATTCTGAGATGGATGCCAGAACTTATCCTAACCCAGAGGCAGTTCTATTTACACCTCAGGATGTGAAGAACATTTCCACTTGTTACCGAGAATGTAGCTTTCTTTACAGTGTTCGGAAGAGTAATAAATCAGCGTTTTTAAGGTATTCCAAGGTGCTATCTGAAAATTAAAGGTTTTTATTGTTTCACCTTTTACAGGTACCTACTGAGAAGTCAGAAAGACTTACACTTATTTTTTTATTAAATTGTTGTGGATACTGTATGTATATAAATAATCTTGCTGTACTACTTTGTCACTTGGCAGCCCAGTAAAATAATTAAATTAAAAGTTTAGGAAAATGTTTAATACTGAGTGACTACATCCCTAGTTAATAAGCTTCCTAAAGCTTCCTAATTTCACAGAAATCACAGCAAAGTTGATGCTTTCAGAAATTAATATTACAATATAACTCTAATATATCACTATAACATCAGTACATTTCAAAATTATCCTGAAGCATTTCCAAACAATGTTTCTATCTCAGCCTCTTCCACTCTTAGTACTCTGATTTACCTTCTGCTAGATCGTCTTCATACTACTACCAACAATAATGTCTGAAGCCTAAGAAAGAAAGCTCCTTCAATCTGTTGGCTGAAATTTAAACGAGATATTTAGCACATCATAACCAAAAATCAAATAACTTTTAGAGTATTAGGAAAATGTGACCATTGCTTCTTTCTAGCCTTGTTTGTATTTTAAAATATTGCAAGCAGTCAAGAGAGACCGAACTTTACTGATACGTGATTCTGGTTTTGCTTATGAGTTTTCTAGTTTAGCTTCCATTTACCTGGCATTTTGGGGTGGGGGGAAGGGAGGGGTAACATGAACATGCATTCCCTATTCTGCATGAAACTGTAGAGCCTGTGTAATTCTGTATTGTTACTGCTTGAGGAGTTGTCCTGATGGAACACAGTCCCTCTTTTCCAGTGTTTCTAAACAGTAGTTTGGGGTTGGATTTTCTTTTTGTTTGGGTTTGAGTTGTTGGGTTTTTTTCTTAATTCACTCCAAGGAGAAAGAGAAAAAAGAATTTTTTGGGACGAGTTGTTCTACCATTTTCTAAAAAGAACTGGAAAACTCTATAGAAAACAGGAGGGTATATGGTTCAGGAGGTCTCATCCAATTCTTCTTAGCAGTAGGAAAACATTCAGTGTTCTGGATCTGTGTTTCAGAAAGTACTTTTAAAATACAGAAAATTTTATTTAATTTCAGGAAGTGCTCTTCTTTTCTCCTTAATGGCAACCCCCTAAAATTTAAAAGCCTATAAAATCTGCCATTACACGGAAAATTTAGGAGAGAGAGTAGCGTAGTACTTCTAAACACTGCACTGGTAATTCGATATTGGATGGCATAGCTACTACTGATTATTGACTTCTCTGTTCTTCATATACTCTAAGTGCTTAAAGGATAACAGAAAATGTCACTGCTTTCCCTGAAGGTAATTGGAACATCTAATTTGTCTTATGATCTTTCAGTGAAGCTAAAGACAATAAATTAGGGAGTATATTTTTCTACTCTTCATGGACTCCTACATGGACTCCAGCTGCTTGCAAAGCAGCTATCGGTGAAGGCAATGTTTTAAACTGAACAGTGTGTGTCCAAGATTATAAAGGATATTAAATTTTACTTCAAATGTACTGTTGATACAGAGCTAATTTGAAAAAAATACAAACTATAACCATATATGTATTAGGTGTATTTCATGGATATTGTAAGTCCTTTCTCCTTATTGAAATACTTCCCTCACCCTGTCCCCAGTGAAATCCAAATTCCACATCAGCCAGAAATTGAGTATGTTTCTTGCAGTATGACATTTCCCTGAGCATCTATAGCTAATTCCAAGTAGCAATTATAAGATTTACGTATGTATGATGCCTTCTTAATGAAGGATGCTCAATGTTTTTCATATTATATGGCAAAATTTAAATTAAGTTCCTTTTCCAGGAACTGTGACTATTGTATGTTAGTAAAAATGGAAATATAATCATTTGCCTTTTTGTACTAAAAAGTGTAGATAGCTGCACCATTAATGGGAGTTTCATGGCCTGAAATACGATTCTCTTGGGGATTGCAGAACCTCATATCTTGACAGAGGCAAGGCTCCCATGGCAATGTGTCAGCAGGTTGAGCCAACAGCAAAGCTGTGTGTGTGTTCCTGTTAGGCACAGGCACAAACATGCCACATACATATGCACACACACAAGCCCACAGAACAGAGGGTCCCTCACCCAGAAAAAGTTAGAAATGGAGTTTAATGATAAGGCAGGACAGACTGTGCTGATCAGGTGCAGGGCATGGCCAGGCAAGTGTATCGACCAGCCCTGCTTACATGCAACAGTAAGTGTGCAGTGAAATGCAAATAATTTTGGATTTTTTTCTGTAAGACCTCATAATTCACCTAAAAAACATGCAAGAAAATTGTAATTCGTTTAACTGGTGGCTGGCAATATAGCTTAAGCAGAAGATAACTGAAAGCAAAGAATGCTAAAGAAATTATGAAGTAACAAAACAATTTTTATCAGACCTTTGGAAGAATACTAAGGCTGGAATCTGAAAGATAATGCATTACAGTGTTCTGCAATATTTGTAAAGTGTGGGACAGAAGAGGCTAATAATTTCTGTGTGTGCAAAATTTGTATTTACTTTGCCCTGTTTGTTTTCTTTTTCTCATATTTAGACTTCTGCAATTTCAGGATGCTTTGTTCTACTTGGGGACCTTGACTTTGCCATTATGTGTACAACAAATAACTCTGTCCTTGAGTATCTCCTTGCTGTCAAATCTCAAAGTACCGACTATGCAGATGCTGTAATTATTTGAAAGGCCACTTATATGCTAGGATTTGTTTTTTCCTTCCTCTACCAAGTGAGAGTAATTTTTTATAACCGCTGAAGAAGCAAGAAAATTGTTTTTATTTTCTCCCAATGAAAAATATTCACTATTAGGATTATATTATTCATAATCAAAAATTCCTAAAATGCTTAACACTTAGAAGCCTACTTAGAAGCCTACTAAGCACCAGAAAGTTTTCTGAAAATTTATTTCTTAAAAACAGATAGATGATTTAAAGGACAGTTTTGCACTGATGCTTTCTAGATTTAGTGCTAGGTATGTATATATTCTTTTTAAATATATAATCTAGTAACTATGACCATCCACACTGAGAAGTGTGCTCAAAATTTATATGTCATTCCTACAGTTTTAGTAGGACTACATTCTACTGCTCATTTAAGAAGAAATGCAGCAATTAGGGCTTAGTTAATAATTTAAATGTTGGCTGGAATATAGTATATGCAGAGGGCAGCTGAAAGAAAATAGAGATAAGGGAATTCTAACATAACAAAATGTCTTTTAACAGAGGTTTGGAAGAATATCAAGACTGGAATAAAAAGGGTAAGGGATACAGTTTTCTGCAATATTAATGTGTGGTGCAGAAGAGCCTTGTACTGTGTTTGTGTGGGGAAGTGCAGCTAGTGACTTCAAAGTATGCAATGTGATGAGGAGTAAAAGTCAGGGAACAAGGAATGAGAAGCTCTGGCACCGTCCTGCTACTTTTCCAGGTGACTGAGGTTGTGGAGAGCTAAGTAAACAGGGGGAAGACTGGGGTAGTCTGTAGGAGCTAGCTAGAAAGAAAAGCTAAGATGTACTACTCCTGCTGTGTGAGGAGCCTAAAGAAGGTTACCAGTGAGATTGCCCCCAAATAAGAAGGACACTGAACCCCACCTAGCCAAAATTCAGGTTAATTATGAGCTTAGAGGGAGAGCAACCCCACCATCCCTGCTTTTGTCTGTATTTCTATACAGGTTTACATGAGTATGTAGCACATGGTACATGAGTAGTTTTGGTATTTCATCACTGAGTTCTGTTAAAGCTCCCCAGTGAGTGCTGTCTGGCTCTGGTAGTGTGCTACCCTTTACTTGGTCTGTGTGTAGTCTCTTCTACAGAAGGGTTCCCAAGTTAGGACCTGCACACTTTCTTCCTCAGAGGACAAATTCAACGAATTCACTTAGCTTCTTTGCAATAATCTTGTCTTTTCTCAGTACTGTCTTTATACCACGAATATCAATTGGCATTATAGACACTTTAGCAGGCTCTTTCTTTCTGTGGTGTTTGAAGAAGGATTTAGAACTAGTTATGATCCCTGTATCTAGCTGCTCTTCAAACTGTTTGTTTTTTTTTTTACCCTTCCTAACTGTATTTTTAAATTTAATTTGCTGAAGTTTAAGATCCTTTCTTTAGTTTTCTTTTGCTTAAAATTTTAGTATTTTAAGGTTGTCTTCTTATTTCTATCCCTTGCATAGGATTCTAGCTTTTGGGTGGAAATGTTTCTGGGTGAATTGCTGTAAACCTTCCCCTATTAAATGAAAAATCAGGACTTTAAAATAAAACAAAACCTCTCTAAAAGCACAAGACCAGCTCTTTACTTTGACAAGCATGTGAAAATTCATGTCAAATTTTATGAACAAACCCCCTCTCTTACCAAAAGAATTCTGGAAGTAGAAAAATTCTGCAAAGAAGAAACAAACAAAATCTAAAAAGCCATGAGCACACAAGCCTAAGAGTAATGGCATAATTTAAAATATTTTTTATTTAAAAAATTCTCTTGAAAGAAAGTAACTATAGAAAAAGCATATTGTGCAAGCCATAAGTCACTTTCTGTTCATTGTCTTTTTCCCAACTTTACCTCCTTGAATTTTAACATCCTAAACTTTTTTCAACCGCACTTGCTAAAACATCCTAAATCTATTTTTGTTCTTTTAATAATAAGTACAGTAAATAATTTTCAGCACATTGTCCTTTTGTAAATAATTTTCAGCATATCAAAGTTGGTACAGGCTGTTAAGTATTTTTCTTAATGTACTTCAAATAAGTTTTCAAATAGTCTCCTGTACACTGATATTCCCTTGCCTGTAGCTTCAGGATGCTGAAAATTCTCAAGTTTATTGTAGTTTATGCTTATATTTGTTATTTGGTATAAATGTAATATTATGTGAATACTTGTATTGCCTGCAATGTTTTCCTAACTGTTTCCAATAGAATACCTTCTGAGCCAAAGGCATGAGTCAAAGTCATATTCCTCTCTCTCCTTCTTTATTTGTATATGCCTAGACAGACTGTCAGTTGACTGGGTATCTTTGCAGTGCACGGGATTAGTAGTCTGAGTTATGCAAGTTACTGCAGGAGAAGGAAAAATGCTGTGAATGGCCCTTTAAGACTGCAGAAACAGTAAAACAGACCTTAAGGATATAGCTGTGCTATTTTTATCATGGTAGAGACTGTTTTTTGAGCAGTGGATATATTTCAACGTATTCACAGTAGGATATTTCTTATCTGTGGAGTTTGGGGCTCTAGTGTTCCAAGAGTTTTGTAAAATAATAATGAACTAGATGGTGTTGATATGAATAATGCATGTTATGCTGGAGACAAAGTGAATTTCCTGGGACCCATATTGCTAATACTGATCCACTTGTACCAGAATAGGGAATTCTCTTTTCTGGAGTTAAAAAAACTGAGTTTCCATGCCATCAGTGCTAGGAAATACACTGATAAGCTGTGCATGGGGAAAAGAATTGTACTGTTGTCAACTAGTCATAGTTGTGTCTGAAGATCAGGGTTACCTGAATTCATCAAATTGCAATGCAGGTCCAGGTACCTGTTTGTCTCAGTCTCCCTAAGTGGAAAAAGAAAAAAGCACATTGAAAAGTCATTAAAAAATGATGGTTGGGAAAATTACAGAAGGGGAGGGGCAGGGAGAGTTCTTACAGGGTACAAAAAAGCCTTAGCGCTTAAGTTCCAGTTTCTGGTCAAACTCCACACTTATCACACTGAAAGGATTAAACACCATGGCTTTTTGAAACTGTGTTGACCTTTGCACTTTTAAGTTGAAAGGGTTTTATTAGGTCCTTTGTAGATACTTAAAGTTTATAAAAAAATATATGAAAGGATAGGAATTTTGAGTAAAGATATCATGAGAAAGACCTGTGAAGTACATTGGGTTTGTTATTGTCAAGTTACAGACTACAATACTTAGAAGACCGATGCATTGTATGGGAACATCAAGCACTTACGGAAATAGAGCAGAAAAGCTGAAAAATCGGGGGATAATTGATTTTTAATTTAACCTTTGCTACATTATAAGTAGATGAATTGAAGAAATGTTTACAAAAAGTCTGAAGTCCAAGCTCTGTAGTATAAAGTAAATAAGCTTATTTCTTTTATTACTTCCGTACCCAAAATTGTAAGACATACTTGGTAGAGAAATCAGCAGATAAACTATTTTCTTAAAGAGACTTTGAGTGACATCAATAGATAAATATTTGGAATGGAGAAGATATAATTATAGTACTAGTAATGAAAAATCCATTGTTACTCAAGTGTTATTCTTTGTATCTCATGTACTCATGCGTGTTTGCAGGAAATAGGGAGAATCATTGGCAAACCATTGGTAGCAGTTCCCCAGAGATTGTAAGGGACACCTTTTATGTTCTGGACAGTTGGGATTGGGCGTCTAAGAAAAAGGAAAACAGAGAGAATGCCTTATTAGTGTGATGAATTTCAGGGACCTAAATGGAATGTGTTAAAGTGTTTTAATGTGCTTAGGCATCCGAAATTTTCATATAAAGGAGCTTTTCTGTGCCAGTGCCCCAACCTTGTGTGAGTATGCAAAGGCTGCCTAGTAGATCCTGGGTGTGCCTTTCAGCATTTAGCAACGTGGTACCAAAGTACATTTGTGGATCATGTTTTGGAGACGTCTTTAACTTTCTAGCTGAGTATCTAGGAAAAGCAACTCTCAGCTGGAGAGCTGGAACTAAAGAGGGCTGAAGACAAGAGATTTGCCAGATGGGATAACTGGGGCAAAAAAACAGCAAAGAAGCAGCTATGAAGTAACTGTGATGTTCTTGGAGAAATGATCTGTGCACAAAGGAAGGCATCGAAGAAAGCAAGAAAATGTGGGAAGGCAGTATCACAGATGTAAAGGAGAAACCAATAGAGAACATAGCAGTAAAGAAAAGATAACTGTAACAGGGAAAGCTGAGTTATATGAAAGTGAAATTTAATGTGGTTTGCCGGCCATTTGAAGTAATGTAAATTTTTCTTTTCAGTGTAGGTTTTGTTTGTTTGTTTGTTTTCCCAAGACTTAAAGGCTAGGGCACAACTCAGGTGTCTCTGGAGCTCATTTGAGTTCTGACCATCTCAGAGAGCAACAGTGTGGTACATGGCTTTCCTTTGCTCCAGGAGGAATCCATACAATGATTCACTACACCTGGAAGAAATTATGACTGAATCATGAGGTAGGACAACAGTCAATGTTTTTTACATTCTCAGTTTTTGTCATTATGGAATATGCTTTTCTGCCTGCTGGACTGCCATGTGACTAGATCACATTTCCTTTCACCCACTTGTGTGAAAATGTTCAGAGAGTCACAATTGTGCCTTAAGCCTGAGTGTTCGCTGAGGCATGTATGGGTACTGAAAGCTAAAGATGTTGGAACATAAGAGGGACTGAAACCCCAGTGTAGTCTAGCAGGCTGCCTGTGCAGTGTTGGATACTGGTCAATCCTGTGACAGCCTTTGGCATAGAGCTGCAGACTGTAGGAATGCAGCTGCTGAGGAACCCAGCAAGCAAGCAAGTTTAAAAAAGCAAGGCAGGATTCTGCTGACTTTTTTTCCTGAGGAACCTCATCAGAATCAAGCTGTCTCCATAAAATATTGAACTGGAAAACACTAGTAAACACATACCTCCCAAGTTTTCCAACTGACTGTAAAAACCAGAATTATACTTCTAGTAATGTGTTACTTAAAAGTTGTTTTGGTAACAAAAGCTCAAGGAAGATAAATGACCAACAGTTTATACATTAGAGCCAAGGCGGGTTGTCCAAACTCTCTGCAAAGGATTACTTTAATTTTCTTTTCTTTTTTTTTTTCCTGCAAATTTTTGTCAAGCATAAAAATGAAACATAGGAGGAAGTGTGTCCTGTTTCCTCAAAATCCAGAAGTGCACTGTCTTCAGGTGGTACCAGCTTGCTTGCGATGAGTTCATTCCAGTGCCCTAGATACTGAGGCTTAAAGTATTTGGATGAACTATTAATACCAATAACTAGACCTCATAGATAGAGGTTTATCTGTTTTATGAATATATACATACTAGATATAAATCTAAGTATCTATTTGGATCTGGTCAGTATAGTTAGAAGTATAAATATGGCATTGTGGGAAACTTTCGGACATGCATTTCTTTACAGAGTTTGGGACATTAAGACTAAACTGTGTTGCATAAGAAATTTATAATTCGTCAGTCTGGCCTTCATTCCAATAAACCTTACAAACTTAAAAAATACAAGTGTAAAACAGTCCTCCTAGGTACTATGCACATAAAATCCAGTTGTGAACACTTACCACAAAACACATGATACATGAATGCCACAGGCGAGACAGCACCAATTAGACAAACTGCCTTCCAGATGGTGCAGTCTCTGATTTTGGATAATTGCTTGAAATGATATAGTGAAAAAAAAAGAAGAAAGTAGAAATCTTGCTGCAGTCTAGACGTATTATCTAAAAAACAAAGGACCAAATCCTTAGCAGTTTGCTTGCACTTTAATTTTAGGAGGCTAGTATTTGAGAGAACTCATGATACTGACTCTCGTGGCAAATGCGTGGTAGAACCACGTTCTTTCACAACTGTGTTTAAAAGGAGCAACACGGCATCAGTTATACAGAACTTTCAGATTGCCTGAATGTGAAAGAAGCATTATATACCTCTGGTGTGCTTCATCATATAAGACTATAAAGACATGTATCTCTGTTTGTTTTAGTCCTCTGAGAGAGGATTTCGCTCTTCCTACTCTGCCCACTCAGATTTGTGAAGTGAAACTGTAGGTGTGGATTTGAAAAGGCCCCTGCTGGAATAAGTGTAGGGGAGAGATCAAACAGCACAGTGTCATTTTTTACCCTCATTTCTCAGTTTATTGGCTCTGACAGAGAGGCATGTCAAGAGTGAATGTGCATTGTGGAATTTGTGGTTTGTTGCGTGAAAATTCTTACAGCCCTTGGTTACTTAGCCAAAACCCCAAAAAATGTTTAGAACCTCTCATAGAAGCAAACAAAGCGAAGAAACACACTTGGATAAGAAACAATCCTTAACTGCTTATATTGATGATATGCTTTAATGGACAGACAGTGAAACAAACTCATTTTTTTCCTCCTTACTCAGGTTCTGTTGTGTAGAAATGGCATTTGCAGAAGCTATTCAGGGCTATGAACTACCACTGCATGTAGGCTGGCTCTGTTTGCTCTTTCTGTTTGAAATGTGCTGAACTTTGGCTAGGGAGAGGTTCAAGGGCAGGCTAAATTTCTGCTTCTGCAGGGATGTCCTGATCACGTCCCATTAAAGGGTTTTAATGTCTTTACATTTTACAGAAGAAGCTGTGCTACTGTTCCCTCCATTGGAGGGAAAAGATGAGAGCTTTTTGTCCGCACAGGCTTTTACAACGTTCAGTTCTTTGGGCTGATATTAGGAAATGGATTTTCTTCTTCCCATCTCCCTAAGCACAATTAGTCTGAGTCCTTCTCTTGTTTTCCTTGTCTAACAACTTTGAAGTCAAATTGTACAAACAGAGCTGCACAATAATATAGTACAAAATTACCTATGTTCTCATTTCTGTCACTGGAAACATTTTTCCCAATGAACCAATCTTCCCATAATATATATCAGTCAGAATATCTCTCACTCTACAGAGCTGAGAAGTGAGTTTTGATTTTCAGAGTATACTGTACTTAGCAAACTGATCTCAATGTTTCAGCAGAAATACTTTTCCTTCATTCTGCAGAGCTGGCTGAGTACATCCTCTGAACACATGGATGGCAGCAAGGGGTGGTCAACAAGCCATGTGCTTGTTTCCCCCTCCCCCTTTTTTTGTTTTGTTTTTGTTTTGTTGAGAAAGCAGATAGAATCTGATTTTCATCATATGCATATTCATTGGAATATGGATGTTCCTGTAATCAAAAATCAATGGGCCAAACTGTTCATAGGCAAGATGCCATGGAAATGTTCTCTGAGAATATGATACAGTTGATATACAGAGAAGTGCTTGTGGCTGGTATCCAGAGTACAGAGAACTAGTCTATAGCAAGCCTCTGTAAGCCCAGACTTAAAGCTTGATCCTGACATTTGCTAGCATTGTAGAGGGAAGGTGCCATCTAAATGGGGAGCAAAGCGGAGACAGGGATAAAAGGTACATCACGTGACACAGAAGTGCATGGCACATGAACCAGTACTAAAGGAAATGATCTAAAGCTAGTAGCTCCTTCACTCCTATAGTATATAATACAGAAAATTGTTCTCAATTAGGGAGATTTCGATTTAACTAAGCGCTGTGTGATGAACTACCTTTTTTTGTCAGCTCTGAATCTTGCACCGGCTGGTTTTGTTTGATGCATTTTAGTCTTGTATTTGGAGAGGTAGTGAAAAATCAGATCCAATCCACTGTCTGCATGTTACTCGTGATTTTGTAGGCCTTAGTCATGTGGGTTTTGATCTAAACCTCCTTAGTCGTTAAAGCAGCTCCATACGTTATTGCCCTTTTCCGATTCTGTATCATTTCTTGAAGATACGTAGCCTAGACTTGTGCAGCGTATTTAAGCTGGGGCAAACCTTGAATTGTATAATGGTAGTCACATTTTATTTCTCTATTCCTAACCATAATTTGTATCTCCAGTTTGCTTTTTTGATTGCTATTGAACAGTAAGCTGAAATTTTCCGAGGACAGTCAATTATAACCTTAATATTTAATTTCCTTAGGGGCAATGTTCATCTTAGATCCCATTATTTTATATGTGGGATTAGGACACTTTTACATAATGTGTATCCAATATAGAGTTGCCAGCATTGAATTTAGCTGTCTAGTCACTGCATCCTGTAAGGCTTTTCTGCAATTTTTCACACTGTTTTCTACTCAAAAAACCCTTAATATTCTTGGTAACTTTGCTACCTTGCTATTCAAGCCTCTTTTTTTCCCCTCCAGGTCATTTATGAAAAGTATAGTTTTTCCTCTCTTCTCCACTATGGTTATTTATTCTCAGCCGCTGTTCCCTGAGTTTTAGCCAAATAATTGCCAATGCATGGACCTTCTCTGTTATTTCATGGATACTTAGATTCCTTAACATCTATTGTTAAGGGAACTTGTCAAAAGCCATTTAGATGACCAAGATGACTCTGTCAGTCAGATCTGTCTTGTCAATGTGCTTGTTACTTCTTTCAGAGAACTTCAAGACTACTCATGCAAAGGCATTTGGGAAGGTGAATTAGATCATGTGGTAGTTTTGTGAGCAACTTCAAATACATCCATCCTATTTTCAGGATTCAAATAATGTTATTATATACGACCGTGTGGTATGGAAGTATAAACTAGATCTTGATGCTGGTTCTGTAAGTCTCATCTGTAAATCCTGAAGAAGGTAGCAACTCTGTGGAAATACTAGCTAATAGGGTAGTTGAAAACCAGGGAGCGAGAGGTGATGCTGGCTCTGGCTTTTTCTATTTGTTGAGTTCTTGTTGTTTCTAATTGGAGGTGTCAGGATGAGATCAGCTTTATCTTTTCAAAGTGTTTATATATACAGATTTGCAAGTCTTAATCACTTTAGTTAATTGATGTACCTTTGGGCCCAGTCCTGTCACTGATGGTTTATGGGAATTGCTTTGTTTTACCAGGAGATCTGAGAGCAGCTTGGCTTCAATAGCCACAAGGCTTCCAGAAATTAAGAGGGAGGTACGGAGAATACATGCTTTATAACATACTGATTAAAAGTGTAAATATTCTTTTTTTCTACTCTATTAGAGGCTTGTGGTGGAAGAAACTTAGATAGCACTTATGATTTCACTTTTTTGGTCTAATACCAGTATGTCTGACAAATGGTCATGAATTTTAGTTGTATAAGTATTGGAAGCCCTATCGAGGCAAAAAAGGCAAACATATTCCAGTAGCTATTTTTAAGTACTAGTTAATACACATTAGAATCAATGGTCATATATTTTTAGTGCATTATTTGGGTTAGATTTGGCCTGGCCTGGATAGAGTTTACTTCATTTTGACTTTCAGTATCCTTTTTGATTGATGTTAACACTGATCAGTCTCAGCACAAACCAATATGCACACGTTGCTGTTAGGTATAATATCTATTAAGATGAAGGCTTTGGAGAGCTGAAAATGAAGTTCCGAAGTAGAAGAATAAGGCTCCCTATCAGGAAAATGAGAAGTTTAATTTTACTTGTCACCTCTTGTTTGTGGTAACCTAGCAAAGTACCATAAGTATCTCTCCAGGCAGCAGTGTAGGACAGAAGCACAGTAGATTGTAGAAATACCTTATAGTTCACTATTTTTATAGTGACTCCATGTCAGAACCACAAATAGTTTCATAAAAATAAAATCTTTTCACATACATTACCAGGAGATAAGCTCTAAGCCCAGACATGTATATCATGTTATAGATACTTGTGTATATGCTCTGGGACCTTAGCAAACTCTTTATTGGGAGGTGAAAGGATGGACAGAGTCTGTTCTTTGTTCTTATTAAAAAAGTGCTTGGGAATCTTTATGTTCCACGTAAGCTTACCAAAGAGAAGTAAAATGAGTTTTACTGTTTTATCTAATATCTGTATCACTCTATTTAAGCAGGCAGTAAAAGGCCTGGGACCCAATCATGCTGTTTTATTTTTTTCACTGCATTTTATAATTAGCTTAAAAATTACAGAAATAGTTAAATGTTTTATGCAATTACTAAAGGGAAAATTGTAGATGTTTTAAGGTAATAACAGCTGCATTTCAGAAATAAGCAATTTAGAAAAGTTTATCTGCACTCCCACATTTACACATATGTTTCAGGGTTAGGGTTTTTGTTTTCAAGATGGATCCTAACATGAAAGAAGACTTTGTGCTCTGCCCAGTCAGGAGTGTTGCTACTGTTTGATGGTCTGTGGTTTAGTAGGAAAAGGGTTAATTGTTGTGTTTTTGAGCACTTATGATAATATGGAATTATTCCAATGTTCCTGAGTAATTGCAAACACAGGAATTGCAAGTACACTAATAAGTTAGTTGAAGCTGATTTCATATACAGTAGAAAATTACATTTAGTGAGCCCACTTTCTAACTGATCCTTTAATTTGCAATGAATGCTACGCTAATGAGTATGTGTCTCTCTCAGTTTAAATACTGCTGGTAAAGAAAACTCTATTCTTGTACCAGACTAAAAAAGCAAAAGAACTAAGAAATGCTTCTCTCTGAATGAAAGAATAAAATGCTATTGGAAATTACCTTGGGAAGATTCATAAGCCAGTTCACTTTTGTTTTTTTTGTCTTTTTTATTCTCCAGCTGGTAAAGTCTACCCCTGAAAGTAGTGAAAGATGATGTTGGTAAAATGAGTGACTGCTATTAGGAGACACAGTGGGCAAATGTAGAGATTTTTGACTGGCTGAAGTACAGTCTTTGATACAACATATTTTCTATAAAAGTCTTTTCTGATATAACAGCCTTTTTTAAAGGTGGCACAATCATATATCTATCCATGTATTTTAATAATGCCCAGCCTTATAGTATGAGGGTGTCTCCTTAAGCTCCTTCTGCACAAATATTATATCTTGCTCTTGTAAATTCTGCACCTTTCACTATTAAATCTACTATTTTCTATAGTAGATTAAACTCTTTTTTAACAGTTACTATTTTGATTAACAGTTATCATTATCATATCTTGCAAAGCTTGCTAGTAAACTCTTGAACTTGCAAATTTCTTGTGCACAGCGGCACTAGCAGACATCATGCTGTTAAGTCCTAGATACCGTTAGTGGATGGACACTGCACTCCCATGGCTCTCTAAACGTTTCTTTGCTTAACCCTGTATTGACTTTTCAAGAATGTCTGCCAGGTCCAATTCAAGAAGGGGCATTAATTTAACCTCAATGTAAATTAATTTCTTGGCATGCCATCAATCTTGTGCTGATTCCTGTTTTCTTTGTCTGGTATAAACAACATAGTTTCTATTAATATTAAGGATAATTTTTTATTCCCTTTTATCTTATCGCCATTTTTCTCTCTCCTCCTTTCCAGGCAAATAGAGTAAAAGTTTTTCCTCTCTTGGTAACTCATCTACAATCAACTTAAATGAAGACACAACAATATTTTTATTAATTAACTTGCAAATTTGAGTAATCTCATTGTCATCATGTGCACTGGTGATTGTAATTAATTACTGGCTGGTAGTACTAAATACATAATCTTACAAGTCTTGAGTATTTAGTAATATTGTGCTATATATATGGATCAAAGACAAGAAAATGAATCTATATAATTCTAGTTCTAAGGCCAGCTATCATTATATCTAATTATAGTAGTTTCCAATGAAAAGCATTATTTTAGTGTCTATTTGCTTCACTCAGGACTGGCCAAGTATTGGCTGGACTAACATGGTATGTTTAAGATGAAGAGAGAGAGGAGGAGGTTGTATAATCTTGACTGCAACGAAGAATGAAACTTGCATTCTTAACTCCAGACTGCAGACTGAAGTTCTTATCTAACCCATTTCCCTGTTCTGATACAGAGTAGCGTGCTCTGTGTAATACCTAAGGGGAAATAGTTTGTCTTGTCGGCAAAGACCTTCAGTGGCAGAGATCCTACAATCTCCACAGAGAATCCATTCAAACAGCTCCAACCTTCTTAATCTTTACTCATAAATCTTTCCAGTTAGGTACTAATTTTCCATCTCAAGCTGGACACAGTGCTCCAACTGAATATTTACTAGTTCTAGGTAGAGTAAGAAGGGTTGATTGCCTCACAAGTCTTGCAGGCTATACTATTATTCTTGGATACAGATACTATGTTTATGCTTACTCCAATGCAACAATATAGTTGTCTATATTCAGGTTTTGTGACAGATTATAAGCCTCTTCCATTTCTTATGGAAGTACCACCTACCCAGAGAGGCCCATTCTTTGTACAGTTTATTTCAGCCCAATGTAATTTTCACTTGTGTTTAGTGAGTTTCAGTTTTTTCTAATTTATCACATAATTTTAAATTCTAATTTTGTCTTTCACTTTTAGTTCCTATCAGTGCCACTGTCAAAATGGCTCTGAGATTTCATTGGCAGTTTGATAAAGTACTTTAAAATGAAGCCTATCATGCCCAGTCCCTCTGAAAACGTCTAATTTATCTAGATATGCTTCAACCTGTTCTCTCCTTATCCAGTACTTACCCCTTAGATACAGATGTGAACAGTGATAGCAATCAAATCGCAGTTCACTTCTTAATGCAGATTGACAAATGTGAGACAATAAATGCTTTTAATTTTTAAGGTGGATTAGGAGTTTGGTTTTAAAATGGATTAACAGCCTAAATTTAACTTCAGTTAATTCAGAAGATATTTCATAGAGCTAAAAACTGAATTTGGTATTTAACCTAAATCATATCACCTCTGTTCCCCTTATACTACAATTCTCTTAATTTGACAGAGGAGTTATGTACCGCTCCTTAGCACATATTCAGATTTCGCATGTAAACTCAGTCTGACAGCTATTGTTTTTCTGCAGTCTCAGTAGTAATGCTGGTTTGGATTTTTTTTTAATCAGTTGGATCAAATCTGTTACATTTTTCATTTTGTAAACTGTTATTTCTCTTCCTGTATCCATGAAATGGTTTTAGAACACTTCTTTGTAGTATACCAGAATTTGAAACACATGACCTTGTGAGCATGAAACTGAACCTTTCCTACCCTGAGTCTTGCATTGCTGTTCTCTGCAGGTAAAATTATAGAAGGCCAAAAAGCCCTGCCCTTTTGATTTATTAAAATTGGACTGCTATTTTACAATTCTTTCTTAATAGGTATAAGTGTCTATGCAAGGTACTAAGCACTAGAGAATCAAAGTCTATTGCTTCCCCTTTATCACATTCTAGTCTTACTGTTTGTTCCCTTGTATTCATGTCTTCCTGTAAGAAGTTATATTAACTTAGCTAACTTTAGAAACTTTTATTTTGATCAGGGCAGGGGGGTTAACACATATTCCCAGTTAGATGTCAAAAATCCTTATATAATTCAGTTTAAGTTCTTTCCCAAGCAATTTAAGCAGTCTGTGAAAGTAACACTGCAACTTAAGTACTGTTTTCCACAAAATATGCTTGCACTAGTTTCAACTAACCTGTTTCAGAGCTTAATGAATATAGGTTTTTCGAAGACCACAAGACTTCTGAACCTTCTCCTTGATATTTGTTTAGTGTTTAATGATCTGAAAAAGAGGTGCCATTCATAGCTGTGCAAAACTTGGTGGTTTTATATATATATTTTTTTAAACTTTAATCTACTTCCCTTTATGTTCATTGAATTTTGCTTTGTGTTTGGATTCAGCTGGATCCCAGAACTCCAAGCAAAATACTGGTTTCACCCAATTTCACACTGAAACCATGCAAAACCCACAAATTCTGACTGGTTTTGATGTGAAACCATAAAGTAGCTTGGCCCAAATTCATACAAAAAGTATATGAACCTTTCAATGAATATGGTCTGTGTTCCCAGTTTGTAGTGAAACATTAAACCAAGCAGGTTTTTTGTATGGCTTTATATTTATTGTACATGTTTTGTTTAGAGCCCATGTCACAACATTTCCAATACCTTAAAAATAAATTTGTTATTCTGCTTGTAGCCTTCAATGTAGGATTGCTTTTTCAGTAGAAACTGGAGGAAGCTGTTGAGCTGAAGCTCTTTGAAGGCAGACTGCTGGCAGAATGTCTCCTATTCAGTTACTGTGGATCAGGATCTCATTCTGTCTTTCCTCATCAGTTCATTTGCTTCAGCATTAATCTTTGTTCATGATTTCATAGCAAAGAGAAATAGGGCTCTGGATATTATACTGTGTTTTTGGTTCAGCTGTTAGCTGGGTCATGTCCCACTCACTGATGGTTCAAGGTTTTAGTGCAGTAGTTATGAATTCCTACTTATTTGGGGTCCAGTATTTCAATAACTAAATTCTTCTTTTTATTGTTATAAATGTTATGATTATTAATCCTGGATGGAGAATTATTTTTGTGGAGGGTGGGCATATTTCCATTTTTGGAGAGGATAATAGAATGGAGGGCTTTGATTTAATAACTGTTTTGTGATCCAGACAGTGTGAGGTCTTGCATACAATTTCTAAGTAAGGCATTAGGTACAGGTACTTTCAGCAGTGAAAAAATATGGTCCCATTCTATGTAGAAACAAATATTCTAAGAAGATATTAAATTACAGAATCATTATCTACATGGCCCTCTTATTTTTTCATGTACTAAGATCTACAAAGATCCAGCTGATAGTGAAATATGTTGTTGTCTATTGTTTGCTTTTAAATCTATGGTAGTATTACATTCCAACCTAAATACTTATGTTGAGAGTCCTATAGACAACTGGGCCAGTCTCCACACTAAGTTTATCACAAATTTTCTGGTACTTGAATTTGGTTAATTTGAGTGAGGCTTCCAAAATTTATAACTTTATTCAGTTAATAAAAGTAGTTGTTGTTTTACCTTGCAATACCACTAATTTCTCTTAGACTCAGAAGAGATTTCTCTTTTTTTCAGTTATTAGGGATTTTTTGCAAGTTCCTGCTGAACTGAAAATAAGTGAAAATGATGTGCATTTTTTTATGAAAAAAAAAATCTGTTGTTTTTATTTAGGAAAAGCTCTTCTCAACCTATCACTAATGGCAGTTGTGACTGGGTGAGAACTGTAAGACTTAACACTTTTAGTGCTTTTCAGCTCCAGAAATCCCCAAATACTTTACAAGTTTAACTGTCTGTGTGTGGGACAAACACAATTCTTAGCTCATAAAGAAGGTTCTCAGTGGTTATTATCCACCTTAACTAGACTCTTCACTTGGAGAAGCGTAGTGAAGGGTGGCACTTTGCTCTTTCTATACACTACAGTAAGGTAGTTGCACCTGGCTCAGCCCAGACCTCAGAAGTGAGGAAAAAAATGGGGAATGGGTTACATTCAACACATCACAGGCACCTGTGGAAGTAGTGCTGTAAGGAGCAGAGAGTGCCCTGTGGGAAGGAGGAAGTTCACTACAGCAACTGCATTCCAGGCCAAGTCTTGCAACAAGACAGAACCAGCAGGGAGCTTTGGGGTGCCATGGATGTCATGCTTTGTCTTGCTGGACATCTCAAGCCTCTTAAGATGGCATGAGAGAGAAACATTGCTGGAGATCATGAGTTCCCAACTGTAGTCAGGGAAATGCAGAAAATGTCTTATATGAATTTAATAAGGGATATATAATTTGAGGACTCTTATTTTACTTAGCACTGCTGTTAAACACTTCTTGTAGTTTCCAGTTTATCTTTTGTCTCATCTTATGCTTAGACTGTGCACTGCTTGTGGAGGAGACAGCCTCGGTGTCTTGTTTCTACTGTACCAAATACAAAGGATCACAACCTGTTACCTGTTCCACACATCAATTTGTAATCACACAGTAATTCTTGCATGTGTCCCTGATGCTCAGAGAAGGAAGGAGTGAGCTTAAAAGCACACAGCAATGCTTTCTAATGGTTTGAAACAAGCAGTGGTGAATGCTTTTCTCAGCTGTCAGTGAAACCTGCTTGTCTTTAAGTCTGTTAGCTAAAAGAAGGTCAGCATTGTCTTCTTGTACCTACCATTTCCACTGGCCAGAATGGAAACTGCTTTTAAAATAGTTTTCTGAGCCTTCTCCATTTGCTCAGAGTATTTTATCTTCTAGAACTTAAATTCATGGTATACTGAATGGAGTTGCTGTGACTTAGTTAATATGAAAGCCTAAGTCCCTATTAGCTGTTCTAGAAAAAACCATGCTCTTTGTTGAATGATACAGCAAGCTATCTCATAATAAAATCATAGTAATTATGTCAAAGGTTTTACTCAAGAAGAAGAAGTTACTTTGGATTGTAACTTGCTTTCATGAAAATACATTGTGTGTGCTGCAGAAAAAATTGGCATTCCCACTACACTCTGGATAAGGTGCCATCAGATGCGTGAAAACAACATTAAGTCTGTCATTAAAGAGTTAGATTTGCTGAATCCAAATACCTGGATATATGCACTGAATGATAAAACTGTTTATTTGTGGCATATTAATATGGGTTTGTCATAACTAAACCTAATCTGAAACAGAGTCTGATATTCCTGTTGGGAGAGGAAAACCAAAGAAATGAGTGTTATCTGTATTCCTGTCTCTGTCTTTGTCATCAAAGTGCTGCGTGACGTTGGGCAAGTCCCCTCATTTGTGTGTTAGTTTCCATATTTATAACAAGAGGATGATGTTACTCAGAAGTCTTTATAAAGGGCTGTCATGAAAAGCACACTTAGAGCTAAATCGTTGTTGCTGTTTGTAAGAGGTGAAAGTTTCAAATGTGAACTCTGTTTATTTCATAGCAATGGAGTTTGGAATAGCATGTAATTGGGAATTGTAAAGAATGTCTAGCAGATAATTTTCCTCCTCTCTACCAGCAGGACAGATTTCATATCCTTTCCCTTTTTTGATGAATGCCAAGATTACTCTTCAGTGCCATTCATGAGATAATTTCCACAGGTTTCAGTTGCTTACAGTAATGCTTTGGGTACTACTGAAGATTTTTGCTACTGCTTTACTAAACTTTTCAGTGTTTCCAGTAAGTCTGTCTATAAGAACGTTTTGTTCTAATTGAACTGTCATTTGTATATAACATCACTTACACATATATTTAGATCATCATTGGAGTGTATATGTTTGCTTTTCTTTCTGTACATCAGAATGCTGACCCTGCTCCAGGTTCTGTTTTCCACAGGTAGTTCTGCAGTGCTTTGTTCTAAATCCTTTCTAATTTATCTGCTTAGATGTAATACATGCAGTTCTCCAGTAGGGATCTTATCAGTAAAGTGTATAGAGAATTAAAATGCTGTTTTTAATAAGTGAGATCTAATCTCTAATTTTATAATATTGTTTACAGTGGGCTAAATCACACCTAACTACTAGCACTGTGGTAAACAGTTGTAACAGAAAACAAGGGTGTTCTCCTCGGACGTTATTTTGCTCCTGCAGAGAGAAGGAATGTAGAGGAAAGTAAACACTATGTTTTTCAATTCCTAAGGTTAAATACTAGGTCCTCTGCATAAAAAAATGTATTGTTTTGTTTTGACAGAGTTTAGATTGAATTCCAGGAATTTCCTATTCCTTCTTTGACCTGGGTTTTAGAAGGAAGACAAAGGGGTATGGAAATAGCAAAGTACTCATCTGTCAGCATCATCAAAATACAGATTGTTTCTGCTAACTAACTCCACTAGCTCTTGCTCAGGCCTGTGGGAACTATGGTTCTTGACACTTCCCTTGTGAGTGTGTCTTTCAACACTCTCCCTGTAGCATTTGCTGCACAGAGAAGCCCTGTGACTTGTTCCCACCTGCATTATCTTTTGTTGCTCAAATGATATTGTCAAGGGGAGACCTGAAGTAGCCAAACTGGTTCCTCTACTACTTTTGGTACAACTCCTCAGTATTTTATGTAAATGAGAACTGTCCTACAAGCTGCAGGAATGATTTCTGCAAGGGGCTGGATGCAGAGGTAAATTTCATCCCTTCCAAAACTACACTTTTCTTTTCCTGTACTGGCACAGAAGGATGCATGCACATGCAGAATTCACCCTTCTGAGGCTGCACAGAATTGTTATGCTTACTGTATAGTCTTTCCCATATTCCCAGCATCCCTTTCTGCTCTACCTGTGTTCTCTGGATGAATATTTACAGTTTGGTGGGTGGCTTTTTTTTCCTTTTTGAACTACTTTGGTGCTGTCATGAACTGGGATGCTCATTTTGTAAAATACAATATAGTAATGACACTTGTTGCTGAACCAAGATAAAATATAAAATTTTCTAGTGGAGCTCCAATTGTGTTCAAGTACACAAATATGTAGGAGGGGTCTCTTGTAAGAGAGGAGTGGCAATCTGCCAGGTTAATTTTAATAAAACAAAAAGTTTGGTTGCAAAATCCTTATCTATATTCATCCAGTATCACCTTTACTACTTCTACCACCTAAAATTTAAGTCAAGTTTGAAACCGCATTCACTTAACTAAATTCTCTCCAGAAACTTTTGATTCTTTAGAGAATTCTTTGCTTATCCACAGCTTCCTATAGGTACATTTTTTTAAAGGTAATCTGACTATTCTACTGTATATAGTTTGTGAACAAACCAACACCAAGTAGAAGTTTGGTGATAATTATACCATTCATCTTTAGTAGCACTAAATAGTTATTCTTCTGTGTTATTTATTTAATGGGAACTGTTCAGTTAGACTCACAATATGTAATATGATTTAGATATTCAACAAAATATCAGAAAAATCACAGCATACCTTCAGTGTGCACTTTAATGTAATACAACTATAGTATGATGATTAGTTCTCTTGAGATTGCTGCTGGCTGGAGCAATGTCCTGTAATTAAAGAATTAAATAATAACCAATCTGAAGGAGGTAATACTGAGTTATCTTGATGTAGTATAAACCAAAACCAATCATGCTGAGAAACTAATAGGCTGAACCAAAAATTATTGTCTGCTACTAATAAGATGACATGGAGACATGCAATTACAAACTAATTGCTAATGGACTTTTCCTTTTCTTTTAGAAAGGTCTTGATGCAGTTCATTAAAACTTTGATGTTGTTGTTGAATGTTTACTTGCACTTTGTTAATATATGGTGTTAAAGAAGGGAATTTAAAGCTTCAAATCTGGCACACCATGATACTTTGTTTATTTCATGCTAAATTTAATTGCACTTGCAGTGTATGTCAGTTATAGGACAGAAGTTTTGCTAATGAGTTGGCTAATATGTTGAATTTGCTCACTTATTTAAAGTGGTAAATTAAGTTTAGAATTCTCTTTGCCAGCTTTGCTCAGAAAGTAACTAATTAAAACTTGGCAGTCAAACGATGAGTGAAACATTGGCATGATATCCCTCAAAAAGCAATAGAGGAGTATGCTGCATAATGAAAGGTGGCTTTGCTTGCTTTAGCAACTAAGTCTTAATTCTCTGTTAATTTTGATTGTTGTATTGAACTTGTGGTCTTAGAGACAGTAGTTATCATACTCATATTTTCCTATAAAATAAAGACTTTCTAACTTATCCTCTGTCCTTATAAAATGCTTGAGTGCATTGTTGTGGCAGATGACCAGACTTCATGTCCCATGGATGTTTATGCATGAAGCTGAAATATCTCCCAAGTGGTGAATGGCATTTCATAGCTTTTATCTTTTAGAGGGGTAGGGAGATTTTGATTCTATCAGCTTTATCTGAATAATTTTTTAAAAAATAAGCGACTCATTTCTTCATGTGCACAGGCTATTTAATTATTATCCATCTAAAGTTTTCCAGGACTATAGAAAAAAAATCCTCAAATATTGGTACAGACACACACTTGTTTCCTGACGTTGACTGAAATTACTGTAAAAGAGTTGTTTTCTGGGCAGCACACAAAAAGAACTCAAGTATAACCCCAGAAATTATAGAAGTCTATTAGCAGAGTTATCTGTTGTGGTGCACAGATTCCAGGGTAACTGTGTTTATAGAGTTGGAGCACATTCTTGGCATTTCTGGGAACAAATGAGCATTTGTGAGCATTTTTTTATCTTAAAAAGACAGCCAAAGTAGCACATGTTGACTGCAGCTCAAAAATCACAAAACTGTCAGTCAGAAAGAAGCCCATCTTTCAATTTTATTCAGAAAATTTAAGAAATTAGAAATTCAGAATTCAGAAATTAGAAAATCAGAATTTAGGAAATTTAATTTTCTGTCTTACTGTTTTAAAACAGAAAATTGAAATTTATTTCATCAGTTTCTGTTCATGAGGGAGAAATTCATATATACATATATTCCAACATAATATATGCAGAATGCATTCTTAAATTAAAAAGCTTTGTTTGGGTGGTTGGAATTTTCAGTCGATAAGGTGAAATAGTTCACCTTTCTCTGTGGCAAGTGAGATGGTACAATCTGGCTATGAGAACCATTTTAAACAGCAGCAGCATACAAAATTCATGTACTGCGAGCATAACTTTAAATCTTTTTGTTTGTTTTTTGAAATCCATATATTCTGCCAATGCCAGTAATAGCAGCAAACTCAGCCTTTCAACAGGGAAGTAAATAACAGTAATGATAATGATAATAGTATTTCAGCATCTGTTCTTAGGCACTGCATCATATTGTCTTAAGAAACCTGAGGCCCTATTCTTTGCAGGTAGAAATCAGGAAATGTCAGAAAAATGTTTCATATTCACTATGCTTCCTGTTTTCTGTTGTGTCTCTGGGTAATCTAGGAATAAAAATGCAGAGATTTATATTCCTTTTCTGATAGATAAAAGTAATTTTTAAGAATGCATATGGTGTGACAGTGAATGAAAGCATGTGCAGTTTCTGCTTGTCCAGTTCTCCTGAAAGACATTTGTCTTGGTCTTACCACTTTTTTTTTCCTCATCTAAAAGTGCTGTCTTTGCAAGTATATGTCTTGGAGCACATGTGTATTGCATGGTGTAATCCTTCCTGGCAGTGGGAAGGACTATACTGCTTGATCTAACCTTTAAATTCTAAGTTCTGTGATCCTCAAAAGGAGTAAATGAAATGGCTTCCCGAGAAAAAACAATGCATGGGACACCATAAGAAGAGAATAAAAATAATGTGATATCTCTGATACAATAAATATTATGATATTTAAGAGACTGTCATGAGTAGTCTCCTTTTAGAGCCTTGCTGTTTCAGAAACCTTAAATGATTATGAAAATCCTGTTCCATTAGAGCTGTTGACTGATGTTCAGCAATGTACTCTAAATGAGTATGTGCAGCGACCTGGTTCCTTTTGCAATTTCGTAATTGCAGGATTTAGTATTCAAATGAGTTATAAAGGTTTTTTTTCTCTTTTATTATATTCATCACAGCCCTTCTGTCTCTCCACTTATCCTTTGACTACCTCTTCACTCATTTTCCTCTCATCAAAGAGTTCTTAAGGACTGTCATTTTCTATATTCTCTGAATGTTTATTTTAACTTTTTGTAGCATAAAATGGTATGGCTAACGTGTTACTACCTCGTTGACCATCATTTTAATATCCAATTGTCCCTTGTTCATTAAAGCATATATGTCCAACACCTCACCCTAAAAATCTCACCAAAGCAAAGAGGTGGGATTTCTTCACAACATATAGCCATTCAATGAAAGGTTTTTGATCCATTCTTGCAGTAACTGATTATATTGTTCAGTCACTGGTTTTCCTTTTATTTCACATTTTGCTTTCTTTTGTCTTTGTTGTCTTACTTGTCTGTCAAGCACAGTCACAAATATTAATCTTCATGTTTATATAAACTTTTAAATAAAAAATGTTTCTGCTGTTCTAGAGTAAATACCAGTACTGCACAGTTGTGAAACTGTCTATTGGAGAAAAATAATTTGAGAAACAAACTTATACAATCATCCAGTTATTGAGGTTGGATGGGACCTCTGAAGATCATCTAGATAATGCAACTTTTTATATTAATTTGAATGTGAGAAGTTAATGTTGTTTCTTGTAAAGTATGAAAATAAATCAGTCCCAAAGTGTAGCTATTTTATGTTTATAGCTATTGTATGTTTATAGTGAGCCAATAGTAGACTGATTAAATCTAAATATGCACTGACACAGTTAGACTGTTACGAATTCAGTATCAGTCAGAGAGGAAGATAGGCTCACAGTAGATATTTTATCCTTAGGTGCACTATAGAAAAAAATAGATGAGGGTTATCTTAACTTTGTCTTGATGGAAAGACTGAAAGAAGTAATGGTTGATAGAATATAGATTATCAGCTTATTTGCTGCCTTTATGAAGAAGAAAAAAAATTTAGGTTTTTAGTATTTGGGATATATCTATCTATCAGAGTCTCAGATGCATGTTTTCAGAGAAATATGGCTTTGCTAGAATATGCTGTTTTGTTAAAATGTACTAGCTAGATGTGTTTTTATTTTGAAAAGGAGGTGTAAGAAAGGTAGATAGTAGCCTGGTTTTGGTCAAAGATTTCCATATTCAAGTCCTTACTGGTTTTGATCCAAAATTCAAATCATGGCATGAAAAATTCATGCTAAACAGGGACTTAAACCTTGGGTATTCTTTTTGCCTTAATCACACCTATAGGCGGGGGGGGGGGGGGGTATATGAAAGTTTAATTTTTTTTTTTCTTTTAGGTAAAAATATACAGATATATGGTCTAATCAGAATCAACTGATGTTGATGTCAGTTGATTCAGCTGTTGAGACACAGATGCTGAGAAAATTAGGAATTTAAAGGAATATGCCCACTTTCACAGAAAGAGTTACACCCTGGGTTAGAGTCATGCTCTCTCTTTTGAAGTTTGGAAAAGATGGTGAAATTTTGGGGTTTCAATGGAAAATGGTAACAGTGTTGTCACCCTACAGCTTACAGTGGCCTCAGAAAATGGAAGCTTGGGAAAAGGTGGGGTTTGAGTTGTTCCCTGGATTTCCTTGGTTCCTGGTAACTAGCTGAGGGCAGCTCTGTGCTTAATGTAATGACTGTGGCTGACTACTTGCCCAGTGTTCAAAATATTCTATGCTGTTCAAAAAGACTAAATATCTAACAAAGGGCTCTGGATTCTGACGCAATGCCTGTGTGACTTTTTGGATCTGAGATTTTATTTTATTTTTTCCCCCATAAAGACCAAGTGTTAGCGTAACTGTGCTCCTGCTGAAGTCAACCGCAATTTTGCCACGAACTTCAGGAGCCTTAACATTCTGAAAGTTCCTTTCCTATGATGTTACTATTGATGTTATATTGAGTAGCGTTTGAAGGTGAATATATTAATCCAAATATGCTATCAGTTTGGTGTTATCAAAATATGTGAAGAGAAAGGGAGAATTTGTCAGTGTATGTTAACTTACTTTTACATATGTAAACCAAAACATTTTACCTTCTGTATCTGTTTTGAGGAATTCATTAGCACTACTGCTCATCCCAAGATTGCTGTCAAATTGTTGCAGCCTCAGTACATACTCAATTGCAGATGTTAGTGATCAGGAGTGGATTTGTGTGTCTGAAAACTAGGTCAGCTATCTCACATTATGCAAAACTTTCCAGGTATTGTATAGAGAAATTAATCAATAGAGGATGAGCTTCAATGAACTGAAGTTTCTTACATATATATATATATATATTAGCAAAACAATTCATCCTGGTACTTTTAAATAGCACCAGCAATTGAAGCCACCTTTATAACCAGTCCCTGCAAAACCAAAGAACACTGTGTTGTTTTCACTGTAACCAAGTAGAATAACCATGTGGATACCCACAGACCCTGTTACACTGAGGAGTTTACAATCCATGCCAGAGCCCACTGTGTTAGAACAGCGGAGTTGATAGAAGCTCTTAGTTAAGCCACAGAACTGATCGCGGATGAAACAAATAGAATGGATGGCCTCTACCAGGATCACCTAGATACACACAAAGCATTATTTAGATAGCTGCATATAAAAGCCTTTGAGCTCTTAAGCATCCAGTTGGTATATGTACATTTCACAGTTAAACTGTAATCTGTCTTTTCTGAATAGTGCTGGATGCAGCACTATTCTGTCATTCAGGAGTATCTAAATTGCTGGAGATCTACTACAGATCTATCCCAATCAGGGCACTTATTCAAATAGACATCATCTCTATGAAGCTTCTAGTCTCCCATTTAAGCTCTTAACACCATCCAACATACTCTTCTCAAATTGTACTGCTGGCAGTCTCTTGAATTATCTTGAAGATAGCCTCTGAATTCTGTCTGTATTAGTGAATGGGCCTGTCTGTACTCTTCAAAAAAACCTAAAACTTGCAGGAAAGGAGAAGCTACTCCATCTCAGTTTATTGTGTCATATTACAATAGAATAAAATCTTTCAGGATACCT
>NW_010972576.1:4497496-4498399 GCF_000737465.1 Haliaeetus leucocephalus | reverse complement strand
TGTGTGGATTGTCCGGCTCATAGTTCACAAACGAGTTTCACCATGTCTAGTGCACACAGGCGACTCATGGGGGGTTACAAAAGCGACCCAGCCTTGGATTGCCTTGAGGCCCTGTCTCTCTGCAGAGACGACTCACGGGGAGCTGTGTAGACAGCTTAGCCCTGGGTTGTCTGATAAACCCTAAAGTAAACAGGGCAGTGGCTGCACCATTCAAAGAACCAAAACCTGAACTGAGCCTTGAAATCCCTTAACAAATAGTATGCCCTGAGTCTCAATCCAACCACTATCCAGTTGCTGAGGAAGCAAGGTAAAAAAAACCCCAAACCGGAGGGTTTCAGCTTCAGTTTCAAATGACAACCTTGTCTATTCAAACAATCACAGACCAACAAAGGAAAGATAAGGGGAAACTCCACTCAGATATATATAATCCATTTAGGCATACATTATAATCCACTCAGACATAGTCATATACACCATTCCACAAGTCAGGAAATAAAAACTCTAAGATTCAGGTTGGAAATGGGGGGAGTCACTTCTCTAACCATGCAGTTGGCTTGCAAAGGAAACCCTTCCCCCCCCTTGATCGGGATGCCGGTCAAGGTAACTTCCCTGGGATTGAGAGCCCTTACCTGGAGGGGTAAGTGAATATTGTTTATGCTTTAAGTTTGTAAATGCATTTGTGGTTGTCTGTGAATCGCTTGTGGTTTTAATAATGTTCTACTCTTGCCTTAAAAAATTGCAATAGTGCATTCTTCCATTGTATCTGTAAAACCTGCAATAGTGGCATGTTAAGTCTGTAAGTGAAGTTCAAATAAGTTGTTTGCTTGAACCTTGCAGTTAAGTCTGCAAGTGAAGTTCAAGTCATTTGCTTGAACCTTGCAGTTAAGTCCTTTTCCGTCACAC
>NW_010972576.1:4494031-4497486 GCF_000737465.1 Haliaeetus leucocephalus | reverse complement strand
CTCCCCTGTTACTCCCATCTGTAACACTGGCTGCTTTCAGACCATACTTATTTCACTGCAGAAGTAACCAAAGTCAAAGATGCTTTGCATCTTATTTTGTTGCTCACTACTCTGTTTATCTTTTTACTTGATTGTTTCACTCTTTACATCCTAAGAAATACTTTTGGCCTTCATCTGAAATGTCCAAAATTTCAAAGTGATTTTCAAAGCGAGAAATGTACATTTGCCAAGCATAAATTATTGAAACTTACAGCTTGATTAGGTGCCAGTGTTGGGGGCATGGAATATTAATCTCTACAGTTAATTTCTTGCCAGTTGCCTAACGGGTTTCATTCACACCAGTCTGCTCCAGAGGGAGAGATTAGTTCTCATTGCAGTAAATGCAATTCTCCCAAGCTTTTCAGTGATTGTAAAACCAGTGTTAGCCTATTCTCTATCCTTAAATTTTACTTTTCCACAGTCATAAGTTTGGTTTATGAGTGAACTAACAAAGGATAATAGATGCCCTAGCCCATGTGCAAAACAAACAAACAAACAAAAAGCAGATTATTATATGTGGCCCCATTTGTCACTGCTTTTGAGGATTTTCCAGGATTCTTTATATAAAGTGTATATGCATCTGTAGTGAAAACCGTTCTTCTTGATCAAACGTGATAAGCCACAGTTCTGACACCGAGAAGTTAAGATCCAAAGCTTAAGATAAGGAATACTGTGTGAAACAAAGAGGTTCCCACAGGGGCTATGAAAGACTAAGTGAAACAGTAGGATCCAAAGCAGCCAACACAGCAAGCAACTGGAAGTTTTCATTCCCACATCTAGAGCTAACCAAAAGGAAACCCAAAATAAAAAATCCATGTTAAATCCTTATTCAGAGGTGAGGGAAAACCTCTCCCTATAGTCAGGCTAGCTACCACAAACTTTCTTTCAGAAAGCTGAACAGGATTTATTACTTTATTTTTGAAAAAAAGAAATGTGCTAATTCTGCAGCTATCCTGATTGAAAAAAAATTTAAAAATCTGATGATTAATGGCAGGCTTGGCTTAATTCTCTTTTTTTTCTGGCTAGAATTGTGATCTCTGCCATTTTTCTGTCTTATATACTTTACAAAAATCAACCAACATATCGAATGGGAAACTGAACCTTTAGAGTAAGAGTTACTGCATAGATAAATGTCCACCAGGATACAGAATCTCTCTTGAGCTCAGCTGTGTTCATTTCTTTGAAATGTAATGGGACAGGTTCAGCTTGATAAATGAGCAATGTTGTTTTAATTAAAACACATACAAATTAAATAGAATTGTGTAGAAGCTAGTCTTCGAGCTACTCAACCCTACCAAGGTTGTGGCAGTTTGAGATACGCTCAGAAGCATAATTATAGGCTCTAGGAAGCTATGAAGTGAAAAACATAAGATGATCTAAAAATTCCAGGCACTTCTATAGTTAAGCAGCCACTGGTGGGGAGTTTACAGAATCACAGGGGGCTTTGGGGGGGAGGAGGGGAGGTGCCCAAGGTCCACTTAAGAATGAGCTTTTTTAAAGTTATTTACCTGCTATCCTTTATTCAGAATCTCACATAATTTGTAAAGTTAAAGACAAAAAATATTGAAGAGACGCTAACAAGAGAAGATGTTGGGCAACAGACTAGTCACAAAAGGTGATGGAGTTTATCATTGGTAATGTGTAGGGGGCAGCTGAATAAAGGGTCAGTAATGGGGATACAGTTATCCGCTACAGAATACATTGACTAGGAAAAACTGCTGGTATTTTCTTATTCTTCAGCTGTCTAATCTTATGATTTATCCTTGAGTTTTCCTGTGTGTGACATCAACCCATTTGTCATTGCTACTTCTTCTTCTTCTTGTCATCATTTGTGTACCTTCTTTCAGAATCAGTCTTGAATTTTGCATTGGTTTTAACCCCTTCCTTTGTTCCTTGCACCCCATGATTCTGTTCTCCAGATGGCATGCAATTAACTTTGGTACATAGCTAAATATACTAATATTAATTTTTTCTGTGTCATCTGAAGTAGCAAATGTTGCCATCCTCAATGATATTTATGTACTTGCTGAGCTCCTATGACACTTTTATATGATGTTGCGCTTCACAAGCTTCAATCATTTCCTCATCTGCCATCTGGATTCATTTTACTGAACTAATTTGATATAGTGTGATATAATCCCTCAGTCCCAAATGCTTCTTTATCATATGAGCATAAAGCAGACTTTTGCCATTATTTTCCAGATGATATTTCTGCCCTTAGACCCTGCAAATTAAACAGCAGGATTGACTGTGTCTCCTTCTATTTATAATTATGTTGGAAAATGGCTATTTTTAAAACTTACTGGGTTTTTAGTTTCTTTTGTTTAGTATTTAGTTCAAAATTATCAATATTACCTCTTGAAACTAACTCACTTTTCCAGCAAATAAAATAAGTAGATCTCCTTGATTTTTCCATTTATTACAACTCATTAATGAGGCTATAATTAAGCATTCCTATTGATAGCATTTTTTTGATCAGTAAGAAGAGGAGAAAGGGTATAGTATGCATAGTACAGAACGTGTCCATTTAGAGACAAAAATTATCGTGAATGATATATGTGACATGCTTTACCTACTCTTATATTTGTAGGTGTGTATTACTGTCTTGTATTAATTTTGCTTTATTATGTTGCATCGCTGTAACTGTAATAATTGCCTGTAAAAGTGAGATTGCTTGGAACCAAATACCTAGATCCAAATTCTTTGGTCCATTAAATAGGTTGTGAGTCTGAGTCCAGATACAAACCAAATACTTGTCCTATATAAACCAATAAATGTATCCTATAAATGCACACTTAATTGGCCTACCTGAAAAAAATTAAATAATCTATTTGCATTGTTCATTTACCAAGCAGCTCAAATTACACATCAGAAACAAGCCTCTGCATTAATTCAGGTAAGACCTTTGAACTTTGAACAGGCCTCTCTTCCATATGATGTTGCTGTAGCAGTTGTTAATGAATCTTAGCTAGCTCTGATCCAGAGAATCAGCGTCTTACAGTGGGAGTGCAAGAAAGGCACGTATGGCAATACTTTTCAGAGCAGCAATCTAATAGTGCCATGGTTACATTTAAGGAGCTCGAATACTCTTTGTAGAAGCTGGTAATGGTTGGAAAAAAACCAGACTGAAGACAATTTTTTAGCAATCTTTTATTTTTTGAAGGCTACTTCACTCTGATAGCTTCCAATAACTCCTCATGGAAAAAAAGAATTAGGGAGAGGAAGAAATTTAATGAAATTTGATGTGCTGGGACAAATTGTGGTTGTGGTGTTTTGTTTTGGTTTTTTTTTTTTCTTTCTCCTTGGTTTCTTTGCAAGCATTTCTCTCTCTTTTTTTCAAGGAAAAAGTATTCTAAGCTTCACAAGCATTTGGTCTGCTGTTACAACTAAAAGGAAATGCCCACCGCCCCCCCCCC
>NW_010972576.1:4390686-4494021 GCF_000737465.1 Haliaeetus leucocephalus | reverse complement strand
TTTTGGAGATCGTAAGGAAAAATCCTAACTTGGACATGATCACACCTTGTGATATTATCACTATGGGATGGACTAAAATGCAGAGTGTTGGTGTTTGGACCTGGGTTTTGACTGGGATTTCCAATAGAAATGCTAACTCCAGTATTTGAAATTGGCAGTTTTCATATGTGTAGTGAATCCCCCTGCTGCAGATTGTATTGGGGAAATAAAAGAGGTGGATCGTCAGAGACTGAACAGAATCATATCTTAATCCAGAATAATCTTTCTTTCTATGGAATTTATTCTTCATGTATGTCATGTGATGACAGTTTGAATCTTGATGTTTTCCTCATGCTGATGTTATCTATATAGGAATTGACCTTGTAATTATATGGTCTTCAGCAGCCTGCTTACAAAGTTGAGCATTGTTGCCCTAAGGACAAGAGATCAGGCCCTGACTGGTACTGACAGAAAGCAGAGGTGAAGAGGAAAGAGGCAGATCTAAAATGTAGATCTGAGGGAAGATCTGGGCTTGCTCGTTTTGTGGCATGGGTGGGGAACATAGCTGCTTTTCTGGGAGGTATTCCATGGAACTATGACTACTCCTTCTTAGTAGTATCAAGAATTGAGAGCTCAGGTGTGGGAAAAGCCTTTAAGAAAGCCAAGCAGTTCTTCAGTCCACTTTCTTGGTCTTCTTTCTCAGTGGTCTTGGCTCGTTATTTGCCAGTGGTTCTAAGAAATGCCATTTTAAGTTCTCATGTCAATGATTATTAAAAAAGAGACAAGCAAACAACCAAAAATCCCCATTACCAGCCAAGGTACTGGTATTGAATCATTTGAACAAGTGAAAGGGACTTTGATATGTAGGAGTTATAGCAAGTCTCTTGCTTTCTTTTACTATCTCTGTGTTTTGGCTGCTATTATAACATTGCAAAATCAGTACCTAAAGTTGCATGCAAGGTGTAGAAAAATTAATACAAAAGTTGTGGTCCGAGGTACTTGAAATACCATAAGAAAAGTTATTAGCTGTGTGATATTAAATGGTTTTTATTATAGAAAAAAGGTTATAATTCTTTAAAAAGCCAAGAAAATGGCACAATGTACCTCATAGTGAAATTAGGATATTTCTTATGCATACCAAAAGACAGATAATATGTTTTAAAACCATACCTTAGCTGCTAAACAATGTGCGTGTATAGCTATACCCTTTGATTCAATTGGTCCCAAATCATAGCCAAAGACTATGAACCTCTGGAACCAAATATTTCCCCAAATGGCATTACACATTGAAATACAAGGGCAATGACCCCCAACTTCACAGATGTGTAACTGTGTGTGTGTTTCTGTCTATACTTTACAATTGTTCTGTTCTCTTTTAAGGGGTCTCTGCAAGTTTTGAACAGTAACAGATTGAATATTGTACTGGCAACTGTCCAGATGCCTGAAGGCTGCAACAATTTGCATATACATTTATATTATTGTGCATTGCTTGTATGTCTATGTAAATTCTCTGTTGGATGCAAATGAAACTTTACCATTAATGCACTAAAAGCTTTTACCATGTAATAGTGGATGGAAAAAAGAAAATACTTTAACATACCTGACTGTATGTTTATTATCTTTGAAGGCTATCTTGTATGTTTTTGCCCTCTCTTTTGCTTTTGCAGCACTTAAAAAAACCCCAAAACAAAACAACCCCCCAAAAGTATAGAAGTATGTGCTAGAAAAAAAGCTAGAGGTGATGATGATGATTTAAATCTTCCATTTTTTTTTCCTCATTGTAGGTGGGTTTTTTTTTTTCCTTTCATCTACAGTATCTCATTTCACCCCTCTATTGAGCAGAGCTGTCTTCTTCACCTTTTCTAATGACTTTCTTAATCTTTATTCTTTTCTGTTTTTCTGAATACCTTCCCCCTCTCATGTTTCTGTTCTGGATTCTCCTGAAAGACCTTCTCTTGGAACTGTTCAGGAATTTCCTTGCAATAACAGGGGACTTTTTAAGACACATTTCCAATTAATTGAAATTAAAACTGATCGTGGGAAGTCATTTGTTTCAGTGGAGTTCCTGTTTTGAAGAAAACCCTTAAATATGTTGGGTAACTTATTCAAAATTAAAGGAATCTGGATTACAATTATGTGTTGTAACTTAATGAGATGCCAAATAATTGTGAACAGTCTTCAGGAAAGGATGTAATGCTTATTTTGAGAGAGATATTTCCAAAGCCATACTAGCCTCAGCTTTGCTTCAGTTGTAACCAGTAGGCTTTCAGTAATAAGGCTTTTCAATGAAATCAGTTAGGCAGGTGTTGAGCTTTTAGTAAACTGATAATGTACACATGCCTGCCAGTTTTTATTAGTGGAAGTACAAGAGAATATAATGTAAAGGGGAAAAAATGGATAAATTTGTAAAAGGAGAAAAGAAAAGGAATGAATGAGGAAGAAGGGGCAAGAATGGTGAACAATTGTAACCAGAGGAGTGCCACTATATGTAATGACTAGCATAAAGAAGGTCAATCTAGAGACCAGCTGCACAGTAAAGGTGGCCATATTGTTCTACTATGGAATTTTCAATGAGACATTTCAAAGTACCATGCTCTAGAGTTACAGTTATTTGATCAATGCCAAAAATGTTTACAAACCTAATTTTAAAATTTCATTTTAAAAAATATCCCCCCCCCCCCCCCCAGTATATCTAAATCCAGGTTTTTCAGAACTTTTCAAATAGGGAAGATTGCTAATGTTTTACTTGTCATACTGTTCTCAAAGCTAAAGCAATACTGAAGTATCAGAAATCTTTATTTCTCTATGGCTGTTGCAGAAATGTTTCATACATAAGGTATATTAGATCAGGTTGAGACCTTTTCCTAAACTAGGGCTGCTGATCATATAAGCAAAGGACCCTAAACTATCTGTGACTTCAGATGAAGTCTGAAGGCCTTACAAGTCTTTCTTACAGCCTTGCTTACAAATGCCCCCTAACAGCAATAATAGCCAATGAATTTTTGACAGTAAATCCATATTTTATAAAGAGTTTGGAGATGGATATCATGTGTGTGATAGGAATTGTATGTACACGGAGAAAATATATTTTAATTTTGTAAAATCTATGCTCGTAAGGTAATATTCTTTAAGAATATTTGCTTTTTATTAAATTGTTTTTAGGCCAAACAGGCGATAACAGATATTGCTGTTTTGGGATAAAAATTGAACATTACTGCAAACAAAGTTCAAGTCATTTTTTTAATAATAAGGTCAATTTTCCTTCTCTCACCTCATATATCTGATTACAGAGGACAGAGAAGTAAGTCCACTTTTCATGTAAGGTTATTAACTTGACAGTGTCCCTTTAAGTTGTGAGGATGTGCAGAGTAGTTAGGAATGTGAGATACTGTAGGGTACCAAATGTGTGATGTGTTGTTGCTAGGCAACTGCCTTATTGTTTTAAACAAAGCATACAGAGCTGGCAACAGCTGTCAAAGCTTTTGGCTCTTGACAGTAACACAGACCTCAAAAGAACCTAGAACAAAGATCTTCTAAAATGAGCTGTAATATATAACGCAATCCTAAAGTGCTAGCAAATGTGAGAACCTATTTGTTAAGTTAGCATATACAGTTATCTGTTAGAATTCTGTAACAAAATATTTTTGTGACAACTATGTCACTTGTTTAAATAAATCTATAAAATGGTAAATACATGTATATCAATTTGGCTTTTTGAAAGAATGCCTTTCATAGCTGTCAATGGTAGCAAATCTGTTTGCATGTATTAGATGAGCATCATATGTCTGAAATCAAGAAAGGGAAAAATGTTACATAGAGGACAGCCATGTGCACGTGTTTGCAGATTTATTTATTTTCTTTGCTGTTGAGCTGTGTATATTTTGACATCTCAGAAACAGAGGTGAGCTCCTCTTTGTCACTATTACAGTCCATAAAAATAGGTCTAGGTGTAGCACACTAACACTTATCAATATGGCAAAACTTTTGAACAGGAACCAGCCCCAAAGCTTCAAAAGAAAGCCCAGATCAGTACTGAGATAACTCAAGATCTGTCAAAAATTTTCACACTAGTAGATAAGTAGGTCTGTAAACAGCCTTGTAGTCTGGAAATACATTTGGAATGTGAAAAATTCAGAGTACCTCCATACCAGATTTTCCCCTGTCTCCTGACTGCTTGAATGCAAACCAGCATAAATCCAGCAGCCAGGCAGTGCTGTGCTACTAATATTTGTGTCTCTTAGTGCAGCATAGCATTTCAGATGCAGCATCATACTAGCTCGTCTGCCTGGCTGTTGCATTATTCACACCCCACCAGAATGCAGGTGAAGTCAGCGTCTAAGCGTCTGAGTATTGTTCTGGTTGCTGTGTGAATGCTCTAACCATCAAACTGCTGGCAGGTGCCTTGGTGTATCCCTGGTTGTAATAGTTCGGTTTTATGCATTCTGGTCAACAAAAGGCAGACTTGACTGTCTACCTAGTTAAAGCTGTCACAGGGAACTTCTGAGCTCTAGAGTCACTCTCCATCATGAAATGAAGGTGTAAATATACAGAATAGCTGATTTTCGACTTGCTGCTCATTTTACAGATAGCAGACTAGCAGAGATTAGACTCGACTGTACTGGGCACTAGAGTATATGCTTTTCTACTTTGTTAGTTCTTTTTCTGTCTATCTAGTTCAGTTTTTTAATTCCACCTTGTAGGGAGAACCTTTTCCAATATAAGTTTTTTCAAACCTGATCCTTGTCTTTTGTCTGTACTGGTTTAGACCAGGAGTCTATGTAGCATGATATCCTGACTCTAAAGTATGCATATAGTGATGCCTGAAGAGGAATAAAAACAGTGTAAGGGGATATGATTTTTCCTCAAGGTATTCTCTTGCTCTCTGACTATATCTTGGCTCACAGGATTTCCAGAGCTTTGTATCATTTAGTTATTTATGCATTGGGTATTCATATGGTTCTCTGTTTAGTAACATTTAATAGTTCACCTTGCACAGACTTCTTCTGAACCCACAACACTTTCTGCATCCACGTTGTCGTCTGACTAGGAGTTACACAAATCAGTGTAGCACTGTACGTTGAATCACAACTTTTGTTTGTTTCAAGTTCGTATCTCTTCATTTAAGTTGATCATTTCCTGTGCTTGTGTAGACAGAGGCAGTGAATAGTCAACTCTGTACCCTCTCTATGCAATTTATGATTTTGTAGGCTTCTAACTCTTCTTTTTTCAAGTTGAACAATCCTAGGCTACTTAGTCGTTTGTATGGAAAGTGTTACTTACCTTTGCTTGACTTTTGCAGTTCTTTTGTATCCTTTTTGGGAATAGGAGAGAAGAGTATTCAAGATATTCAAGGGTTACAAGAAACATATTTTTTTTACTGTGGTGTAATGCATTTTTTCTATTTCTTTCCTGGTAATTCCTAGCATTTGTGTTGCTTTTTTTGACTACTGCCTAGCACTGGTCTGCTGTTGATTGTGACAAATCGTTATTTTCCCTCAGGAAGCCATTTCGTTAAAGAAATAAAGTTCAGTTCTTCCCCACACTACAGATTTATCACATTTTCAGGAACTTTTTCTAACATCAGCCTATCTAACTGTTGATTTGTTGTTGTTGTTTTCTGTATTTTCATAACCAGTGAAATATTTTTTTTTAAATTAAGTATTGATTGAGGGAAGAGAAGAAGACGTGGTCCAAATGTCTTTATTTGTCAACTGTTATCTGTGAAGCAGAGTTTTCCCTTAGTGGGATCAAATGGAGGGCAGCAATTCAACCTGCAGTCTCTGTGGGAACATTACAGAATATTTGAACATCTGCTTTGAGAACCTATTTGAAAAATAACCATGCACAATATAAAAGGAACATCTGTGCTGCATGCTGGAGACCACTGGTAATACTGCTGGCATGAGCAAAAAGAGCAAAAAGCTGATATAGGTTACATGGAGGCCTTCTATTGAATAATGTGTGTCATTTTGCATTTTTGTAGTTGCACCATATTTTTGTTGATAACAGCAGTATACTAGGTATGAAATTACAGACAGGCAAATAATCACTATAACCTGATAGCTGATGGAAATATAAGTGCCCTGAAAATTAAAACAGAAAATATCCATACTTAATAATGTTGTCTCTATTGTTTATCTGGAACTAATACTTTGTGTGTTTGCATTTTGTTTCTACAGAAAGATAATTAAGCAAATAGAAAAAAAAATTGGCAAAAATACTGCTATTCTTATGTAATGAAAAGCTGGCTATTACCAGATGCTCTCTCCATATAAAAGGGAGCCCACTTATTAGGCCTGTTCAGAATTCTGCTCCTGCACTTGGTTTTGGGTCTCCAGCATGGACAGAAGTATGGTGAGTTCCGGCATATTATTGGGGTCTGTCTACATTACTGTTGCATTAGTAGGCTAGCTGATGAGTGAGAAAATGTGTTTATGGTTTTAAACCTGAGTACAAGTACTATCAGTGTTATGCCTGTAGATGTGTGAAGTCAGCAAATGTTGCTTTCATGGCCTGTGTCATGACAGGGCCTAGATTTCTCCTATGCTAAGTGAGACTGCTTCTGAATGTGGTAGGTTGGACTTAGTCATTTATGGGGTTTCTTCTAGTCAAATTTTTCTAGTTGACAGCAAATCTGGTGTGTCCTGTAAATATTAAATCTAGTTTAACACTTTTGTAATGTAGCTTCAGGAAAAAAAAAAGTTTGTTTTGTTTTTAGACGGCACTAACACAATTGGACATGGAGTGTAAAATTATGTGGTTCTAGATGTTTATTAGATACAAAAAATTATACACATGCATTGAAAATTCAGTGTCTCCTCTTACAGAAGTTAGAAAAGATTTTTCTATAACTTTTCTCTGTGTTGCAGAAATAGTTATATTGGGGCTTAAGGTCTAGGCTGCTGACCTTGAAGGGCTGGTTGCATAAATGGCAGATTGAAAAGGATCACAGGCTAATATTCTGTCTAACTGAGAAACTTTTACCAGTTTTAAGACCACCCTGAACTTACAGTCAGTACGAAGAAAAAAAACCCCGAAACTTTTATCAAAAAAACTAAGGTAGATTTATGTTTCCAGTCCTGCTTACTTGCATAGTTTTCTATTTCCCAGCATGAGTTAGAATCAACATTTAACACAGCCATCTCAGGAAAAGATGTACAAGAAGACACTTTAGCCATGCTATCCTATATATTTGCCAGAATTGTTGCTCTAAACCTTTTTATTCATTTTTGCCATACATGTAAAAAAAGCAAAGACTGGTAGTATTAAGCTGTGAAAAACCTATCTTTTTGCCTAACGCGCATACAACATTACATGTGGTCAGAACTAAAGCTCAACAAGTAATGGTAAGTTTCATGGCATGGAAAAATTTTATGAGTTCACATATCTTTTCTGCAGGTTGAATGATCAAATAATGACCATCTTTTGCTAAATTCTATCTGAAAATGTCTAGACATCTTTACACAGAGCTTTCAACACATTAAATCTTTTCCATGGGGTTATATAACACTTCCCTATGCATGCAAATCCTGCTTAATGTAGTAATAATTGTGTGAATCAACTATCATGCTTCCTTGTCATATGAACTATTAGTCTAAGTGTCTAAACTCTTAAGATTTAACTTATGACTTCAAAAAGATCTGTAGCACATATATGATATTGTGCATTGTAAACTCATCAAATTAATTAGAAAAATTCTGAGTAACATATAATTAACTTTGAGTGAAATGTAATTCTGTACGCTCAGAAACCTGCTGTTTCTGTCCTAATAATGGAAAGAAACTTCAGATGTTTACCTTTACTTATAGACTTTGTAGATTGCAACAGAAACTTTAGAATGTTAATCCTGTTCATAGTCACTTAGTAGGAAATAAGGAACAAACCAGAACATACTCATGTTTCAACATCATTTTTATGGCTAGTTGGTTACAACAGCTTAAGATGGTTTCCCATAAACATTACTAATACCCAGAGCCAGAAGGGTACCATCTAACATCACACACTAGAACCATATTTGGCTTAGTTATGTTCCATTCCTCTAAATGCCATCCCTGAGTGAATTGCTTTTTCAAAGTAGCCACTTATGTGAAAAAGCTTGCAAAAGTCACAGCTTGAAATGCCCCTTTCTAAAAAAATTAGTAGGAGCCAAGAAACATCAAAGGATCAAGTTTGTAGTTATGGCAAAACTGTAGAAATAACATAATACGTAAATATTGCTGTTTAAAAGGGTAGTGTAGTGTGAGGAAACCTGTCCATCTCTGTAGTACTGTGGTTCAGCCAGGTAAAGATTTAGCTCTCCAGATCCTCACAGCTCATGTTACTTCCGAGAGACAGTACTGTGAACATAGAGCAGTACAACAGACTAATTACACTATTTTGAATACCAGTGGTGAAGTGGGTGGGTAAATGCACTTCTTTACACTTCAGAGAGAAGTGGAATTTTCTGTGGATAGGAAATGGGATTGAATAAGAGTGTATCAGATCTTTTTTTTTTTTGTCTTATCAGTTTTTCTGAAGTATCATTTGGAACCTTCTAGGTCCAATTGTAGATATTGATGTACTGAGTTTATCAGTGCCGTATCTAGAAGATGTGATTGCTCTATCAATTTTAGTGAAACTACAGCAGCATGGATTTTCACCTATTCAAAAGCTCATTCATCTCCCTGATGCGTATGCAGGAAACTGTCTAAAATGCTTACCCTCTGTTTCATAGCTGCTGGTATTGAACTCTTCAGGTTAAAGATGGTTTGGATATGCTAATCACATACCCATCTGCAAATACTCTATCCAGCAGCAGAGAGTAAAGTGGGGATTTGTCAGCATTTGTAGCTCTCCAACACTTAGGGCGTGAATAGTCACAGAAGTAAAGCTATTAAAGATGAAAACGGGTATTTAGATGCCTAAGTACTTCTGAAACTCCAGCTTAGTTATGCTATTTTGAATTTTTTTCATATATCCTCAGTTTATCTGCTTGGTACTAACCAATGGCAGCTAGACATTCACCAATAGGAGCCCAGTAAGGGACAAACCAAGAGGAAATACAGTGACAAAATGAAAATACAGTTTTTATTTTGAGCGTTCTGGTTCCACTCAAGTTAAAATGGTTTATCTTCCCAAGACTGGCTGTAAGTACTAAATTTAAAAAATAGGCTGTTAGCAAAAAAAAATCTCTGATGCTTGGAGGAACAGGTAGAGGAGGACATTGGAGAAAGAACTTAAAGAAGGAGGGTGAACAGACTTTTCCCATTTAGTAATGAAGATAAATTAGATAGTGATCAGTTGAGTTGTTTTTTTGAGCTGTGAATAGTGGAGTGAGGCTTAGATGACAAAAGGAAACATCAATATGTTTTGTCATATTGATTCATTTTTCTAAAATCAGGATTTCTGAGAAATAAATGTAGTTCTTTGCTTCAAAACTATTGTTTATAAGTCATTGCAATGTCAGAGGATGTTGAAAGACAAATATTAAGGATTGAGGACCAGCATGGCTGCATCCCAAAGAACTAATTTGGATCGTCTGGCCTTAAGTAACATAAGATTTGAGAAGCCAAGCCTATCATCTACTAGTGCATTTGAGCAGAATGTTTTTGTGGTACCTTGTCCTTAATTACAGTAGTATCCATAGGTAATAAATGCCTTTTAAAAATCTGGCACTTACAGCTTTATGAGTCATCACAAAGAAGCCATGAACAATATTTTTATGGAGATGGAGGGTGTGAAGTTGGCTTATGAAACACACCAATAGCAATTTCTCTCTTACCCTGTTTATTCCTTGGTTTTTTTCAAAAGTATGATGTTGTAGAACCAAATATGTATACTAATGAGTACAGAGACAAACTCACTAAAGAAGATCTTATGAGTGCTGAGTGAAAGACCTGATAAAAGACCTTTACCTCATTGTCTAATATCGTATTTGAAGGATTCCAAGAACAGTATGAGGGCACTGTCTCCTGGTTTCATTTACACTTACTCGGGCCAGTGTATATATTGACTCACGTTAAATACGTCATCATTTGCACACATGTAAATTAAAGCAAACCAAAGCCTTTTATTTCTAGTTGTTAATTGACGTCACTGGTTGACAGTGATACAGGGTGGGTGATTTAAAACCTCTTAATTACTTGAGAATGACAGAACATGTGCTGATGCAGGATGATTTCATTATGTTGAACTGCCCAAAAGACTGTAGCTAAACATTGAAATCATTCTGGGCAGTTATCAGTTACACTCTGCTGTGCCGGTACTTCACTGGAGAAAACTGAAGTAAATTACACTACTCTAAATCTTAACCTTTTAAAAATATGAGACTTACAAAAGAGACTATTAATTATCCTGGGATATATATTTTTAAATGAATCATTATACACATCTAGGAGGATATTGGTTACCATTTCTGCCATATGTTTATACATTCTTGATCCACATCCATCTGGCTCAGAAATCTGTCGGAGTGGGTTGAAAAGTGATTTGAAAGATCTTAAAAGCCAAGAGCAAATTTGTACTCTGGCATGTGTAGAATATAGGAAAAATGCCTTTTTCAAAATTCAGTATAGTATTTTATATTAGGTAGATCATGCATCTTCAGAAGTTGTCTTTAAACAGTTTTTATGCTTTGTATTTGCTTTTCCTCCTTCAGTCTTAAGAGAAATATCAATTTTTTAAAAAATTATGTCAGTTGAGAATTATACTACGAGCTGATGGTAAGGTGTCAGCATTTGCCATGTGCTACCAATTATGCAACTACTGGAGCTAGATTCAGGTGTAAATGGTAATCACTGCAGCTGTCTGAAGGGTTCAAAAATGGACATATTCCAGATTGCGTTAAAGCTTATTGGAAGAATTTCTCTCCAAAATTTCAATAGCATTTTTATTTTTTTAATAGTTTAAGAATGAAATACCTGTAAACCAATATTCTGTATTTTGGAGAATTCTCGTTTTGTAAAGCTTGCAAAGCTTGTTTCAGAGCTAATGAATCCAAAGTAAATGACCTGCTTTGTTTTTAATCCATAGTATTTTTATAAATCATATTAAGAGTTATATTCCTACAACACTATGTTTTTTGTTTCTTCTTCAGTTACACTTATTTTAATTTCTGTATGAGTAGAAACTTCATAATAAGTTGAAGTGATTAATTAGCTGTATTCTTTAAATCACTTTTTGAAAAGAAAGTAAAAGGAACTCTGAATGTGTCCTTGACCATCTCTCAGGCCAGAGCAGCCTTGTCTTTACTTTTAGTTAATATGCATGAATAATATTTCATATTGAGCTTTAAATATTTAAGAGAGAGGTTTTTCTTTGCAGAGGAATATCAGGATGCCAAATTACATATGGTCATACTTTTTCTATTTGCCAGTTAAATTGAAACTAGAATTGACTAATTTATATATGGACTCATATTTTAATGTATATGTATTCTAGCACAAATTTAGATCTTTTCCGCTGTTGGAGTTACAATGAATGCTTTCTTACCGTCAGTTGGTTAAAATTTTGTAGCAGACATACATTTTGTATTTAATTTTTATATTCACCATTCTGCATAGAGGGGTGTTATAGTACTAACTCTGTTTAAGCTTACAGGAGTAAAAATGAATTTATTGGCAATAATTTTTAAAAGTTTTCAGGAAATGTGGCTAAATAAGGAGTAATTTGCAACACACGCATTTTATGGCATTAGGGAACATAAATTTGTCACATAATTTGTGTTGGTATTTTGAATTAAGAATTTTGAATTCTTAATTAAAGTTCAGATGTTTCCCTGATTTGGGTGGTTTTATGCACTGAAGAACAGAAAAAGCATAGTGCATTCATAGTCATTAGAAATGTTCTTACAGATCTTATGGTCTGCTAAAGAAAAAATGGTTCTCTAAGGTAACAAGATTTTGGAATTAGGAAAAGAGTTTGGGAGTGAGGGGTGCTTTTTGAGGAATTTGCAGAAGAGGAGCTTTTATGATAAACAAGTCTGCAACTGAATGCGCTTGATATTTGAGACAGCTTTTGTCAGGAGGACTTACCTAATCAGTTTTCCTGTATTACTTTCAGAAACATTTTCTGAAGTATGTATTTGTGCTTATAGGATCCAAGTTACACCTGGCATTCACTGCAAAAATGATACTAAAAGTAATTACTGGATGACATGAACATAAGACAAGCACTATTAAGAATAATAAAATTTAAACATAATTTTAGTCCTCCAAGAAGTCTGAGAGCTAGAACATAATATTGTCTATTTACTGGCATATTAGTTCTGCCTGAAAAACAGAAATGCAGATGTCTGCTCTGCTAGCACGCTACATATTTACTTAGAGGATAGCAAGGGCATAGGACAGTAGCAGTGGTAGGTTTTTGGTTCCCTTAAGGACTGTTTATGTCTAGTGTCTGTCATTGCCATACTTCAAACTGAGGTCAGGAAAAGAGTAAGGCCACATTCCCGTCCCCACTTCTGAGTTAACAAACAGCTAAAAACAGCGTTTACATTGCTTATGTTCTTCTGAGAAATGAAAATGCCTCAGAAATCCTATGTGTATCTTAAAAACAGTGTTAAGAGCATAAGGCAAACTTTAGATTAGTGATGACAACATCTCGCTAGTGGTAAGTTGCAAGTGTTGCCAGCTGTGTCATCCTAGCACTCTGAAATGCTTTGGATGGTATTTGTCGTGAGCACAATCTGTTGTGGAAAGAAGTGTGATGAGTGTATAATTGAAAGTATCTATGCCACTGATGTACTTATGCAACTCAGAGTTCAAACTGTCTCCTCGATTAAATACAAATAGTTAAAATGCCAACTATTAGCATCTTGTAATTATGACTCTTGGAAATTCTATCATTATCTACTTCTTTCTCTACATGATAATACCCACCTGGAGAGAACGTTGTATCTATAGTCTTCACTAACCAGCAGGATATTGCTTTTTTTCTTTATTTTATAAAAGAATAGAAAATTAATAATTGTCCTTCAGACATGGCTTGTATGTCCCAATTACAGAAATTGTGTCATTCTAAAACAAATAGTAAGAAAACATGGGTTTAATCCAAAGCTGATAGATTTAGGGAGTTTTAAATCACATTACATATGATTTAATAGATTATAATTTTAATAATTTGCTATCCATCTTCATGTGTGCATATTCAGTACTAAAAGAGGATTATTCTACTGGTAACAATAGGGTCGTTTTTACTGATATAGTGGGCAGTTTAAAATGCTTAAGTACGTTGGATCTAGTTTTATCCATGTAAAAATTATACCAGAGTCAATATAAAAGTTTAGAATAACCTGAAAAGAACATGATATTCCCCTCCTCCCCCCCTTCCCTTAGTGAGAATGTTGATATTTAGGGTTTGATTAATATTGCATTTGGTGTATAGACAATCTAGTTCTGGAATCTGATGTTTTCAAGTGAGGTTGTTTTCTTATCTCATTTCAAGTGTTCAGGTGCTCTTGTGGAGTAGAGTGTGGTACAGTGTGTTACTAATCAGGGCCTGCTGACCAGGGAAATGTTGCATTAGCGGTATAGAAAGTTACATAGTTCATCTGCCTAATGAGCCATTGAAAACAGCAAGCATCAAGCCCAGCTTCAAACTCCTGTTTGCTGGAATTGAACAAGAGACTGCAATGAAGAGGGCATGGCCCTACTGACTGTATTGATCTTAAGGGCCCCAAGCAAGGGTTGCTTTGTTTCCATCTGCTTATGCTGTCCCATTGGATTTCCTTGGGCATTGCTCTTCAGGCCATATCTCCTATTATAATGTCCACCTCGTGAATGTCACACCTGATATGCTGGAAGTGAGAACCTGAAGAAGTCTTTCCCCCGTTATCTTGTCATTCTGCTGGGACAGTTCATATCTGGAAGCAACTGAGTCCCTCGCTATCCCGCACCATGTAGCCCACATCGTGACATCCTTGTGCCGCCTTTGCCTTTGGTCAGGCTGTACCTGCTCCAAGTTGTGACATTTTCCAGGATATCCTGGATGGCAGCTCATTGGCAGTAAGTCAGACTCAATATAAATTCTCAAATTTGCAGAACAAACAAGACAACAGTGGGGGCTCCGAAGCTGTATCGGCATGGGAGTCAGGAATGGCCACAGGAGTCAGTAAGAGAAAACAAAGCGGAGCTTCTTCAGGGCTGGTATCAGCAGGGATCTTTGTCACAGGAAATGTCATTTCATATCCATAATTAACACCCTCCTGCTTATCATACCACATGAGAGGTGTTAGATATCCACCAGTGGATGCTACTGAAATACACCTAGAACTGCCAAACGTGGGGTCAGTTAAAGCTTGCTGGGATTCTTCCACAGAGATTAGTGTAGTAGTGGTGGCCTTCCAGGGGTAGAGGAGACAAAGCACTGGGCACAGGCTGGGTGGCTGTCCTCACAGGCATGTTGGTGCTTACACCTCTTCTGCTGCCCACCCATTGCTCAGTCTCCAGCTTTTGTCCTGCTCAGCTCTGCAAGCAGCACTCTTTCACAGCCTGCTCGTGTGCTGAGTGACCCCTATGGACACAGCAGGGACGTGGTAAGATGTGTCCTTTGTGGAGATCCGAATAGGAGGTCAGAGGGTTATCTTGGGAGTAGACAGATGGATACACAGTAAATGCTCAAGGGGCTTTGCTAAGAGTACTCTATATGCTTACAGGATAACTCTTGTTTCATGATTTGGCATTTGGGAAAGAGGTAATTTAACACTGTGGATGAACATGGGATACTCCATCTTGTGGCAGCTACCAGGAGAGATCTAGTACAGCAGGACGAATGCAGTTTTTGTGCCGCAACTATTTAAACAGGAGGACTTCAGGTATTCTGACCTTCACCTTTCTTGACAGCCATAAAAATACACATACATATATCCCTTCAATTTTCCACAGGTCAAAGAGCAAGAACTTGCTGTAAGAAATGGGTATCTGGGGTCTGTTCATAATAGGAAAGTGAGTAGGTTACTTGACTTTTTCTGAAAAAGTTGTAAGGGAAAGGAAGAAGGTTTACATACAAAGATGCTAAAATTTATAAATAGAATCAATGAGCTTGTGCTTCTTTCTTTCTCCCAGTCTTTCTCTGTTTCTTTTTGTCCCTCCTTCTCTCTGTCTTCTTCTCTTTCACTGTCTTTGAGTTTCTTTTTTTATTACTCTTATTCCTTGATTCCTCTCTAGAAGGTGCATTTCAAGTCACTATAAATGTGGAAACATGCTACAATGTTAAATGGCTTGTTGAATTCTGGGAATACTAATAAACATGTCAGTAGACTGTAGCTGGACAATTGATTGTAAAAAGCTTTAGTGTCATAAAATGTACTTTCAAAATAGTACCAAATGGTATATGAGTACCACAATTTTTTAAGTATCTCAGAAAGCATTAATCAGCACAGCATGAACAGGAATGACTTATTTTTTTTGTCAGCAGTGCTTTATCTGCTTTAATTTGCTCTGTACATGTTTCCATGACAACTATGGGAAAAATAAAGTCTTAACCAAAATCAGTGAAAGCAAGACAAAACAACCCACTTTGATTCATGCTGCTCTGATAAATGTGAGTTTGGCAATCAGCTGTGGATCACAGATATTTTTTCTTTCTGGAACAGACAGGACTTTTATTTGCATGTATTCATTCTCTTAGCTTAAGAAAACCGAAGGAGGTCGTTTATGGAAACTGGGGGTTTTCTTATTCCACAGAGTCTTGTTTTAAAGCCTTTACATGTATAGATTTGTCTTCTTTTTAATGCAAATGATTGTTCTCTTGGCTTTAAACTCCTTTCTGCTATTTCTCTTTTTTTCTAATCCGTGTTGAAGAGATTTTCAAATACATCTGAGCTGAAAAGATGAGACATGAAAGTAGAAACTTTTGTGTCATGATGTTATGTTTCCTTGAAGAGGTGCATTTTACGTTTGTCTGTGGTTGCTTACCATTCTCCCAAATACCCTATAAGTAGATCAACACCATCTGGAAACAATGGTGATACTTCTGACCAGGAGCATCAGATCTCACAACTCATTGGTAGGCTTATTAAATACAATTTTATTGTATCTTCACAGAAGCTAACGACACATACATATCATTGCAGTATTTCATGTTTGATTCTCTGTGATTCATATCTATTTATCAAGCTTAAAGCTGTAAACTTCTTGTATAAATACAGTTTCAAAACATGGGGAAAAGGAAAAAGCATGAAAGAAAAAGCAGTAAGTGAAGCTAGAATCCAAGTCTTGACTTCTTCAGGATTTGAAAATGTATTTTTCAAGGTAGCATTGATGTGAGCTGTTATCCGTCCACTTCACCTCTGTCACAAATCTGCAGGCACCTTTGCTGCTAGCATTTTAGTTAAATTTTTAAATGATGTGGTTTGGACACATACTAGCCAAGGAAATAAGGTCTCTGGTCTGTAGAGTTTGTTGCCCTATTTTTAAAAAAAAAAACCCACACATAATTCAGGTAGATCCTTTGGCAAATCGAAAGTTTGATAGATTTGGGGTTGAGAAGTATTTTTTCTTTAAAAATGTGAATTACTACTTTCTCAGATGCACTTATTAAAATCTACTGAACATATATTTTGGGAAAGGAATTTCTTTCTTCACATAAATGTGACTGCAAACAGCTTGCTGTGAAAATGAAACATTATTTGCCATCTTCATTATGTTTGTTAGTTCTGACTTCTTGCCTAAATCATATGGTACTCTTGCTCTCTAGTTACCTGATCACTTCAAAAAATAGCTTTAAGTAGGCAGCATGACTTCAGATCTTAAAAAAACCCAAACCAAACCAAAACAAAAGCTACAAAAAACCACCTCCCCCCAAAAACTAGGATCATGGAATTTTGTACTGTTCCTCATTTTCTGACAACACAAGTGTTAAAATTAGACTATTTTATGATTTTATTTGTGAACACATACATTTTAAAATCATGTTACTCAAAATAAGTATATTTGCATGTATAGCTATCTCATTGTAGAGTCTGAGGTCAGATTATTTTTCGGCTTATTGAATCATATGTGATGGCATGGTGTCTTCCCCCACTAATTTACTGCTATGTGCAAGTATCCTTCTGCTAAACCTCCCTTATTCATGTACATAGATACATCTAGGATAAAGAATTTGCTTCCAAATGTAAGAATTCATCCAAGAAGCGGTACCTATTGTAAATGAGATAGAGTAGTGCTTAGCACAGGAGGCAACAAAATCCCCAAGTTGTTCTTTAGCATTTAGAAATTGTTTCCTGGAAGTAAAACTTGACGAGCATTTTGTTTTCAGAAATTAAACAGATGAGGTACATCCAGGGCCAAAGAGAATTCATTTTAAGTTCAGTAAATACTTATTATATTGTGTTGTTCATTTTGGTCCACAAATTAGTTTAGCTGGCTTGATCTTCGAATATATTTCTCAAGAGCCTCTTTCTGCCATACTTCCTTGTGCCAAATATAACTTATAAAAATAGTTCAATTTAATCCATGTAAAAAGTCAGAAAATACAGTTTTAGGGTAGCAAAAAGTAATTGCAGACCTACATTTGCCATACATTTGAAAGGCAAAGGGCAGCTATTGCTTAAAGCTGAAAGATGCTGAGTATGGTGGCCTACTGCAGCAAGATGCTTGACTATGGGGGATTGATCTTGAACATGTGGACAGTCAGACTGACTTTGGTGGGGTTTTTCCAGTGTTTCTGCAACAGATCAGATTGCTGTGCTCAGCACCACTGTAAGACCAAGGCAATTTAGACATAATAGGTTATTAGTTCTGGGTGGTGAGTATAGACCTTTGCCTGCTGACCAGATATTGTAAAGGAGATGTTGCTGGCTACAGGCTGGGTTGCAGTCCATGTAGCCATGTAAAAATAAACTGTGAGATACTAAAGACTATAAAACCCTCTTCACATTGCCTCTTAGGGCAATATGACTACATGCTGTCTCTCAGCCTGAGTTAGGCATTATCTGCATAATTGAGCTGGGCTTTGCTTACTTAGAAGGCTTTAAAAAAAAAAAAATAAAATTAGGCATTGTGAGGGCACATGGATGGCATCCAAAGTATTGTCACCCTTTGTTGCCTTTGGTTCATCCTGGAATTTTATGAATAGACACCCTTGGAGTGTTTAATTGTTCTTTTTAATTCAGAACATAAAAATCCATGATTTATTCAGATTATTTCAGAAGATAAATCTCTATGGCTGTTTATAAAATTGGATGTAAATTATATATTGTTTTGTACTTCAATAGCATTTTATATCTTTAAAAATAAAACAAATACTGAAAAGAAACCGTATTTTCCTAAAACATACTCTCGCCTTGTAATTTTCTGTGGCTACAGTAAATATATCTAAGTCTTAAAATGCACTTTGCTTTCTGTATCATCATCTATAGAAAGATTGTGGGCCAACATAAAGTTAGGTAAGATGCACCTGACAGTCATATTTCACTGCTACTTCTGCTAGCCATTGATTGCAAGATTTCATTAACAGTTTTCCTATCAGTACAGGCAGAATATGAAAAAACAAAATGCACCAGTACTGATTCTCCCTAACACCCACAGGACCTGAATCACAGACAGTTCCTACTCCTGCTTCCTGGCTCAAACGCAGAGAAAACTGCCTATGCTTCTGTGCAACAGAATGGACAGTTTTTCCGGTTGAAACTAGACAGGGAGTAATTTATGGCAAATCCATGTAACGCCTGTTAGTTCTTGTTATTTCTACTACAAGTGTTCTTACGGCACCCACTACATGTACTAGGTACCCTTCAGCTCTGTCATTTGTGTTCTTGGAATTTAGCTTGGGGAACCAAGCTGTGTTTCAGAGGATATTTTTTTGATTAGATGTTACATCTTACAGCAACAGGTAAGATGCAAACACCTTACCTTTTGTTTTAAACTGTGGTTAAGATTCCAGTGGTGTGTAATCATACTCTACTTACGATGATTACCTTGGTTTAACTTGGGGTTTATGGAAGATAAAAATTGTATCTTCTACATGATTATGATAGAGTTCTGGAGCTTTTATTACCAACAGCAAGACTAGTTAAATGCTACTCTTACCCTGTCATGGCTGTGATTCCTGGGCTGTGTGCATCTAGTTAAGAACAAATAAATTGTACCCTTCAGAAAAAGCTGTAACTTAACACACATTTTATGTATGAAAGTAATAGACTGATATAAGCAGCTGTCTCGGCCCTACTTCGCAGGTGTTAGGAATCAGGATTTCAGCCATAATCTGGTCCATAGGGAGGGCTAGAAATATGAAGGAAGCTGAAATCAATCTAAAAGACAACTTGTCTTTCATAAGGCTTTCCATAAATGATGAAGAGTTTCCCCTATACAAGGAAGAGCTTGTCTATTTATACCGAATCCGAAAGAAAATTAATGGGGAATTTTGTTTCATGGTTTAGATTGCCTTCTTCTAGTGACTTCTTTGTGCAAAATAAATTAGGACTTAGAAAATGACTGTGAGCTGGAAAGTAGGAAGGGAACAATAGGGAATGAAGCATATGTGACCTAAAAGGACAAAGAATTGGGAAAATTGCGACTACCAATGCCTACAGAAGGAGAAAAAAAAAATCTAAATGGCTGACTGATTCAGAATGGAGTGAATTCCATAGACGTTTAAGGCTTTGTTGCAATATTTTTAATCCCATTAAAAGGCCAAATGATTCTGGCCTCTTTTTTTTTTTTTTTCTTTTTTTTTTCTGCCATAAGGTGAAGCAGGCAAAATGGCATGCAAGATATTTTATATGTGCAAACCACCAGTTAGAATTTCCTGTGCTGCAGCAACATATGGACTTCTATTTGGAAAAATGGGGAGAGACCAGCACTGATATTCTCTACAATTGTTGAAGTTGTTATAATAGCTAAAAATACAACCCGTTGCTATAGCAACTGGAATTGGAAGGCTCACATATTGCTGCTGCTTCTTCTCCCTTTCAAAAATTTATCAAAACAAACCTTTTCTTGCCCATAAGTAATAATCTTTAGCTGTCATATTAGCTGTTTTACATAATGTTTATTACCTGCCTGCTCAATTATGAGTTACTTTAGGAGAAAGCACAATAGAACATACGTTAGTAAACTGTAAGCATGTACTTCATATAGGTTACTGATATATGTTAGGGTTGAGGAGTAAATAATTCCAACAATCCAAAGAATTTCTTAAGCACCATAATAAGCACATATAAATGGCTTTTTGCTATTATAATGTACTTTAAAATGTTCAATATTAAAGGCATGATATAGGGTAAGTATAAATACATATTAAAAATATTGGAATTCTCATATTTTTTTATCCAACATCTGTTCTCGAAGTTCTACATCTGGCTGATTTTTATTTTATTTTTGAGCTCCACAGAGTCATCCAAGTTGCTTCTTTGGCATTCTTCAACTTAGCAAATTCTGATCTTTTGGTTTGTGTCTGTCTTCTGCTAGTTCTGTCCTATGTTAGCTTTTTAAAAATTTCTCTCTTATGGCTTGACAATATTTAATTAGTAACTTTGGCAGTTTCTTTCATTCTGATTTTTCCTAGGGCATGGCATTATATAGTAAACTAAGCAACATCTCACTGAAAGGCAAAACCATCATCTAAATTAATAGCCTCGATTTCTGTAGTGTGCCTGTGTGTCTGCAGTGTCAATTTCTAGAACAATTCTCACTGAAATGTTTCAGTATTTCTTACTGATCAGGTTTTTCCTCCACTCACTGTTTCTCACTAGTAGTGTCTGCATGCAATTTCAGTCAACTTTACTAGATGATTGGTTGTAGTAGGACTTTGTAGATTGAGGTTGGCTGTAAAGGCAAAATCTCAGAAAGGCCAGTGACTAAATGATAGGATGAATAGTCCAAAGGCAAACAAAACACTCTCTTCTCTGTCTAAGGTGTTCTGGAGTACTCAACCTTTTGATGTAAGATTCAGATTTTAGGATGTGAATACTAACTAAGAAGCATACTGTGAGACTGAATAACTGAGCTTAAGGTATCAGAATGGTTTTGCAAATTGTTTCCACAGATTTGGATAGGCTAATAAATTGGTTTATTATTTTGGCTGATTTTTTAACAACTGCCAAGTTTATTTCATCCTAGGAGTGTTAAACATAAAACTGCAAATGTCCAGGTTTCTAACCTTGTCAGATTCCTTGTATGATCTTTTTTTAATAGAAAATCTTTTTAAAAATTGCTTTTATTTGTTTCTATCTGCAAAAGGAAATAATGAATATGGTGCCTGTTTAGGGCATTAAGCTCATCTCATACATATATGAGAAAAACTCAAGCCCTTTGTCTATATAGAATTCAGAATTATTCCGCCTGCCTCCTGCTTTCTTCCTGTTTACATGGTACATCAGAAAGCAATTCTCCCAAGAGCTCAAGACTGACCTGGTGCTGCTCTTACTGAAGTCAGAGGTACTTTTACCACTGACAGGATTAGGAGCAGATATTAGCAAATGCTGAGCCCTTTAGAAGCCATTACAGAAACCTATTTTGACTTTGCACCCTAAAATGAAGGTGTGACTGGTAGCAGGAGTAGGCTTACCGAGGCTGATTTCATTCTGCTATGTGGATTGAAGCAGCAATGAAGATGTAGAGCTACAGTGAAGCAGGCAGGAAGGGCTGGTGCGTGTTGCATTACTGCCCTGCATTGCAGCCAGCACTGCTATGCCTTTCCTGTTATCATGTCCTATGCCAAGTACTATCAATTAAATTCCTGTGTTAAAACTAATATGCTGTACATATCTGTAATACAGGCACATCACGATTTTGCTGGATAGACATAAATTACTGTTGAGGGTATAATAAGGAGGAGTAAGCAGCAAGGGTATAGTTTTCGTGATCTTTATTTGCTGCTGGCTATTTATAAAAGTTGAAAGAAATGTGACAAGTTAGAGTGGTGCACACGCTGTGCTCTGGTTTCAGGACTGGTATGAAAACTAAAATAAAACCAAAGCATTTTAATTAGTTTTTGCTGTTATCTTAGAAATGAAATGCTTCAGAGAGCTGAAGGAATGTGGGGACCTTAAATATTTTATCAGTGATTAGGAGTGCATTGGGTTTATACTGATTTAACATACTCTGTCTACGTGGGTAATTTTCTGTAAATGTTAGTCTTTATTCTTGCTCTTCATGTTTTGTGACTGAGCAATCATATAGTGCTTGCTTACCACTAAAGTTATTAGCATACTTTTCACCTTTCTTTATGAAAAAATTAGCTCAGATACGCCAAATCCCAACCTGGCTCAGAATTTAAACTGTCTTCCTCAGGCAAAACTCCCTTTTAATTTTGAAAAGGAATTTCATAAATTGCTATTTTGTCAGCAATCAAGAGTTAATAGAATTTTTTTTTATCCCTTAAAATGAAATAAATGTGTAGTTCATTAACTATGGTTCTAAATGGGTGCAATAATTTTTAAATGCTTTTTAAGAAGTTTGTGTATCACCTGGTAAGTATTTTAGATAAGTTCATTATATGGTTTAGAATTGTGTAGAATGACATTAAATCTGAATCCATCTGCCATTGTGGAAGGAGATTTGGAGTTTAATCCAAAGCCAGAGGACATTTGCATTCCAGCTTCAGAATCCCACCCAACTGTTTCTACAGGTTTTTGCTTCAAGATAACCGCTATCTATTAAGAATGGCTTATTTTAAGGACTAAGTCTGAAAAGTTCTTCTTCTAAAACAAATAGACAGACACAAACCTAAAAAATACATTAGGAAGAAATTCCAAAATGTTAAGTCAGTCGTGAAATATATCTATAATCTCTTTTCTCCAACTAATTTAAATCAATAAATTAAATAAAAAAAACCCCTTAACTTTCAGATATAATTTATTATTTCCCCTTTTAGAAATTGTCATTGTTATGTGTGTCAATTTATTTTGAATTTTATATACTTTATTGCACTTATGAACTTAATTTTGTTGAAGGGTTTAGTTTCCATGATCCAGCTAATACAAACCAAACAAAATGTTAAATGTTATCTGACGGGAGGATAAAGTACCTTGTCTATTTTGAGTAGCACTATGGTTGCCATGGTAACAGAAGAGGAACCTATCAGCATGCAGAGCTTAATTTCCCTTTCTATTTCTGTGTTGTGTATTTATTTAATAAATCTCAAGAACAGTACTCCACTTGAAATTTTCTATAAAGGTAAGCAAACCCCTATACTTTTAGAATTGCAAATTAGATTTTCTTCCTACTGCAAGGTGGAAGAGAACCCCAGAATTAGAGATAGAATTTATTTACTTAATAAAATAATAAAAATTATAAAAATATTTGAGTAAATGGTTAATAGCCCAAGAATGTAACTTTTCATTGTCCTCGGAATATTTGAAAGTCAGTCAGAATTCAGCAAATAGTGAACTGAGTTAAAAAAGAACCACAAAATGAATGACATACATATCTTGAGGGCCATATCTAACCTTCGGGACTCAGAGTGCTTCCTGCCTTGCCAGGCCAATCATTCCGTTCATCATTTCCAGGAGCTGAAATTTGGAAACTGAGCAGTGCTTAATTAGGTCTACAGTGTGGACAACAGGATTTCAGGAACAGGCCATAGTGTCCTACAGTCTAGAAATTATTGTGTTTCATTTGCAAAAAAGTACCCAATAGCCCAGTTATTGGTAGTCTCCTCAAGGACATAGAGTAGCCTTAGAATAGTTCAGTTGAAAGGGATGTACAACATGTGTGTTTCACTTTGATTGTTCTTACTCCCTGAGCAGATAGAAACCCAAACCATTCCTCTGCCAGCAGATTGCCCAAACACCAGCATCGGCATTTGGGATGGATGCTTTCACTCTTGTTTTCTCTCTTCTGTTTCTGAATAAGTGACTTAAGATCCTAGTTGAGAAAACATTTTTACCTGCTTTAAGATTTGTTACATTCAGAATTTTGGAAGTTTGTGACAGAATAGGTTGAGGATTGCCAGCTGGAGAATTAGTAGGTTCAACAATTTCAGGAAAAAGGATGATGTTACCGATACTTTTATGATCCAGACTAAGGCTATGGTTGTTAATTTGAAAGGAAAAAGAATGAAACAGTGCTAGTAATTAACATATGGTATGAGATTTTTTTGTATGAAATAAACACAAATGAAAAATATATTATTTTTCTAATATATTTCTCATTATCTTACTTCAATTTGAGGATGAAACCATATTTTTTTCAGTGTAAACCATATGCATGTTAAGTTATAATTTAGTCTGACAATACGTGAATGTTTTTTTCACTTTACCTGTTTACTTATTGTTTTATTGTATGTCTTATTCCAAACTGACTCCGTATGTCCCTGTTGAAGTGTTATGTCCCATTTTGCTGTTTCCCTGCCTTTATTTTTTGATTGTTAATTCAAGGTAACTCAAGGTAATTGATTCAAGCTTTTACCACTTATTATTTCACTTGTAGTTAATTTACTTTTTGCTACCACACACCATTAAAAAATTACACACCTTCTGATCCTGGTCTGTTGAAGAACAAGGATATCTGCTCCAAGGATGAGCCTTCTCACAGCTGAGTGCAGCACTGTGCAAGAGCTAGTCTTTATAATGAATGTTTACAGTTTGAAAAAGCTGTAATTATGCTAAAGAATTTTACCATATTTTAAATTGAGATGCTCCTGGAAATTCCACCAATTTCACTTTTCATTTACCTGTCTTCTATCTGCACTACATTTTTTTTATGCCACTTTGATTATTATTTACATGGAAATACAACATTTCATAATAATTCCATGGAAGAAAATCCAAACCCTGTACTCTATGTATGCATTTTTCTTTTCATAGTTACTTTCACACTACTGGACCTGTTAACTTGAGTGCCATCACTTTTGTAATTGGAGGCTTTGGAAAGTATTCCTAATAATCTTGTGGTGTGTTGGGTATTACTAGGGATAAAAGGTGCATTAATGCAGTCCCTAGCCAATACTAGAAAGGTCTTACAGTCGTTACCAATCTGATAAGACTTCAAATTCCTAATCTGAGATATAGATACTTTTCTGTAAAATAACTACTAAATCACATAAACTATGATCAGGAGGGAAGGAAAATTTTATCTCGAGACCTATGATGCATCAGTATATTACTAAAATAACCACAAAATCATCAGGTGTTCTTTATATATTACCCACCTGTACTTTCCTTCAAAGGAAGGGAGCTTGAAGGGATCGATTTTTATGTCAGGAATTCTGGGGTTTATTAGCATAAGATTCTACATTTGATTATATGCTATTTTTTATTATTAATTTCATTTTTTTGTGGTAGTAAGGTACCTTTCTGAGTAGTTAGCACAATTAAGAAACTTGAAGTTTTTATGCATGATCGTTTCTATTTTTTTCTAAAAATGTAGACGTTTTATGTTAATGTCATTCATTACTTTTATTTGTTTGCTATATATTTTTCTGGAGACATATTTTTCTGAAGACATCTTTTTCCCAGTACTAACATAGCCAGGCAAGTCTCATTATTTGGTCTAGATGAAGTCTTTCATAAACCAGCTTGCTTCAGTTGTGGGCCTGACAGTATAAAATCAGGTACTGAAAAAATTATTACAATTTGTTTGCAGAGCTCTCTTTATGTCTGTATATTTTAGTATACCTTTTCAGTTGACAGGTAGCCTTTAGTCAAACTGCTTGACTCATGCTGGCCCCATTTTCCATCTTATTTCATGCTGTCCCAGTATGTTATATGCATGTTACATGGTGTAAGTAATAAGCAGGTTGGGTGAATGAACCCAAATTACATCCTAGTATGAAGCAGCATTTCATATATTTGAATTGTTAAAACTTGTAAATTTAACGGAGAAGGAAGTTTCAGCTTTCGGTTTGGAAAAAGCTTGTGCTTCCTATTGCGTTCCTCATTTATTTCTGTGGCACTTGTCTATCACATTTTCTCAAATGCTAGTTTTTTGTTTCTTTTGATAATAGTTGTTGGTAAATAATCTGAAGGTAACTTTGACTGTAGCTATTTGCTCTGGTTTTGTTATTGATTAAGAGACTTAAAACTTGTAAGAACGATGTGGAGTTATTGAGGTGAAGTGCCAATTTCAGCAAAAAAGGATGAGTCTTTAGACAACAATTCTATGTTTATTTTGTATTTTAAAAAAATGATTGGACACCATAGAGATGTAGGTTGCCTTCCATATCTGTGATATCATTAATTTTGACTGTAATTATTTAGGCGTCAGATAAGTAAGACATTAGAATTATATGTACCTCTGTAAAATGTAGATCTCAAACTGCTAGTATTTGCACTTCTAATTACCATGCCTGTAAATTTCAGATCAAGTTGACAATCTTCAATATATTGATATCTAAGCAACTGTAATTGGTATTTCTTATTGAACCACATGACACCTCTGTTTTGATGTAAGAAAAAGGGCTTTTAGTTTATGATTTTATCAGTGCCATCTGGTCACTGAAAACCTGTAGGATTACTTTGAGCATGGGGAGACCCATGGTATGCACAGTATTTTAGATTTTATTACACAATATTAGACATCAGGTGAATTTCATATGATGAGATATATAACCTCTCTCCAAACTGGCCAGTGATACAGAATATACTACACCAATATACTACACCTTGAAAACTGAAGAAGTTGTTTGAATGAAATAGGAGCAAAATTATCAGAGTTCTTTCTAGAAGGAAAAACAGTAAACTGGGGTTATTTGACCGAAAGAGAAAAAGACTCTGGGAGAACACTGTTTTTTCAAATACATAAAAGGCAGCAGCAAAATTGAAGGGAATTGTTCATCATAGTTAGGTAAGACTGGGCAAAAATTAAAGGGTTCAGACTGCAGCAAGGAAGTTTTCTGCTATGTATTATTGGAAACTTGCTAAGGGTGAATATAACAAAGAACTGAAATAAATTGCCTATAAGGCTTTGGAGTTTCCACTTTGGAAACCTTCAAGAAATGATTGCATGTAGATCTGTCAAGTTGATTTCTGCCTTCAGGCACAGTTAAGGGCAAAATAAATGCTTTAAATTTTACCTGCTATGATTCCTGGATCATTTTCATTGATAAATTAACTGTGAGACTTCTAAATACAATTAATACATTTCATCAGTGAATGCTTCAGTTTAAGCCAAAAGAAAACAAAGAAACAATACTAATGAAAGAAATTAAAAAGAGAGGTGTGAAAATAGGGTTTATCTCAGAGCTGCTGTTATACTACTACTCCAAAAAGCATTAAGGTTTTGCCAGTGAGCTTTCTGAAAGATAGTACTAGCATTAGTGAAAGTATACTTTTGAAATGCCTGTTTCTGACAATATATACTGTAATTCAAAATAATAATAGGTTATAGAATAACATGAATAAGTCTCAAAATCAAAGTTATTAGACAGTAAGTCTACTATTTTATTTAGAGACACCTCCCAGTTTTGTTGCTGTTACATATTGTAAGTTTTCAACAATACATATGTCTAGGTACTTCGGTACAAACAATCCTCTTTCCTCACAAGATCTTTATATATCAGTAGGTTCAATATGTGTCACAAATTATTCACAGATTGCACTGAAAGGCAGCATCCATTTATTTTAGAATTGTCCTGGTTTCAGCTGGGATAGAGTTAATTGTCTTCCTAGTAGCTGATACAGTGCTATGTTTTGAGTTCACTATGAGAAGGATGTTGATAACACACTGATGTTTTCAGTTGTTGCTCAGTAGTGTTTAGACTAAGTCAAGGATTTTTCAGCTCCTCATGCCCAGCTAGCAAGAAGGCTGGAGGGGCACAAGAAGTTGGGAGGGGACACAGCCAGGGCAGCTGACCCAAACTGGCCAAAGGGGTATTCCATACCATGTGACATCATGTCCAGTATATAAACTGGGGGGAATGGGGGTGGGGGGATTGCTGCTTGAGTACTAACTGGGCGTCAGTCGGCATGTGGTGAGCAGTTGCACTATGCATCATTTGTATATTCCAATCCTTGTATTATTACTGTTGTCATTTTATTAGTGTTATCATTATCATTATTAGGTTCTTCTTTTGTATATTACAATCCTTGTATTATTACTGTTGTCATTTTATTAGTTATTATTAGTTATTAGTTATCATTTTATTAGTTATCATTATCATTATTAGGTTCTTCTTTTCTGTTCTGTTAAACCGTTCTTATCTCAACCCACAAGTTTTACTTCTTATCCTGTTTTTTCTCCCCCATACCACTGGGTGGGGGGTGAGGAGTGGGTAAGAAGCTGCATGGTGCTTATTTGCTGGCTGGGGTTAAACCATGACAAGAATACACTTCAGAGTCTATACAGCAGACATTGCAGGTCTTGAAAATGAGCCACATTTCAGCTATCATTTAATGGTTATTGACTTCTCTGCTTCTGAAATCTATAGATTTCTGTGTGAGTGTTTTTCTCCGTGAGTATTTGGAGCAACACACTAGGATCTGGACATGCATATCATCTCCAAATCACACTGTTGCCTCCCCAAAAACCCAGCAAAGCTAGGTAATAGTGCACCTCTTACCCAGTTCTGTCCTGCTTAATAGTCCATGAAGAACTTATGGTAACATAGTAGAAGCAATGAATAATAAAACAGCAGATGAAAATAATTGTCAGTGCAAGCAGAGTAATGAACATCTAAGTAATAAACTGTAAACTGTCGTCTGCTTCGGAAAGGGGTGTTTCCAGAAGACCTTTCTAGTAAACAAAGCAGAGCCATTTCACTTTGTTACTAGTCCTAGTTTGTCTGGTTCATCAGAAAACTCTGCTCATTCCCCTGTGCTGTTTTTGTGCCTGGTCTTCAAACGGTCTTCATCTCCTAGCTCATCACTGACTCTCTATTGCCTTGATGCATCACAGCCACGAGGGAGTAGAACCATTGGAATAAAGAAGAGAGTTAATGAAGTATACAGCTAGGGAAAGAGTTTTCTCCCAGCCGCTGTATTCTCATACTTTCATCATTCCCACAATACATCACTTTGTGACTCAAGCAATGTGTATGCACACCTATACTGAACTTCATACTTTCTTCCATCCTAAACTTCGTGAGTGGTTTGCCATGAAGTTATCTAATTGCTTTAGTCACCATTTTGCTTTGCTAGCCACTGATTTATCCCATCCATGTTTTCTTCTGTTTTAACCACTTCCTCTAGTTCCTCAGTCCTTCTACAACATGCTTTTTGCAGCTGTGGGTAAGCCAAGGCATGTCCAGCAGAAGCAGCTAGAAAAGAATAAGAAGGATGAGGTAACCCAAATGACTACCATGATATAGCTCACCATGTGTTCAGAGATGTGTCAATGAAAGTAAAGAAGTTTGCATTGGAAAAATGAAATGGTTTCTTGAGTCTAAATTCATGAATGTAAGATTCTGATTGTATTACGCTTTTATTGGAAGTGACTAGATTCTGGATTTGAGAACAGGAAAGTCTGTTACCAACACTCTTTAAAAGTGATTTAAAAGCTATTTAAAACCTTAATTTATTTATTTACTTGTTTTAAATCAATATTTCAGCTTATTTTGCTAAGTTAGTTTTGAGAAACAAATTGATGGTTATACTGTGGGGATCTTGACTTTGTCTTGACTAATGCTGTTCACAGAGTACTGGAGGAATGTTGTTCTAACCTACTGGAGTGTTAAGCAGAAAGGAGAGGAGATCACAGAATTTATAAATCATTTTCTCTGCTATCCTCGTCATGTCAGAACCTAGAAAAAGGATAGAGAGTAAATAGCCCAAGTTTATAAAGTCAGATTGTGCTAGACAAGCATAATCACCCGATCATATTCAAATATACATATTGCAAGAGCACATGAATTTCAAAATATGACTTGAATTTTTTTACATTGAAAGCTGCTTACATATGTTCAGATTTTAATTGGTAAGTAATGGTGCATAGCATGTATTAAGAACTAAGAATAATAAATACTAGAACAAAGTATACAGAAATTTTTCATTAATTAATGTAAAACATAGAGACAATCTAATTTGTACAGAAGCAGTTCCAGCACTCTGTATACGCTCAATAAATGCAACCACATATAATGAGAAAATTACTCATAATTAGTTGTTAAAAATGTACGGTATTGAGTTGGATTTCTCTTTTTTTGATAAGTGTAGTTTGTAGTCCTCTAATTATGCTATTTCAGAGTGTAGTCAGTTAACCCCATTTTCATTTAACAATGAAAAACATTTTCTCTATCACAAAAGCCCTATGTAGTGTGCACATGTACCTTGACTGTATTTTGCTTCAGGTTTAATTTGCTTGTGACAGTGGTAACTGCTGACCACGCTTCTCAAGCTTTTCTTCTTTGAATATGGATAAAACCTACACATACTGGTTGCTGATACATTACAGTATCTGTAACATATGGTTGCTGTATACAACCAGCCTTAATTAGAAAACACTATAATTAATTTAGTCCATTTGGTTCTACTTTGTTCTTAATTTTTTATTTTTTTTTTTCTTACATATCTTCAACACAAAGCCTCTTTGAAATTTTTGAGTGGATTTTCTGTGTTGCACAATTCAGGACAGCAAGCAAGCAGGCTTAGTAGTGTCCTTCTGACCTAATAAAATGATTTGCAACTCTGAAAGTGAATTCTCCTGTTCTTAAAACATTAGATAACAGATTTTGTGAGGTCGTCTCATGAGCTGCTTTGAGGCAGAAAACAATGAGTCCATTCAGCTGTCAGTAGGTTTACATCCAGGCAATGATGTGTTTATGGTATTAGCACAGCGTTATATATCACTTTATCTACTGAACTTTATCTGTCACTTTATTGCCAAGACAACCAGTTACTGTAAAGGAAGATGCACAGCTTGTTGCAATTATTCTTTGTCTTGACTGCCTTGAATAACTTTGTATCATTGGCTACTTTGTGAACACACTATTCACTGCCATTTTGAGTGTGAATTAATTAAAGAATATTCATTAATAAATATGCTGAACCACATAGACCCCTTCAGGTTTCCAATGGTGACTTCTCTCCACTGAGAAAATTATCAGTTATTCTTAATTTCTGTCTCCTGTCTTTTCCCCAGTTATTTATTCAAATGAGAAACACAGACCTGTTTTGACACAAATCACTGAAGCAAGTAGGATACTTAACAGTATAGAAGTATTGCTGCTGCAGTAGAGTTTGTTAGAACTACTCACCCTGGCTTCTGATGATCCAGAGAAAGGATTATTACAGATTTTCCTATTATGAAATTTTCATGCCAAGGCCATATAGGGAAACAAAAAGAAATTCTCCATTAACTTCTTCACTGCAGTGCTGCTTAGTGTGATCTCAATAACATGAAAAAATCACAAAATATTTTGAAAAGATAAGTAGATGGCAGTGGTTATTCACTGAACACTCTTGACTTAAGTGATATCAAAAGATTAATTTTGTTGATGGATCAGCAACAGTTCTCCCTAGAACAATATGAGCCAGGACAATTAAGGTACTTTTTCTTCTTCAGTATTCAAGAATAGCTCATAGATGTGTGTGTAAATAATGCTATTTTGTTAAAGGTATACTGTTTTGTCTTTTGGCTACCACTGACAGTCAAGTCAAACAAGAAAAGTCCAAGACTGAGACAAATGCAGATATTGTCACACTCATTAAAGTGAGAAGAAATGGCCAGGTGACTCAAGAGTATTGTGGTAAATATGGTAATGCAACATTAACGCAAGAAAATCATATGTGGGCTAAGACAGGATAAAACTATTTGTTCTTTCAGTTTGATAGTTAAATATTTTTTTCTTCTAAAACCAGTAAGGTAGTGTTTTGGCTTCTGAGACTGCTTGGAATACGTTAGTTTTATTGTAGAGTAAATTTGTTATTTTTCACTTGTCGCTGCTTGAGGGTTAATGGTAAACAAAAAGGCTCCAAATCTGTAAGTATAGATGCTTATAATTAAACTTGTGTTTATATGGCTTACTGAATCAAGAATTAATTCTCAGAATTGAAATGAAAACCATGGCTAAAAATAAGAGCAAGTGATTTAGTTACAATTATAGGCAGAATATTAAAAAAGTTGAAGGACTACTTTTGCAAGTGTACAGGTAAAACTTGCTGTGTAAAGAACTATGGATGTAAGGAATCATTCACAGAGCAGCAGACAAAACTCCTGATAATCAGTAGAAGGTAGATAATTGTAACAATCTGTCCAAATATTTCACTATAAATTAGCTGAGAAGGAGTTATAATGAAGAAAGACTAGGATCACAGTTCATCGAACAGTTCAACATAATTGGGTTCCTGAAGTGATGTGATATGGATTAAGGGCTCAACTTTATTGCATCAAAGGAGTAATTGTCCTTTTAAGGTGAAATTTCATAAGGTGGCTGATCCAATCTAACAGAGATTAGGGTGGGGGAATGACTGCCACTTATAGCAACAATTGCCTGTTATCTGGTGAGACCTCCTCTTTCTAAAATGTCAGCTATAATGCCATACAGCTTCTAGAGAGAAGTGGAAAAACTGTGTAAGTCAGGAGAAAAATCCACAAAAGATTCTGAGGGGCTAGAACAGGAAGGTAAAATAAAAAAGGAGAATTTATTTAGCCTAAGTGGACACCACAGCCATTGAAAAACTTACATATACATTACTTAAATATTTTGGATTATATTCAAACTGAAACACATGCAAGGTCTTGTTATATTTCTAAGTACAAATATATTTATAAGTAATTTAATTGTGCAGAAAAAAACATGACTGCAGTATCTTTCTTAAGGGTGCTTTATAACATTTGTAAGGAACATAACATATTTTGAGGTCCTTTCATATATTTGACTCCTTATTTGGATAGATAACCATTGGATATATGTTGAGTAGGTAGTTCAAAATTTGCCTGACTATATGCAGAGTTTCCATGTAAATTACACAACATGTACAATATGATTGTCTATGTCAATGACTTTATGCTACTTGGAAAAACATCAGTGGAGGGTTTTCCCTACACTCTGCTTTCTTTTTCCGATAGTGTAACTGATTGTGGAATACTTTTAACTTTCCTATTTATCACCTTGTTGAAGTGTCAGTTCCAAACCTTAAAAATAGCCAAAAGCAAAGTGAACACTGCTGTGAATTGTTATTGTTGCCAAATGGCAGCTTTTCCTTTGCAGGGACAGGGAGAGGGATTGGACTTAAGTGATTGCATTTTTTTTTTTTTTTTCTTTTTGAAAAGTGCTTTAATTTTGTGTTGAAATTGCTCTTTGGGTATTAAATCCATTTAATTCTTCACATTTTTTATTTTATTTATTCACATTTGCCCAGGGAAGTGGTTGAGTCACCATCCCTGGAGGAGTTTAAAAGACATGTAGATGTGGTGCTTAGGGACATGGTTAGTGGTGGACTTGGCAGTGCTAGGTTAATGGTTGGACTCGATGATCTTAAAGGTCTTTTCCAACCTAAAGATTCTATGACTCGATTCCATTCTGTTATCTGCAACCATAGTCATCTTAATTGAGGAAGTAATAATGAACCTCTCTTAACATGCAGAGGAATACAACTGCTCCCATGAGAGATGTCAGCTGTACCCATGTGCTCTTTTATTTCCCTCAAAAGAGCTTTGGTGTACACTATTCGTTTATAATAGCATTGTGTGCATATAAGTTATTTCATGCCTTAGTAATATTTGCAAAATTTTTACTCTCTCTCTGGACCTAATACAAGAACTTTACAGGAAGTTGACTAGTCAAAGCCTTCTACTTTATTTTTAGTATTTTGTGTTATTGGTGATTCTTAGATGAATATAGTATCCAAGGATCATACCCTAGGTTAGGATTCCCTTTTCGGCTTCCCTGGTATGAAGACAGATATGAAGAAAAACGGTCCTGATTTCAAGAAGTTTGGAGCCTAAATAGACAATGCACAGAAGGTGGAGGAGAGTAAAAAAGAACAAGGGTGACTTTGCCTGTCACGACCTAGTTGTCATACAGATGATCCAAACTTAAGTCTTTTTTCAGCAAGGTGCTTTATCCCTACACGAATTTGCTTCTAGGTAACTAGTCCTGTCAGTATGACTAATGCAGCAGCAACAGAATTCTGCTTTTTTGAAGAAAGAAATGTGACCTGAAGCAATAGTGCAATTGTTGATAATGGGAGCAACAGAAGTATAACTTACAAATGTGAATTGCAGTTTTTAGCATTATAAAATGCATATCCAGGCGAGGGTTTAAAATTTACAGTGGTGTTCAGAAATACTTTTTTCCTCCTCTCCTTTTTAGGAGCTTCATCTTATTTAGTGGCATGTGTCTTGTGGGTCAGAAAATTCTCTAAGCAATGCATGGTGTTTTGAGATCTCCAAGAACATGGAATGTATTTTAAGACAGGCTCTGGTTATACGGCAGTATTTGAATCTAAGTGCATCTTAAATTTTTTTTTTGTAACTATAAATACATTTCAAAAAGCAACAGCCATACTAAAGTGTTAAAATCAGATTCCCCAAAGTTTGGCACCAGAGGCATTTTGCTTCTTGAGACCATATCTAATGTTTTAGTAAGACTTAGCACATTCTTCAGAAACTCTTACCATTAAGTAAATCTGAATGATATTTGTAGACAGGTGGTGATACCAAGTTTTCTCCTAGCAGGCAGGAACATTTGCAGTAAATGCACTGTATTCATATGTCCATTCAGGAAAAATCCCACAAGACTCTACCCTTTGTCTGGCTTGACACAGTTAAAGAACATAGCTGAAGCAGTGTGCACAAAAAACTGCCTGCAACCAATCCACAAATTAGTTTGAACACCTTTCTGTATAAAAAGTATGCTCTGTAGAAGCACCTTCAGAGTTTGTAGTTATGATTCCAAGAATGTAATTTCGTATCTGTTTCTAGATATGCAGCTATTATATTTTGGTTCATGTTTTGGTTTTGTTTTGGGTGGGTTTGGGAGTTGTTTTTGGTTTTGGTTTTTTTAATGCTGTGCATTTACTTTACAGTATAGTAATATTAGTAGGAGAAAATGACTTTAAAGCTCTAATTTGCCTGTATGAAGTCTATGCCATATAAACAATTCATTTTGACCCAACATCTGCTTAGCGTTTTCACCTTTTGAGAATAGGTTATTAGAGTAGCTACAGCATACAAATGTCATTTATGGAGTAACAGGGGAAAATACCAGACGGTATTTTGCCGTAACAATGTGGTTACTTCAAAGCTAGTGGCATTATTGCTACTGTGTAGTATCCTGGTCATGTAGCTAATGACAACACAGACCCCTGCTGTGCTTAATTTTTCTGAGGTTTCTATAAATGGTGCAAAAACTCATTAGAATTATAATGCTTTGTGCAGGCCTGAAACTTTTGTATGTTTTTCTATTTCTTGATAGCCTCTTTGTAGAAAGATTTTTAATACTACACATACACATCTTTTTTTTACTGTGTGTACAGTCTAGTGCAGTTACAATACACACTTCCTAAAGTCACTTAAAAACACTGCAAATCAGTTAGTAACCATACACACTTCTTATTATTTTTACATTATTGTATCAGAATAGAAACACACAGAGTCTTCTGACACATGAAGTAATTGAAAAAAAAAACTTTAGTTGTCTGAGGAAGCAAAAAAATGTTTCAAAACAGAGGTAGTGAGAGGTAGTAGAATCATTGGCAATGTTTTCCACCATTTCAGACAATGCAAAAGTGGGAGGAGTGGTTGGTTGACCAGAGGGCGTTATGTTGCCATGCAGAGGTACCTTGACAGGCTGGATAAATGGATAGAGGACTCTCATAAAGTTCAAAAAAGGGTAATACAAAGTCCTGCATCTGGGGAGGAACAACCCCCTGTGCTAGTACAGGTTGGTAACTGTCTGGAAATCAGCTTTGCAGAGAAGGTAGTGGTGGACAAGAAGTTGACCATGAACTAGCAATACACTCTTACTGCAAACCGCTCAAACAGCCTCTTGGGCTGCATTAGGAAGAGCATTGCCAGCAGGTCAAGTGAGGTGATCCTTCCCCTTTACTCAGCCCTACTCTACCTAGGTGAGGCCACATCTGGAGTTCTGGGTCTAGTTCTGGGATCCCCAGTAAAAGGGAAACATAAAAATACTGAAGTGAGTCAAGTAAAGACCACAAAGATGGTGAAGGGACTGGACCATCTGTCATACAGGAACAGTCTGAGAGACTTGGGACTGTTTAATGTGGAGAAGAGAAGGCTCAGGAGGGATCCTTTCAATGTGAATAAATACCTGGTGGGAGGACGTAAAGACAATAGAGACAGACTATTCTCCACGGTGCCTAGTGACAGAACAAGTGTCAGTGGGCACAAACTGAAACACAAGAAATTCCATCTGAACATAAGAAAATACTTTTTTACTATGAGGGTGGTTGAACACTGGGACCAGTTGCCCAGGATGGTTGTGGGGTCATCATCCTTGGAGATACTCAAAATTTGCTTGGACACTGTATTGGACAACCTGCTCTGGGTGACCCTGCTTGAAAAAGAGGGTTGGGTTGGGTTAGAATATATCCAGAGGTCCCTTTGGACCTCAACTGTTCTGTGATTCTGTGATCAGGAACTATGTAGGCATGGATAAAGTGTCATGGAGGACATGTGGGTAGATATTAGGGAGTACCACTGGTTTTTTATTGTTGGATTCCTACTGTTACTGGAATGCAGTTCAATACTTTAATTAGTGATTTCAAAGCAAAGTTTGCAAAACTTTATTTCTTACAATTAAACATTTAAATGTTATGCAAATAATGGAAAGCACCTATACAAATATTTCAAAGATTGGAAAATCAGCCATACAATGGAAGACCAAAGGAGCTCTGTTTCTCAAAGGTATAGTTAAAAGGTGACTTGATCATATCTACTGACAGCTCATGCTCACAGTCTGTTTCATGTCTTTTTAATCTGTATGCCCCATGCTGTTCTCTGTGCTCAGCCATTAAGGGATATGCAATATTATTTATTAGTGCTTTGAAAACTGTCTGTTTGCAGTAATATATTAAACTATTTTAGCACTAGAAATACCAAATATTGTCAGCCAATATGGTGGAAATCATATTCTAACACCTACTATGATTGTGCACAGATTTGGGAAATAACACGCAATCATGTCTTTTTAAGAATGCAAGTGCTTTACAGCTTAAAAAGATTTCTTCCTGTGGCTCTAGTGATAGAAATGTTTTAGAGATAGACTCAAATATTTAAGGGACTCAAAGAGGAGTGAAGTGTCCAATGTAAATCCCTTCAGAAGCTACATATACAACTCTCTTAAGTTCTTCTGAAGATTTCAAATACAGTTTTTAATATCTTTTTCAGGATATTGTTTCAAATGCTATTTAGAAGTAGAAGAAAAAAATGCCTATCACTTTGTCATGAAACCAGTGTGTCTGTGCTTTTTGGTAGCTTGAATGAAGATACTGGCATTTAAAGTGAGCTACATCTCCAGGAGACAATCTGTCTTTCACTTGCACTTAATATTTTCTTGAAAGTAATTTGAAATAGGCAAATAAACAATCACAAAATTTCAAGTAATTACTGTACTTAATTTTAACATTTCGTGGTAATTATGTTTAATAGGACATAACAGATTTCCATTTGTTTCATTATACTTAATTTAATAAACTCTAAAACACTGGAGAGATTTCTGAATGGAGCACTGAGTCTTAAACATTTGAGAATGACAGATTATGCACATTGCATTTCTTTTTCAGACTCATTATACATTATATATTCAGGCTCATTAACATTATATAAGCACCAGATCTCAGCATTTTAATCATAAAATAATTACATAAGAAGCTGGTCAAGTAGTTGGCGTTGACCTATGAATATGTTTTTCCTGTTATTATATTTCTTGGCCAAAGCCTGTTTAAGTCAAAAGACTCTTACTGACAAGGCTACTTTGGATACAAGCTAAATGTAAATCTGTGTCGTTCTTCACCAAGTGTTAGCATTGAAATGAAGGAGGAATTAGTCGCTATTGCTGATTTTCGAAACTGAAGTGTAGTTCTACTCAGTCTTGAGAACCTGAACATTGTACTGTTCTTCACTGAGTAGGGTTCTTGCTGTATTTTAATGATCTGCAAATTAGCCATCAGTATTTAACAAGTCATTAGATTCTTTCTGTGCTTGTAGATAAATAAGTCCCTCCACCGTGAGACAGGAATGTAAAATAGGTGGGCTGATTTGGAGGTATATAGATGCTTAATGGTTATAGTTAGGTAAAACTGAATCCCAATTTTTGTTTAAATTGTCATAGTTTTACCCCCAAATGAATCTCTGATTATTTCTGTAAGCATGTGTTAAAGTAAAGAGCTTATTATGGATCTGTCAGTAAAAAATTCTTGGGATAGAATGTACAATAAATATTAGCCATTGCAGAGATCTGAATTCAGGTCTCGTCATTCCCTATTGAGTGCTCTAGCTACCAGCCTGTAGAGGTCTTTCTGTCTTCTTTATTTATACTGTAATTATTCTGTATATTGAGAAACAATTTTCACAGGAGAGCGCCTCATTCCAGACTAGACTATAGGCTGGTGATCAAGGCCCTTTTAATGAGATAGATGCATATTTCCTCCGTCAAAAGATGTATTGAACCTTACTGTCTTCTATGTAAAAGAAAGAGTGTCTGAATTACACAAAGTAAAAGAGAAGCAGCACTTCCTCTTTCTGTACTCAGAGCTTTAACTGCCTCAGGGAAAAGTGGTATCTGAGCAGGGGGGTTTAAGATCTAATTTTCAGGTTTGGGAACTACACTGAAAATTAAGTGTTCATTCTCTTTGTGCATCTGGCACAGTGCTTCTGCTGGCTTGGTCATCTTCTGTCTCTGCTTCAAGATTTTTTCTAAGAAGTTTCCTCACCTCTGGAAGTTTCCCACGGAAAGTTATTTGAACACTTTGATTTTAAATCCAGCAGAGTACTGGTAAGGATATCTCAGAGAGTTGACACAGTCTCAATGTGTCTGACAACTGATGGGTGATTATTTATATCTTGCTAAAGTCTTATTTCCTACATCTGTGTTAGGATTTAAAAAAAAAAAATCTAGTTCCATGCTTGATGTTCAGACATGACATTAACAAAATTTATTTGTTTCTCAGTACAAGCTCTTTGTAATATAGGATTGAGCAGGCATATATTTCCATTCTATTCTTTATGAATAAATGCAGATAAATAGCAGTAAACCAAACTGGAATCTATTGTGAGAAGACTGAATTACAATAGTACTACAAGCTAACTGTTAATATTTTCTTCCCACCTTGGTATTGCACTCTAGAATTACCCTCTGGAAGGATCATGGTAAGAGAGGTTGGTATATAGGATTAACAGAAGGCAGTGGCTGACCATGTGCTTTATGATGCTGCTATAAATCCTCTGTCCATTGAGAGTGAGGCTTAGAATTGCAATTTTCTTTCTCAGATATGCTTGTAAAACTGACTTTTATAATGGATTTCTTATTCTAGAAGCTTTGTCCCTGTTCTTAAGGTCTCTTAAATAACTTTACTTTTTGCTGTCATACCCATTTTTAAAAATAGCATTTTTGTCATCTATAACATAACAGGGTGATATTTGCACCCATATATTTGTGTGACTAGGTATATTCAGGTACTAATTTAATTTCCACTTGTCTCAAGGTCTAGTGAATAGAAAAATCAGTGTTAGTTTTGAATTTTATATGTATGTAGTTGTGTGTGCGTCATTACTTTCTCTGAAGCCCATCATGGACGGCTTGAATATGTGTAATAAGTTTTTTATACAGAGGACTAGAACTATGACTTTGGACTAATTCCCCTTTCTCTGCTAAATGCAAAGAAAATTGGGCAACTTGATAGACTATTATTTAGCACTGAGGCCAAAATTTTTCCTCTCTGGGGTAAACAAATCATTAGGCTGATTTGAAAAACATCTCTTATATTTGTAAAACCTGAATGGTGGTCTCCTGTGTAAATAAATGAATGGCCTTTCTAAAAGCAATCATATATCAGCAAGTTGTGTCAAAGCTCATGTGTATGCTGTGTTGGCATCTGTCATATTTATAGATGATAGTTGCTCTGTGTTGTGGCACTTTTCAGTATGAAGTTATTGATTCACATTAATTGAAAGAAGCATTAATTTAACAATTCCGGCTCTATAGAATTGCTATTTCTCCATGGGTTGCAAAGTTTTTTCCAAGACCTCAGCTTTCCACTTTCTCAGCCTGCCTTGTTGTCTGGTACTCATCTGCAGGATTCCCATTTGTCTTTGTCTCCTTCTGCACTAAATTCTACTGAACATGTAATTCTTTTAAATGTGGTGACCAAGGGTATACATAGACTGTTACTGTGCTCAGTTGGTGCATGGCTGGTCGTTAAGTTGTGGCAACTTAATTGTGTGCCTGAGTCCTCAGTTTCTTTAATAATTATCATTTAATCAATCCCTGGTTCTGGATTTCCCAAAGTGGGATGGTTATTTTGCAGGAGTGGAGCAGGGGAGTGGTATTACTACCTTTTTTTCACGTGTTTAGTGTAAGGGAGTTTTCTGCAGTGTAAGGGAAGTACTTCCTGGGTACTGGTAGAATGCAACAGGAAACAGTAATTTGTCCTGAAGCAAATATGGCACATACTACAGAGATGAGTGTATGGAAACCATAATGCAAAGACAGACATTGTGCAGGAAGGAGGATGTATGCTAGCAAGTTTTATGGTGAAAAAATAAAAGGAAGTTAATAAACACTGGATTCTGTTAGCACAGTTTAAAGCAGTAAATAAGGTTAGCAAAATTGTTCTTTTGCAATCATTTTAGCTAAACATAAGACTATTTTACTCAGTTGGATCCCTAAATTGGCTTCTGGTACAGCTGAGGTTTTTTTGATGTTGACAGATATTTTTGGTGAACTTGTGTGTATAATTTCACACATCGCCAGCATCTTAAAAGCCGTTGAATGATGGGCAAGCTGGTATAAGATGCATAACAGACTTTTTGCAAACTAGATGATTTCCTGCTTTAAACCTGTAATTTCAGGTAATAACATAAAACTTATAACAAGGAATTTTCATTGAAATTATTATCTAAATTATAGTAACATTTCCAGTACTTTCCAAACATAATTTTATGGTGAATCATAAAAAAGGAAGAAGACACGCAAGAGAATAGCAGTCTGAGACAAACTGACATACAAAGAGAATAGCTAATCTCCTTTGGATGTTGCAGAAGAATACATTTTTGAGAAAAGAATGATGGATCACATTTGATCTTTGAAAAGATTTGACAAGCTGAACATACAGGAGCCATATATTATTTGTCATTGCAAAAAATCACATCATTTATGACCTTTTAAGTCTTGAACACATGATCAACTTGGATAATAATCCAGTGAGAACATGTCTTTTTATTGTTTCTTTCTGACATACAGCTGTAAAACTGGCCCAGAAAAGCTATTTAACAGACATGAAAATATTCAGCTGAGAACTAATGAATGAAGCATATAGTGTAGACAGTACATTCAGTGTGAAAATGAAACATATTTTTCCTTCTATGAAACAAGAAAATGGAAGATGTGAATGGAAATGTCATGCTTCCATAGTGCTAACATCATTTCCATAATTGTCTAGGATAATTATGTTTTTGAATATCTGTATTCCTCAGAGATTTTTAAAGTGCAGAGAAGTTGAGAAGAGGGGTTTAAAAGATTTTGTGATGTTCAGAATACTTAGGCAAAAGCTTATGTTGTATGGTACTATTAAGCTGTTATATTATATTGTTATGTTCTATGAATGATATTGCTATACAATATGATATTGAATTTTCATTTAACATGAAAATGCTTTTCAAACATTTCTGAAAGAAGACTTAGTAGTTACTTATCTTGAGTTCTCAAAATAGTAAGAGCAGTCAGCCTTACCATGATCACTCTTAATATCGGTGCAATTGGCTACAAATTAAGCTCAGGGTTTAAATTCAGTCATTGCCATAAGTAGTGGGATAATGCAATTCACTCGAAAGACAAAACTGTAAAGTTTTTAATAAAAGTTCCCCTTTAATGGCTGTGTATATCCATACATTCTAAGTGTGATATAAAAGCCAATATTTAGATTTAAAAATGCTACAAAAGATGAATGTGAATCATAATCCCAACAAATAGGGACAGCGTGTCTTGAGGGTCTCCGCAATGGTCAGCACTCAAGTTATGTGACTGCCTATTTGGTGTCTCTTTGATTGAATCTGCAGTCTTTATAAGTTACTGGTTTGTGTCTAACAGCCACATCAGTTTATTCAACTGGTGACATGTATGTCTGGCATTATGGACTACTGCAAATTGGATGAATCTGGAGTTTTAAATCTAGCATGAGTTAAAGCACTTCCCTTTATGACTTCAAAATCTCCTTAGCATTCATCTTTCCAGACAAATTTTCTCTTAGTTAGCTAATGTAATGATGCTGCCTGGTCTTTCTAATTCACAGAGGCCTACTGATCCGCCTTCTTCTTGAGGTTTGTAGACATTTTCCATTCAGTGTGAGGGTGAAGCTTAATCCATACTTTCTGATTATATGCCTCATGGAAGTAATGTAGTGATTTGTTACATAAACCCTGACTCCTTAGAAAGCATTACAGTCCTTTATGCTCCTACCAGATGTTCCTTACATATTTTTCTGGAAACTAATGAAGTAATGTAAATATAAAAAGATATCTTCAGTCCTAAAAACCTGTGCTAAATCATTTGCTGCTGTCTCAATTTATGAATCTGAAAGTTCCTTGTGATGTTACTAAATTCTTTTTTTCTTGTTCTTCAGCTGCCAGTTACATCTAACAATTCCAAATACTAAGCCAAAAAAATAGTAAAAAATATTTAAATCCAAAGTGTCTTCTCTAGTTGGGCACAGCTTGTACTGTCCATGAGAGTATGACGTGTCTGGTAATTAATACTTATCTTAAAGTTCTGTTGATCAGATTTACTTCAGATGCTAGTTCATTTGTCATTGAATTCAAACACATGCGTTTTAATGATATCCCAAGGAATTTTCCACACAAGTTGGGCTAATGCTTTTTGGTAGCAGTATGTGTTGCATTGTATTTGTATTGCATTAAAAGCAAATAGTTACTCAACTTGTGGCTTTTTGCTAGTTGAAGAGTTCCACTGCAGTAACCTCTGCCTTTACAATACCTATAAATATAATAATGCTGGGGACCTGTTCAGGAACCAGTTTCCTTTTGTCTGTAGGATGCCTGTAGACAGCTTGCACATGGCTTTCTTCTTATTTTACCATGTTATCAGCAATCATATCTTAAAATATTATAGCTGGTAGTGAGCTGATGCTAAGCAGCTAGTAGTTAGGTGATAATACCTTGAAGAAAGAAGTTAAGGACTTTTTTTTTTTTTTTACTAAGACAGGCTTCACAGAGTCCTATGGACTGTCATTTGTTGAGTGATTATAATGCAGGTGTCCTCCATCACAAGATCATATGGATGTTGATCCCATGGCAAGATATGTGTCATTGTGCAATGGGGGCTGCCATCCCCTGTGAGAGGTAGCAGGAAGCTGGCAGAAAGACTTATTCACGTTGCAGCCTGCCTATATCTGAAGTGCCTCTGGGAAGAGATAGACAAGCAGTATGATGTGAGCTGTATTAGTCATTCTGATGACTTACTGCAGTTTTCAGTTAGGAAGTTGCACACTACTTCCTTCATGTAATGGTGGTATCTCTCTGCCCATCTGTAATTCAGCTATAACCTGGTCTATCAGGTTTTTTTCTGCCATTACTCTGCTCTGAGAGCATGTTGGGAAGCTCCCATGTTAGATGATTTAAAATGATTTTGCATTTCAGATTCCTTCATTATTCACATTTGACATAAGCATTATTCTCATTGCTGTCTATATTATGCTACTTTTTCTGTCATTATATGATGTTCCAAATATTCCTTTCCCTTCATAATATGAGAAAGATCACAAGTACCCAGAGGTATGGTACCTCATTGTGACAGTAGAAAAAGTAGATGTGAAATAAAGAGTTTTTCTGCATCAATATCCACTGGGGGAATAAAGTCTGAACTAGGAAAACCTGTTGTGACTTGTAGTGAAAATCACCTTGTTCATGTACATTTAAACCAAATTCAGCCTTTTAGCATGGAAAACGTCTGTGGCTGCAGTTTTGCATACTATAACTGTTGTATGTGTTATCATTTTGGCCCTTATGGATCCATTACCATTTATTCTCCAGAAAGTATGTTGCTTTTTGAATTGAAAGTTTTCAAGCTCACAGGTTGGATCTTCTCATGTCCTCAGATGATGACTGGACAGAAAGCAATAGCATACCTTTTAGTATCATTTGGTTACTCTTTACATATTTACCTGGGATTTTGTATTCTCAGCATCTTTTGAAAAAGTAAACTCCTTTCTTGGAAGATGCGTAGTATTATTACTATTATGTGGAGTACAACATTAAAACAGATATAGACATTTTCTCACATGTGTAATCTCTAAACTACTTAGCAGGTGGTAGGTTTTGAACTCGGGGAGTTGGTAGCCTCAAATCCCTTTCAATACATTATTACATCTAATGGCGTGAAGTTTGAGTAAAAGTTCCTCAGCATTCTCTGGTGGTAGGCTTGTGGCAGAATTTGAAACTATTAATTTGATGGCACTTTAACTCAACAAAGAAGGAGTTGAGATATGTCTATAAAGTCAAATACAGACAATTGCAAAGTGGCTTCACATATTTTTCAAGATACTGGGATGCAAGCCAGTTTTCATCTGGCAGCCATGTAGGACTGTATGAAGCCTGAACTAAGTAATTCATCTTTGCATCGTGACCATGTAGGCATGTCTGAAAGAGACGGGCTTGTTTACAGGGGGCTAGATTGTAACCAGGGTAATAACTGACTCCAGCTAGGATCAAAGGAGTTTTGTATGTGATGCTGAGAATCATATGTGGCACAGAGTTAGTGCTCTAAAGAAATTAATCTCCTTGGTTAAGTGGCAGTTCGTCATTGCAAAACTGTTCCTGTGTGGTTTTAGATGGCTGCATACTTTACCACTACTATAGGAATCTGCTGTATCATTAATCATATTTAGATTATTTTTTTTTCCTGGAGCCTTGAGTGTCTCAAAGTCATGAAAATACCTGGTAAAATATGAGCACATCATCCATTACTGTCCTAATATAAGTGATTTTGATAAGGTTTGAAGGAAGATGAGCCAAATAAAATGTTTTATTCTGCAAAAGTGCAGCTTTTGGATAACTCTGAAAAGAAGACCCAGAGTTTGCATATGAAAAGAAATGGTCTTTGTCAGCTTTCAAAAACAGTCATGCAATTTTGTTAAATGTTGGTGACAAGCTCCTAGCTAAGTCAACAAAGTCATTTTGTGTATGAACAAATTGTTCAGATTCCTTTATGTGCAGCAGTGTTTATCTAAAATTAGGATAATATGAGCCTGGGGCAAAATGTCTACAGTAAAGTGGTCTCACAGTTAAACTCTTCTTAGAGAGTGGCAAAAGATATTTGTGTTAGTTCTGGCAAGTTCAATCGATTATACGTGTGCAATATTTTGATTAGAGGCATGTTCTACCAAAGATGCTCAAATTAAGTACAAACAGTAATAAGTAATTTGTTCTCTCATTGCTTGTGTTTATTTGAACAGATTTTTTTGAAATCTTCATCTGAGCTAAGCTGCCTGCTAAACCTTAGACCTCTGGACTTGCCATTTCTGGTAAGATCTGAAAGATCAATACACCTATCTTCCACATTTTTTTTTCAGAGTACAACTATAAAAACATGTAAAGATGGGAACTAGAAGTGAGTGTGAGTAAAAAAAAAGGGGAGGAGGAGGTAGGAGGTGATAATCTTCAAAAACCAAGAAGATTCCCCTGCAAAATTATTTACCCATTTTCTGAGACAAATTATAAATATATTGACAAAAACAAGGTCATAACCATCTGAGGAGAGAGTTCAGCTAGTCATCAGTGTCTGCTGCAATAACAGCTTTTTTAACAGATTTTAAAAAAAACACAATCTCCTACTTAATATTTAGGAGTTTCTTTTCTTAGTGGGATTCTCAGAGATCAAGTTAATGTGGAGGAAAATGCTCCGTTACAGGTCTTGCTTTTTTTTTTTTCCCCTCCCACTCTAATAAGTTGCAAACTATCAACATTTTGGTTTTGCTCCCTTTTGTATTGCCATAACCACTTTTGGTTTGTGCCCTTTCCTTTGTTTTCAGATCCTGCCTTTGATTCTTGTTTTCTCTGTCTTGATGTAGTAGTATGTGGAAAAGTTATATTAAAAATATTCTTCCTAAAAAATTAGCAACAGGGTAATACTTTAGAACAGTAACTTCCAGCATGTAAGGCATAAAAATCTGCCATCAGAGAGCAGTTCAGTCACCTTGATGCAAGAAATATAATTTATAATGGAACTTAAAACTAAGGTCCGTATTCTCTGTTTCCCTACAGCCCCTATCATGTGAGCAGGAAATAGGCAAACCTTTAATATTTAAAACAATAATATAGGTTTTTTCCCTATATGCTGTACCAATGAAATACTTGAATGCTCAAGTTTGTGTTAATGGCTAATTCAAAAAAAATCTCACAGTAAAAAGCCGTATGCTAGGCCTCTTCCACAATTTCAATGGAAATACTGGTACAAAGTAAAATATGTAAAGGGAATAAGAATAGGGAAATGAAATTTTGCTCCACGATGATGCCATTTTATTTTATGTGCCTCAAATACCCAGTCTCAGAGGCAGTTAAAAAAGTGAAAGAATGTGGCTAATTTCTGGCAGTGATATAAAGCCTACAAAAAGAGATGTTGTGATGCCATTTGTCAAAAACATGAAGAAATTGATATTTTGGATAGAAGTCCATGCAAGTGAAATGGATTTAGCTACCTGAAAGAACAAAAAATTTCTTTTTCTTCATGAGGAATGTCACCATTTCCCATTAATATAAATAGGACCCAAAGGCATTCTTTGCACAATTCCTAGTTAAAAATATATATCTTCTGCCTACTGGTAGCATCTTTGAGTATGTTACCTCAGACTGCTCTGATTGACTGACATGCTTCTTGCTAACTCCTTAGGGTCTTATTTATTAACATATTTGAATATGATTTTATTATTTCTTTGATGGAAGCTCCAGTGGGCTCCATATGGGTGACTGTGCCTAAGTGTGATCTGTCTGTCTGTCCTGAAGTGATGGAACTGAATAATTCATTTAAAATCACTGGGAATTATTATATCCTGAAGGGGAAAAACAGGGCCCAAGGGACTCAAATCTTAATTGCTGTGATCAATTAAAGAGTTGGATGGGGAATAATGATATGGTAGAGGTATTTTGTCCAATTGACTATATGGAGGCAAGATCTTCAAGTGCTTTTCATGACGTAGGGATTAGTACAGTTTCAGTTTCACTGTGACAGTTCACTTATTCTGTGTGGATCTGAAACAAATCAAACTAAATTCTCTAGTCAAGCTTTCAGTGGAAATTAACATTAAAACCATGCAAGACTGAAATAAGGCACAAGTGAGGCAACATCCCTGCCCAGGAATATGCAATCAGGGAAATTAGTTAATAATCAGATGACTGCTAAAAAACTAATAACTGACATCAAAGTCAGGACTGGCATAGGACAGAATATATAATTTTATTTTGACCTCAGAGATAGCAAATTTCTTAAGTTTTCATGCATCTATTGTAATTTTGGAAACAGTAAACATTAACAGGACAGTTTGTCCAGAAGATGACACACCACTGCTTTGCCATGTTTAACAAGTTACGTGTTAGATAAGCCATATGTGTGCATGCATTATAAATGTAAAGTGAAACACATTAGCTTAATCCACTCTAAAGGTGATTTCTACTAATCTGCTTTTAGTTTGCAGTTTTAACAGGCTGGACACATGTCTACAGCTAGTTTTTGTGACTCAGATGGTTAAGTATGGTTAACCCTTATCATTATTTGCTATTTTTTGCCAAAATTTAAATGTTATAAAAGTAAAAAGTTTAGAAACTGAATCATGTTGTATTGATATTCACTGTTTTCATTTTGTCCTTTGGATTTAAAGAATAAGTAATAAATTTGCTTGAATTTGTAGCCAAATTTATACAAAAAATACTTTTCAGTGATTTGATAACTATCTTTCTGACGGCTCACATAATACGTAGTTCTTTGTTCTGAGATGTGTCTACTTACAGGAGAACAAAATTTGGAGCTATTTTTTTCCTACTGAGTAAGGCATATAGTAATTCACTTTCACCTGAGATTATGTCCAAATTTTTCAGCACTGTAGGCCTAAAATGAGGGAGCCTGTGTACCAGGTCTCCCATCAAATGTCTTCAGCCAATAGCTGTTCCATATCTTTTAGATTTAGAGATCTCATATGTATGCAGAGATTTAATTTAGAGATTATAAAAGCTTTCTTTGATAGACTCAAACATTTTTTTAAGCTTGGCATCTGAGTTCATTATAATGTCATTATCATGGTAACATTATACAGGCCTAAATATGGTGATTTTTTCTTAAAAATGAATTTCTGGATAGTTCAATTTGCTCTTAAACTGTCTTACAGTGTTGTACCACTAGTATTCTGTGCTTACTGGTGTTCCTGCTGACTATCTCCAATAGCCACTGAAGAAGGACTGTAAGTCATAGGTGGATCTATTGACTATGTATTCCCCAACACCCCCCCCCCCCGCCCACCCCCAACCCCTCCAGGGGGTCTGCTTCCTTCCAGCTCTGAGAACAACATACCTCCATACACAGCTTGAGGCTGGTGAGGTTGATGCAGGCCTCATACCTGAGCTGATTTACTGAAATATGCTTGGTAGGTGGAACTGAAATGGAGTTGGACTGTTGTATCTAAGTTAGAAGATAAGGTAGGGATTTAGTGACATGAGAGAGATTTAGAAAGGAGAGAAGGATTTTAAATTGGGGGTTTGTTGGTTTTTTTGGTTTGGTTTTTTTTTTAAGAAATTATTACCTTTCATTCCTGTCCTTCTAAAAGTGAAGATCATCTTAGATTTCCAGCTGGCTTGTAACTGGGGTGGTAGGTAAAATACGTTGCTTCTTACCTATGTTGTGTTTGAAGATTGTCTTACTGCCCACAGAATGTTGGGTAAGGGAGTAGAGTGAATAATGAACAGTGTAGTTACAGTTTCCAAAGAAAACAGACAGCACAGTGATACAGGAAACAATTCTAGTGCTGCTTAGTGAGTCTAATGCTACCCCTAGAAATGCATATTTATGGCTAATATGTAAATGAAACAGCCATCATTGGCTCTTATTAGGTATAAAGCACTGACAAATGGGGAATTAAAAAAGAAGACAAATAGTCTTTATATTACATAATGTCTTAAAAAAAAAAGCTGGCAAAAATATGCTACTATAGAATGGAAACATGAAGAGAAATGCTATTTTTATAGTGATTTACTGGAAAATTCCTTGAAGAAAAACAATTCCTTTGCATAGAACGTTTGATGCTAATGCCACAAGAATTTTCTTAGCTATGGAGTTTCCAGTGAAGTAACTCTCTAAAATGTTTCCTTTCAGTTACATTGTAGACAACCCAAATATGGTAAAGGAGATTATTTTAATTTTATTAATAACTCCAAATAATACTCAGAGGAGAGGAATGATAAATCTCAGGACTAAGCAAACATTATTGTAGTCAAGGCTGTCACAAGGCAGAAAACAGTGTGAGCAGGATGCAGAAGATAAATACTTCACAGGATGATTATTGTTCTTCAAGCAGATGGTGCATAGAGGACTAGACTGATTTTTGTGGTATGGTAGGTATTACCCAGCACATGTTGCTTTCAGAATAATGAAGGCATTTGCCATCCCCCAAATTAAGGGGAAAATGTATCGTGCTATAACTAATGAGCTGTCTGAGTTATTTTTAACTCAGTTTATTAAGAAAAGATTGGAGCAAACCACAGCAATAAATCTTCAGGATACATGCATCCCAGATTGATTTGCATTCAAGGTCATGACAAAGTTCAGCAAAAATGCAGATCTCAGCAGAACAGCTCTTCATGTATCATTGACTGCTGTGCTTCTTTCCTTTTTAGGTAGCACTAAAGTGTAACAATGATTGTTGTATCACCATAGGATATGATGTTAGGAACAGTATGTACTTGTGCATGTTTGTCTTCCAGTGTCCGTCGCATGTAGCTTTCTAGTTTGAGTGGAAAACATGCAATACTGACCTTTACAACAGGTCTATAAAAAATAAAATAACTGTTGAGTCACAAAGAAGATTTCTTCTGGGGAGGCATTCACACCACTTGATTTTATACATCTAACTAAAATGCCTCATACAGAACCTTATCTTCCTGTGTCATGAATGAGAAAATTGATTTTATTTGTGGTTGTAGTTTAGGACCTGGGAGCTCCTTCTGTATCTGACTATGGTGCACATCTTCACTAGATTCAAACTCCATGTCAGCGATCTGATTTCTGTGGCAAAATCAAGGTACCTAAAATAGACTTCAGCTCATGTAGGATCTTAACTTTCTCCATTAATTTTATGTGGAGACAAGCATCCCACCTTAGTCATTTCATTTAGGTTTTAAGGTTAATCAGTTAGAGATTTAGATACCCTATGAGTAGTAGTTATCCATATCACATACCTGGATAATTTAGTTTACATGTGATTTTTAGATGGCATAATTTTATATCTTTTTATAGTTCCATCAGAGGATAAATGGCAGTAATTTATATAGATTAAAAAGTAAAATCTGAGTTATATCAAGTCTTCAATGAAAGCTAGAGTGAATTTCAGGGTTTATTGAAGCAAATTGGCTTATTTTTAGCACGAAACCCCTCATTTAATAAACACTATTTAATTCTTTTCCTTTCAGTCTTTCTATCATAAATATCCTAAATATCCTGTGGCTGATAACTGGTCTGTTTTTCTCTCTGGCATGCATCATTGTGGTCCCTTTGTTCACTGATGCTGCTCCTGTTGTATGATAACTACACTGTGTCTCCTTTTCTTCTATTTTATTTTTATGCCTGGCAGAATGCAGCTTTTGCATCTCTAAAACTGTAATCCTTGGATAACAAGGTTGGAGTGGATGAGAGAATTATTCCTCTCAGGTCAGAGAATCATTTCCTACACATAAGAAGAAACAGTACTACAGAGAGACCACTAACCTGATAGTTGCTGTAAATTTTTATATAAATATCTTCTTTGTGAAGGAATCTCAGGAAGTATCCTCATTAATGCTACCACTACTAAAAACTTTGGGAAGAGAAACAAATCATTAAAAGATCCATTGGCAATGAAATCTGTCGTCATTAGTCTGCATTAGGTAATGCTCTGACTAAAGGACACAGGCCAGTGTACAAGGCTAAGTCAATCTAACTCATTTTAAAGATACTGCTATAAAAATGGAATGAAACAACATAAGAAATGAAAGCAAAAAGCATAGTATGAAAGATGGGTAGACATTTTTGTCAATATTTTTGTGGAGATGGATATATTTTTTTTCTTTGAAAATATTGAGCTATTAATAAAAAACCAGGGTCTAATAATGGCCAGTTTTCCAAAGAATGGAAAAATTTTTGTCACTTATTTTGTTTTTATTCAGTTAAAGCCCTTACATTTGTCATGTAAAGCAAATCCCAATCACAAACGATTTCATTTAATTCCTTCCAACAAGTTTTACTTTAAGAGAAAATTCTCATGAATCTCATGAGTCTCTTTCACTGCAGTGCCAAAAAGCTGTAATGTGTGTAGTGTGGACAAAGAAAGATGAGGATGTGGTGTGTCAAATGAACCTGTTCCTTAAGCATACCTGTGCATCTGTAAAATTGCTTTTTTCTCACAAAGGCTGATAATACACTTTGCATATGAAACATATTCCTGCCAGGCAGTGGTGTTTTGCTGAAATTAAAATTCCCCAGAAAAAATGATTATTTTTGCAGGAAATTTCCATTTAGTTCTAGGTCAGGTCAGCTTTAATCTCCGCATTGCCTGAGTCACTGTCTTTGGTCTTTTATGCTTCTTTCATTATATGGAAACAGGGGGACTCAGAGGCACCGCAAAGCATGTGCCCGATTATGTCCTGCCTCTGTATTTGGATAAGTGTGAATGATTACTACCATCATCACAGTTTGGTTTCCGTGGATGGAAAATCTACACATGAAGATCACAAGAGCATGAGGTGCTTGAACTGGATCCCTGATGAACCAGATGTTGTGCTGCAACAAACATGCCTTTACTCTTAACAGCCTTTTAAACTTTTACTTTTTTATACGTACTTTTAAGAAGGGGGCAGAACAGGCACTGAGGATTAGTCTGTCACCACATATAAGCATCTCCTTGCATGGCTTTAATATTACTTGCTTGGATAGAAATAGCAATGAAGATAGCTGAAGATTGCTTGTGCAAGCTTAGCAAATGCAGGGTCCCTGGAGCACTGTTGCCACTCTGTCTTCATTGCTGTTATCTCTGCTACCTAGATGGAAGATACTTTGACTTATGTCTCTGTCTTTTGTAGTTACGTGCCAAATTTCTCCATTGCGAAACCTTCATCTCATCTGTATTTGGCCTATTATTTTAGTACAGGGTGCCTCAAAACTTTCCATCTCCCTTTCTTCCTTCTCTACCGGTGATGCGAGTTTCCCATGGAAAGGAGGAAACCTAGGCTGGCTATGTGTATTTGCATTGCACTTCACCATGGCTAATAATCTTCTGAAAACTACAGCGCCAACCTTATAAGCTTATAAACCAAACAGGACCTAAGGTGGCAGAGCCAGGCTGGAAGTGTTAACATGTGCCGTTTGGATAAACTAGTCAGGGATAATTCAGAGCTGATTGTATTTTGAATTACTGCAGCTGAAACAACCTAACCACTCAGTGTAAGTCATAATGCCACAACACTCACCACTCTATGTGGGCCGAAACAATCCCTTGTTGCATAGTGAGAGTGAACAATGCCCTTTGGAAGTGTGAATCTGAAGCAGTATTAGATGAAGTCATTTCATTTCCCCTTGTTTTACAACTTAACTATTACTCATATTACTTATTAGACTTATTTAATAATTTAAGCACCTTGCAGAGCCAAGGCTGAGTAAAAGTGAACAAACTGAAGACACAGTTCAAAAAACAAAAAATCCACTCTAGCTGCTGCCACTTCTTCTTTGAAGTGACTGAACACTTGAAGTATATAATTTTTAGTAATAAAAGCCTCTCGACTTCTCACTGCTTTTGTGCAAGCCGTTTAGCATTTGTCTCCCAACTAAACCCCTGTAGAATCCAGATGCTAGTGGTTCCATATATAAACATATATTCTCTCTCTCTCACACACACACATATATTAAACATTCATTAGATAAAACCAATAAATAGTCTTTATAGCAGAGACCAGATACAGGTCTGCCACATCCACTATGTAGTCATCATGTTCAGTCTTGCTCCATCATTGCATTGTAGCAAATCTTGAATCTGTTTTACAGAGGGGCATGGTGAATACTCCCCACAGGCTCACTGCTAGGATATCCATGTGAAAAAGAGTGTTTAAATTATCTAATGATGGAAAAAATAGTCTGAATGCAGGTGTCCCACTCCTTGTGCAAGCATTCAAACTTGAAAGACTGAAAGGGACACCATTACTAGCTCCTTTTCTTTCAATGGCCAGAGAACCTAAGAAGCTAATGGTGTCTAAATAATTTTCTTAATGTTCATTTGTCAGAAAGAATTCTCAGAATAGACTTTCAGGTTTTTTGTGTTTGGTTGTTTGGGTTGATTTCTCCCAAGTGGGCCTAGGAATCTGGTTGCAGTGCTAAGCAGGACTGAGATTTCAGAGGTGCCTCTGTGGTCTGATCGGCTAGCCCAAGGGAGTTCTCTGCCTTGTGCACTGGATTGCTTTGGTTCACATTCTAAGACTCCCAGTTCTCTTCATACCCTGTCAATGCTTCAAAAAGGAAAACCAGAAGCAATGCATAAAACTTAATATCATCAGTCAGAGGTTATAAAGAGCTAGCGATCTCTGAAACAGTACTTTTTATGCGTTTAAAGACAATGAACACATTAGGTCTGGTATAACTAACAGGCATACTCTAAGCATCAGCTTTTTGCCTCCAATTACAATCAAACACAGCTATTGTAAAGTTTTACGCATGGATTTATAATCTGATTCCCTCTGTCAAACCAATACTTTCCTTACTAATAAATAATTAGAACAAGAGAGTACATTTTCAATTATCTATAGGAATAAGTACTTTATCACAACTACATGCACACATAGCACATGTCTATGGAAGCTTTATTGATATAAAAGTCATTTTTCCTTGGTTTAAAAAAAGTGGAACCAATAACAAGTAAGCTATTTTTATAAACAGGATTACAGCAAAATCCTACCCATGTAGGAAAAAAGCTATATGGCAGTGAAAAAAACAACTCAGTAATGTGCTACTCTCTTTCTCAAATGTTTGTTCATCTAATTCAGAGTCAGTGCAGTTAATTCCTAGTAGCTTTAATGAAGTTTCAGATGGAGTGATAAACAAGGAAGTATATGTTTTATAAACATAATAGCTAAGTTTATGTATGCTTATGCTAAGTTTAGACTAATTAGAGCACTGTTTCATCATTGTCCAGACTGTTAAGTTCTTTCTGTGGTCCTTGCCATGGTAGTGGCCTAAGTTAAAAAACAGTCTTCCATGTAACACCCAGGCACTATTCAGTAAGTATTCAAGGCGTAGCTGCTCTGTTTTGGGGCTAGGCAGGTAAGAGAGTTTCCTATGCCAGTTGTCATCAGGACCAGAGCACAGTCCCCAGAATGTTTTATTTTAATTGTGGATATATGAATTGAAGGCAATGATTTTAAAAAAGTTATTGATCAAGTGAAATTGTATTCAGTGTATAACTGCACATACACATTCTTATATTTCCATTATAAAGAAAAGATTCAGGTTGTAAAGTCAAGTACTCAAAAGTTAGAAATTTGTATTTATTATGGTTATGAACCCTGGAGAGTTTTTCTCTATTTAAAACAAAGTGTTTCAAAAAATGATCAGTTTCAGTGGTATTTGTTTTCTTAAATATCCTTGCAAGTGAAAAAGGAGCACTTGAGTAATTCCAGTTTTATTTTCAAAAGAAAATAATTCCATTTTGAGATTTGAAATAATTTTACTTTTAAAATTTAATCAAAACTTTATCAAAATTGACCCCCCCTGAGTTGAAACTCTTTGTAAGTATTTACATGAAATATTTTATCAGTTAAATTCCAGTTTTTATTTTTATCTTTGCAAGAGTGTTTACTATTTTGACTTTTGGTTTTGTTTAATAACAAGATTAAATGCCAACAATTAAAAAATGGAACAACTTCTCCTCAGTTCTGGCTATGATACAACCTTATGACACAGAATGATGACTTTCCTTTTCCAAAAGACATTCGCCTCACTCTGTTCTCAGGCTGCCTGGGACTTGTGTAAATGAGGTCATTAAGTTTTCAGGTCAGAGACATAAAAAAGGGAAAGCATACAATTAGTGGTCACATCTGAAAGGCTGGCCTCAAGTGGCTGGTCCAGGAACACATAAAAACTTTGTGGCAGAGTGAGGAATAAAAATCTAATTTTGTAGGGTGGTTTTTGTTTGCTTGACTCTTCAGATCTTCCTTTTGATATCTGCAAGATTCTGTCTGACTTATGATGCTATAACAAAAAGTAACATATAATAAATAATGAAGAGGTCCTAAGAAGAATACTGCCTTTTCTGTATTTTTTTGTACTATTTCATACCTAGTTGTAGGTGGCATGCTATTATGTAAACAATCATAGATCAAAAAGTCAGTCCTTAAAAAGCTTGTGATTGCAGTATAATTTAGGACCAGGAATGTAAGGAAGTAAGTAGAGTAATATTCAGCTTGATAAACAACGATCTCAGGAGGCTAACTTACCCTTCCTCAGCCTACCCTTCTCAAGTTCACTGTAGGGATGGCAAACACAGAGTGTTTAAAGAAAGCTTTTGAAATAGATGGTGGATACTTACTATGTGCTACTTCCAAGAATGAGAAGCAGGATAGGGCAAACTTTTTTGAAAATTTACCAAGTGCACGCTGGAGGTTAGCATTATGAGCTGTTCAAAAACAGGAGTCACCAATCAGCAGCGAGTGAAAGATGATGAGTGAGGTAATGGGGCCACAAATGGTTTTTAAAGTGAAAGCAAGTAGCTTGTGCAATTTCCATAGAGAAACCAGAGCCCATATAACCAGCTGCAAGATACTGTGTAAGCAGGTTGGAATATGCTCCTAAAAGAGGTCTTTGAAATTAAGGAGGCACAGGTGCTGGTGTTTGTGCCCCACTTTCTTATTAAATAGTTATTAGCTATCAGCAAAGGGTTTGTTAAAGTATAACCCGCAAAAGTGTATGGAATTTCTCTCTCCAAAATGAGTGAAGTGCAAATCAATAATGTCATTGGTATGGTCCTGTTGTGTTTTAAGCCCAGCTGGCAACAAAGCACCATGTGGCCGCTCACTCACTCCTCCCCTGCCAGCCTGGTGCGGTGGTGAGGAGAAAATGTAACAAAAGGCTCGTGGGTTGACACAAGGACAAGGAGGGATTACTCACTAATTAATGTCATGGGCAAAACAAGGTCAACTTGGAAAATTAATTTAATTTATTGCCAATCAAATCAGAGTAGGATAATAAGAAAATAAAACGCCAAACTTAAAATACCTCCCCCCCACCCCTCCCTTCTTCCCAGGCCTAACTTTAGTCCCAGTTTTCTCTACTTCATCCCCTCCAGCGGCGCAGGGGGACGGTAAATGGGGGTTGGGGTCAGTTCGTCACACCTTGTCTCTGCTACTCCTTCCTCCTCAGGGGCAGGAATCCTCACTCTTCCCCTGCTCCAGCAGGGGTTCCCTCCCACAGGAGACAGTTCTCCACCCACGGAACTTCTCCGGCATGGGTCCTTCCCACAGGCTGCAGTCCTTCATGAACTGCTCCAGTGTGGGTCCTTTCCACGGGCCGCAGTCCTTCAGTCACAGACTGCTCCAGCGCGGGCTTTCCCATGGAGTCCCGGCCATCTTGGGGGGCATTCCCCTGCTCTGGCGTGGGCTCCTCTCTCCCCGGGCTGCAGGTGGGCATCTGCTCCCCCGCTCCCCTCCGTGGGCTGGGGGACACAGCCTGCCGTCTCACCAGGGGCTGCAGGGGCATCCCCTCCTCCGGCGCTCCTCCTCCCCTCCTTCCTCACTGACCTCCGTATCTGCAGAGATATTCCTCTCACATTCCACTCCTCCTTCTGCTGCAGGTTTCCCCTCTTAAATCTGTTCTCCCAGAGGCACTACTAGTGTCACGGATGGGCTCGGCCTTGGCCAGAGGCAGGTCCAACTCAGAGCCGGGGAAGCTTCTAGCAGCTTCTCACAGGAACCACCCTGAGGCCCCTCCCCTGCTACCAAAACCCCACCACACAAACCCAAAACAGGTCCTAAAGGACAAAGCTGCACTGATGATGTCAACAGCAGTCAAGCAAGGAAGGAGCAAGGAGGACTTATGGTTTAGATCTGTTTGGGTTGGTGACTACACACATCTGGGAAGATATCAGAAGGAAGGGATGGTATTTGCATAGAAAGCAATAGGTCTGACTACATCTGTCAATACCTGACTTCGTTGTTTGTAGAGAAGGTTATCTAGATAAGGCTATGGAGAGGGAAAAGTGATCAGTTTAGAGGCCTATGGAGCATTCATAAAATGTTGGAGGAATGCATTTCATGGAAGAGGAATCTAAAGAGGACAGCTTCATGGGAAACAGGGACTAATAAAACTTCAAGAAGATGATTTACTGAACCAGAGACACTTGAGGAGCATAATGCATGTTAGGGATAGTTTTAGCTAAGAAGAGATAATCGGCCACTTGGATATGAACAGTTTTATTCTGTGAAATCTAAGAGACAGCTGTTGAACTGGAGAAATGGTAGAGGGAATAAGGGAGCTTCTGACAGCAGCTGTAAGCTGAACATTGAAGGATTTAAAAATGATGAAGAAGGTGGGATGGTAACTCTGAGGGAAACAGGAAAGAAATGAAGTTTGTAAGGATAAGACATTGATTTGCATACTTAATTTGACAGAGAGACAGAAAGAAGATGACCAAGAAGAAAAACAGAGGGAACATATGAATGAGGGAAGAATTAAGTGCTTGAGATAGTAGGAGAGGATTTGGTGGTGGAGGTGAGGAGATAAGCTTTCAAATTTCTTATGGGAGAATGTGGTTATAATTCTTTGAGGGATAGGAATAAAGAAAGTAAAAGCAAGTTGTGTAGACTGGGAAAGTGTTATCATCATTTTATCGTTTTTCTCTGAAAATAAATTAGCTACATTCAATATAATGGTATAAAAGGAAGCAAGAGAAGGGGATGGTTTGAGCAGTGAATCAAAGGTGACAAGAGGCAGCTAGGAATAGAGAAGTCATATTGTCAGCTGGAACAATGGAAGAACTGAAAGTAAAAGGTTTTGACTCAACTTCAAAGCAGATCCACTAAAAAAATTTTTTTTAGTTAATAGTATGGGTTCTTAAAGTATTAGAATGATTCTATTTATTACCTTAATGCTTTTCTTTAAACTATTATTTTATTTTATTTACATTTTTTTTTCTTTTTTGGGGGGGTGGGGGTGCAGTGTGTATCTAGTGATTAAAACTCAGGAAATTTACATGTGTAGTATCGTGTCACATGTCTCATGCCAGTCATATCCAACTCTAGTCTAGTCTTCATTCAGGTTACTAAGTTTTCTTCTTGGATAACATTGATAGAATAAAAAAATCAGACCTCTGTTAAGTCTTGATTTCAGTTTTTGGCTCTGGGCTCTGCCTGCCAGCTCTGATCTGCAATTGCAGAGAATTTAGCACTCCCAGTTTCAGGGAATCCAGTGGGATGATATCTCTGGACTTCTAGGTAATAAGGCACATGCAAATCTCTACACTATGAACTGACAGTTTTTAAGGGCTTGGCAATTTGGTGAAAGTTGAGTGGATTTTCATAGAGTGGAAAAATCACGAGCTAGACACACAGGGCAGCTTCTGGTTAAATCAAGTTCCTGCTCCTGTGCTTCCAAACTTTTAAGAAGAAAAGCTTCACTCTCTCTGCATAAGTATTTCTATGTATTCTTTGATATGGAGAAACCTTTTCTCCTTAGCCTCATTCTCAAAAATGGTTATGCTGTTTAAGCTGACATTGATTTGGGGAAAAAAATCGATGGAGAAAGCAAAACAACCAGAGACAACTGCCTAGCAGGAACAAGTTCAACTCACGTGGTTAAGGTTTGGCAGTCAGAGCAAAACAAAATCATGGAGCAAGCTCTAAGTGGGTGTGCTTCCTGCATTATTTATATTTCAAATCCAGAACGCCGTCTGTCATTGAGACCTAGCTTGCTGCCAAGAAAAGTCAGAATATCATAACAAGGAGTTTCTACTTTTCTGAGGTTTTATGATCCGTATATTCCTGATTAGCATACAGCTTTTTTTAATTTGTGTAACAGGTAGTATTTATAGATTGCAGAGAACATTTTTCTCTTATGAATTAGATTAAGGTCCTTCAAGGATATAGAAATGCCTTACCAACGCAATTTCCCTCCTGAGCTGTGTCTCAGAGAAAGGAAGAAATACTGCTGCTGTCAATATGTCTGTCATGGCTGCTGAATTCAGTGCTGCCAGCAGCTCTGAAAGCCTTTTTAGAAAACAGCATGTCAGTAGCAAGTGTAAGAGAGAATGTACATTTTCAAAGCAAGTCCACTAGTAGCAAACTGCAATCACACAGTGCAAGAAAGACAAAAGTCTGTTACATAATGAATCACAACAAATCATTGTGGAAGTCATCAGTAATGAAGGACTGTGATTAAACAGCAGGATGGGAAATGGCAATTTCAAAATAATAGCAGGTGCTGTAAATGAAACTGGAAATGATAAAATCCTAAAATGTTGTAATTGGCTTCAATCTCAGCGGCTGGGCTGCACTTTGAATTTTCAGCTTGAAGACAAAATGAAAACCTGTGAAAAATAGATACTAAGAACTGTAACTTTCTACTCAGTGGAGGACAGGAAGGATGGAAACACACTGTGCTTTATAGGAGCTCTTTTCAGGTGTGGTTAAGACTGTAAGTAATTGAGCGGTGCTGATTACAGGTGATCTAACTCAGCATGGAGAAGCCCTAACCCTATTCTGGGAGAATAGTGGTAAGAATGTTTTACATCCATTGAATTCAGGAGTAGATTTTTTATAACTAGTTGCACAATTGTTGTGGTTTAACCCCAGCCAACAACTAATCACCACGCAGCCGCTCGCTCACTTTTCCCCCACCCAATGGGATGAGGGAGAGAATCGAAAGGAAAATGGTAAAACTTGTGGGTTAAGAGAAGAACAGTTTAATAGGATAGAAAGGAAGAAAATAATACTGATAATAATAACACTAATGAAATGACAATAATAATAACAAAAGGATTGGAATATACAAGTGATGCACACTGCAATTGCTCACCAACCAACACCCAGTTAGTCACCGAGAGGCGATCCCTCTCAGGCCAACTCCCACAGTTTATATACTGGGCATGACATCATATGGTATGGAGTACCCCATTGGCCAGTTTGGGTCAGCTGTCCTGGCTGTGTCCCCTCCCAGCTTCTTGTGCCCCTCCAGCCTTCTTGCTGGCTGGGCAAGAGAAGCTGAAAAATCCTTGACTTAATCTAAACACTACTTGGCAACAACTGGAAACATCAGTGTGTTATCAACATCCTTCTCATACCGAACTCAAAACCAGCGCTATACCAGCTACTAGGGAGACAATTAACTCTGTCCCAGCTGAAACCAGGACAACAATGTATCACCAAATGTTATCAATATGAAAATTCAATTAATCCTAACACATTTGGAATAGTTACAGAAAAGTTGTAGCTAGGTGTAAGAACTCAGTTGAACACAGGACATTTTTTCCTCTAGCTGTCTCTCTTCCAGTACACAAGCTTGCAGTACAGGTGGAATTACAGCCGGACCAGACTTTGGCTCTGCTCTTGCAGTAGGTCTTGGCTACTTGTGCTGCAGGGAGGAGCCCTGCAGAAAGCCATGTGGAGGAGATGTTGACACCAGTATCTCAGTGGTGTAGTACACTTCCTTCAAGCCCTGGGACATTATTGTGAGTATAAGGGTACGTAGTTTAAGGGCAGACACTTCTGAAAAAAAGTACTTGGCAAGCTGGAGCTGCACTGGTATGATGTAATCTGCATGGTTCTGGGAAGGGAAATATTTATCCTGTGTTTCCCACAGAAGTGTTGCAGACTGAAAGCTGTGTCTCAATCTCAATTTATCTGTGGTTAGAGCTAGCTTAATATCTGATTTACATGAATGAAAGATATATGCTAGATTTTATTCAGTTTTGATGTTGTTCTGGACACTGATACTGAAAGAGTTTTCCCAAAGGGCTTATATCAGAAGCCTTATCTGGGCTCCTATAAAGCCCATGAGTGATATTTTTACTGTTGAATGCTCTGAATATGGCTTATCATATGTTTTGCATGCTCCCTTGTATCACAGCCTACAAGGAACCCAGACCACTTTCTTCAGATCTCCCCTTATGGAAGGGCCAACATTTGGCCCAAAATTTGCCATATCAAGTTAATATCCATATACAAAATTGTTGCCTGGAAGTAAGAAGCTGAACAAAACACAAATGTAAAAAACAGAAGAATAGCATATGGTGACTATTGTCAAAACTGAGACTAATGTCTCAATAGCAAACGTGATAGGTGTATTCTATTGAGAGGTATTTGTGCAATATATCACATACATTTATACTTTAATAAGGAGACTGTTATGACTAATACCTAATATATATGGTCTTTTAAGGCCAAAAGATATGTATTGAGTGAATAAGGTAGATTTATAGTTTAATAGTTCCTTTTTAGGACATAGAATGAGATAAATTTTTAAAACCTACACTATAGAGTCTTCCGATCACTAACTGGAAGAAACTGAAGAGATGTTTCAGTTCAGAGGACAGTTCTATTATTTATTTAAAATCTATAACCGTAGCTGTAACTGTGAAAAAAAATTTCAGTGCAGAAATCTTCAGTATGTTAGTAGCATTTTGTAAATCACCAGGTAAATAGAATATTTCAGCTTCTGGGAAGTACAAATGTCTCCCACTAAGAAAAAAATTCCATTGCATAACAAGTTACTCTGCCTTTAATAAAAATAAAAAAATATTTTTGAAGATCAGTATGCAAAATAAATGTGTGACTTTGGGGCTGTGGTATGAGAAATGAGGAGCTGCTGAATTGTGTCCACAAACTTTGATAGGGAATTAGAAGTACACTTAAGCAATTTTTTAAAGCAGAATTGTAGTTTTTGGCCTTCTACATCCAAATGTTTTAGCATTTTTGTTCCACATTGTTATTATTAATATTCTTATTTTATTGTTAACCAGAAGTCCCTAGAATGTAGGAGCTTCACTGTGCTAGGAATTTTGCTGTGTTAAAATAAGAGTGAGGTGCATCTGTGAATTTATAGCCTTTAGGTTCAGTTTGGCAAAAGATTTAAAAAATAATCTGTAACTTTGTCATTGCTTGAGTGCAAAGCATTTGTAAGACTAAGAGGTAAATATGTGTGTGATATGGTAGTTCTGGGAATGAAGGGGAAATAGATATTATTGCTAACCAAAATAATTTTTCAGGACAAACAAAATAATGCATATAGAAAAAAAAATCTGTCTTTTAAAATTTTGTTTTCTGAGCCATATTTTTAGTTTATTTGCACAATTATGAAACTGTTTCTATCACAGTTATTATGAATTAACAGAAACACAAGCTAATCAAGAAATCACATTATTCCATGAGCTGGAACTTCTTTTGTATGTGGTGGGATTTTTAGTAGTCTCTGAACAAAATTGAAAAATTGGAACATAAAAGAAATGGTATTTCAAATATTTCAGAGGGTATGTCACCTTCTGATCATTTCCCTAATTTCTAGGCCAAGTGGAAACTAATTTTGCTACTGAAGCCAAAGCAAGTGTACACTGCAGCGGGAACTTTAATTACATCTTTAATCAAACCAGCAGAGATAGGTAATAGTAGTGTCAGCACAGATTTTGGAGTGGACTAGAAACAAGAATGCTTGTTTCTATACACTTCTCTTCACTCCTGTGTGCTGTCCCACAGTGAGGCTTGAATAGGTCAGCCTGTTCCTGCTAATGTTACACTCCCTGACCACCGCGCAGTCGTACCTTGGCAGCAGTGTGGCAGCAGCAGTTCTAAATCTGATGATGGATAAAGAACAGCCCACAGTGTCTACTCTGCCATCTGGGAATCGCAGCAGTCTCTAATTGCTGTCCTACTAAACCGAGTCATGTTGCAAGCCCTGAACCTAGTAACAGGAAAAATAGCTATGTATTTTTTATCAATAGAATTTACGCTTACAAACAGGTTTTATGTGCTTTTTCTTTATGCCTTCTTTAAGCATAATCAATGCAAAATGACAGTGAAATTCTTCATAGCATGTTTGAAATTGTATGTGTTTATGAGGATATATCTCAAAGTTCTCTATTTAATTAAAGCCCGAAGAGTCTTTGTTCAGGCTGCATTTACTTTTCAATTGTGTGGGTGTGCATGCATGTATTTTCCTAAAATTGTATTTGTGCAATCTCATTTCTTCAGTGAAAGATTTTGCAGCAATAAAGTGTTGCAAGTGTTACCATAGCAATAATGAACTCAGAGTATCAAAAATTATCTTGTTAAATCCCACTATAGGATTGTTACTCCTGCAGTTACAGCATCACTGTCTTTTGTTCAGTGAATTTCCTGATTTTTCCTAGAAATATGAAATGAGTGAGTGTGACATCATATGATAGTCATATATGAAATAAAACTGTCATTTTTATTCTTATGACAGTGGGCCTGCTGGCTTATGAAGGAGTATGTACATCAGTAAAGATACTTCACATGAGAATGAACTGTGGCTGGACATGAGAATAAAGTAAAAGCATCATTCTAAGGTCCAGGAAAGATACAGGATGTGACAGTTTTCTAATTTACATTGCAGTAACTTAACAATAAATATGTTAAGGCCAAATTAGTCATATAGGTGTTAAATGAGTACAAGAGAAAGGAGCATATTAGCAAAATCTTATGATCCATGCATGTCAGTTGTAAGTGTATGGAAATATTATATTATAATTTGCCAACAATGAATATACTCAAGTAGGAAGCTTTGGACAAAACCATTCAAACATTTAGCTATCAATATTAAATAACAAGGGTTTTGTAACACTGCAGAGACACTATACATGTATGTATCTGACTTCCTTAGCATTAATAGTGATGAGATAATTCAGTGTGCCAAGATTGTATTGCGCAAAATGGTATGATATGACTTCTTTTTATAAATCAACCCCTTGTCTCAACTTATTCCCAGATGTTGGACTTGACATTTGGACATAAGGTGAATGCTATGCTGTAATGAAAAAGATGTCATAATCATGGTAGGAAAAAATTTGTGTGTGATTGATTGACTTCCTGATTTTGAATGTTTGATTTCAAATGTTATATACTGACAGTTATTCAGTTTCCTCAGTAGCTTTTTAATTCATGCATAAGTCTCCAAATAGTGAGGTTTCTGAGACTGCCCATTGTTTCTCTTCCCTTGCAAGTCACATCCCCTTTTCTACAACAAAAGAACTGTAAATGTTCTTATGTTTAACATCAGGGTAAGGAAAAATCAGCTCCCTCAGATCTCTTCTGAGCAGCACCTTTCCCCATGCCTGTCTGTCTCTGAGTGGTTTTTTGAAAGTCAACCTTTTTCTGTGTTTCCTCAGGTGCTCAATAACACAAATGTGAAAGCAATGTTGTGGTTTCATTCTTAATGCAGGTCTCAGATACTTTAGTCTTTTCCTTTGGACAACATTAAGGATAAAAGATGTTGGATTCTGTGACAAGACTTGGCATGTATTACAAAACCATTTTGTTTAATCTTCAGGTGTTTGCTTTGGAAGGCAATTAGGCATCTGTATTCTTTTGAAGTTTCCCATATTTTGATATTCCTGTCTGTCTCCTTGCCTTTTGTTGTTTTTTCTGTGTTTCATAACATAAAAATCAATATTGAAAAGTCAGTGGCTTCTCACATTCCTCCCTGTGGGCTTGTGATGATTTACAAAATACAACTGATTAACCTAATAAAGTCTGAGAGCTACACTAAACACTTCTCAAACTTCATATTCATTTTTTTATGTATGCAGTTACACTGGTGTTTAATGCTTCCTTGTGGGATAGGTATTTGTAGAATTTCTCAGATACTGTGTTAACCTTTATAAAATTACCATAGTATGGGTATATCTTTGCCTGAAAGAACTTCACTGAATTGCCTATGCCACAGTTCCTTCCACTGTGGCAACTGCATAAGCTTTAAACCTCTCCTGAAGTATCATTGCTTAATCAGTAGTACATCTGAAAGTAACTATGTTGAAATAGCAATGTTGCCTTCAGGGGTAATACTTCAGTAAGAATTATACATCTTTATTCGTGTACCATGATGCTGCATCTCATCTTGGTAGTATCTCAGGAGTGAGACCTTATATCCAGGAAGATATCTTAATGTATTAAATACCACACAGTGCCTACCAAGCAAGTCAATTGTCAGATATCTGTGTTACAGTCATGAGTTATTCCATTTATCAGTAATAATATATCATTTGCAAGCATGTACTAGCTTCTTATTCAACACAGGTACACTGTCATGATGGTAAACTTACGGATATCTGTAGAAGAGTTACTAAAGTAATCTATTATCTATGTAATTACACCAAGAACATTTTTTCAATTGAAACAAATTTTACATAAATCAGGAGAGTTTTCTATAAATATTAGAGCTGATCATTTATCATTAATTGCAATTAAATTACCAATGTATCAGAGCAGTGTTAAAACTTTACAAAGGTTTCAATCAACAGTTTGTGAAAAAAATCGGTTTCTATGTTGCTGATGAGCTGCACGCTTTCCTTGTTGTATATGACGTCACATATCACATGGTATTATTTCTCTTTTTATTGTTTAAATAACAGGAAACAAAATATAATTTTAATAGCAAATAACGCATTGATTTTGAGTAATGTCTTACAACACTAATGGAACTTTATATTTTTATTAATAAATCAGCAGTCATCTTTATATTAAGAACTGATGAATAAGAACAGGACTGAGATCATACATATTTATTAATCTACTCATGGATTTATTATTTTTTATGGTTAGAAGTAGGAAAAATGATTTAGAATTTGGACACATCAGCATTGCTTTCCTGTGTCACCCATCTGGTTAATGTCTCTACTCTTCCCTATGCCTTCTATGGTATCTGAGTATTAGCTTGACAAGATATGCATTGATATATGTTTAAAGTGATCTAGTGCTTCTTTTGAATCCCATATTGATTAAATATGCTGAGTTATTCTGAATTTAAAGCGTATGTCTTGCTGACATGTTATGGGGATGCCTGCTGGAAAAGAAACATAATGACATTGCATAGATTGATTTCTCTAAATTACATGGGGCATGCAAGGTTTGTTTACAAACTCTCAGAAGGAAGATACTGTGGTTTTCCCATTGCAGACTGATATCAAAAGAACTCTGTGATGCTCCTGTTGTGCTGTGGGATATGATTTGGTTATGATATTGGATCATTTAGTGTGTCTGATGAGAAGTGAAAATGAAAAACCATGAACATGCAAATAATGTTGTACTTCTAGTGTTTGTATTCTTGCTTAATTAGCTACAGGGCAGAAGCACTCTGCTTCTGAAAAAAACCCAGAGGATTTTAATTTTAGCAAGATCATATCTAAACAATGGTTATGAGAATGATACTGGAAATGGGGAGTATAGTTTGTTCCCTTTACACGTGTAATTTCTTATGAATTTTTAAAAAGGGATCTTCATGCAGTTGTTTCTTCATAAGACTTCAAAACATGCCCAAGTGTTATATTCTTTAATATCTAGTATATTGCACTCCAAGGATCCCGATGCAATCAAAAAAGGAGTACTCTCTATTTTAAAAAGTCATGCTTTCATTAGGTCCTCTTCTCAAATTCTCCAGTAAACTTCCCCTTGAAACAATATATTTTTCCATTAGGAAAAAAATACGTTTTTTTTTCAAGAGATTGTAGTAATTCCAGAATTACAAGGACACTAAACATTGAAAATCTGAAGTTCTTAAAGGATACTTAATTTTCATTTTTACATTTATTGCACTTAATTTCAGGAAAAATAACGAATTTTCAATAACTCCTCCAGAAAGACATTCAATTTACTATTACATGCATATACATGTATTGATAGAAGAGCTATGTATTTGCTTCTGAAAAGACTTTTTGTTAATTTTAAGAGATGCACTAGGAAAGTAGGTTAAAATTATGTTGCTAGGAAACAGAAGTGGATCCTAGCAACTGCTGCTGAAAATGAAAATTGTATGCCTGTGTTAAAGATGGAGCTTCAACCCACAGCAATTCAGATGGCTAATATTGTTTTCTTAAAGAGGATTAATTTTGTGGTCATGATCTTTGCTATTTTATTAGCAAAACAGTATTTCTTACATAGAACTGTGCTCTTAGAAAAGGAAAATAATTTTTTGTCCGTTACAGTATCTCACAATGTTCTGGTAACATGCTCAGTATTCAGCTGAACCAGAATTGTAACCTTTTGAGATCCACATTCCTCATTTACATGCAGGACTCACCAGTTAGAAAGATACACATTAACCTATGGCTATAGGTAATCAGTACTGTAACAGAATATTTGTTTTAATGAATTTTTATTGTTATGTTCAGGGACTGAACATCTCAGGGATGAAGTATACAGTTGTGATCCCAAGGTATTTTTAGGAAAAGAAAAACTAAACCAGGATTTTTAAAAATGTATGTAGCCCGCTATTCTTTTGGCACTAGTTTAATTTCCTTCCTGGACTTTCATTCTTCCATCTTCTTTTCTCTCTTGCTGCCATTTTTCACAAAAGTTCATTTCATATCATTAGTACCTTTGCTTTTCTGTCAACCCTTTTCTCTCTCCCTCTTGCACTTCTTACATAGTCATCCTTCTATTTTGCCAGACTTTGCCTATTTGTAACTTCCCTTTTCTCTCTTACTCTCCCATCTTCCCTGATCCACATAGTTATATTCATTCCCTCTGATGAACCTTTGCATTGGAAAATAGGCCATTAGTTACAGGACACTGTAACTTTATGATTCATTTTAGTGTTGCTGACTACCTTCAAAGCGCACAGGCTTGTATTAGTGAAAGCAGCAGAATGGTAGAGAAAAGTCCTTTTTATTTTCACAGTGTAGGCTAATACTGTGCAAGCTCAGGACTACTTATCTATGTCCATGTGACTTCTCTATCTCTACATGTATAGACACATAAATATATTCACTTACAGATAGCACATGGTCCCAAATTTGTATGTGTATTCTTATGCATGTATGTGTAAGTGTGTCTTGGTCTTTCCCCCAATGCCAAGATAAATACTGGTGTAGAAATAATATAAAAGACAACAACATGCACAGCTGACATAGGTTTCAGCATGTGTTATCCTTCTGTATTATATACTTGAGTTAATCTTGGAGCAATAGGAAAGAATTAAGCATGTAAAACAAGCCAGGCAGTTAATTGTGATATAAAGTGCTGTCTCCTGCAGGTGAAGGCCTGCTAAGGGGTAGGAACTCTGAGGGAGATGTAGATATCAAAAAATTAAAGAAATAAGGGACAACAGGTGAAGAAAAGACAATTGGATGTGATAGAATTTACTGTCTGTAACAATCTCAGGTAAACTACCTACTCATATAGGCAAATGTTACTAAGGAGTAGCTTCGGAGAGATTGTGATTTATGAAGTGGGGGATTTTTGGAGAAAGAACATGAGTGAGTCAGGAAATTGTGAAGAATCCGTCAGTTCTTGTAGGTGTATGATAAGGAAGATTGTAGAAATTGAAAACAAAGAAATCCTTCTTTCTGCATTGTGGTTTGAAGGATTTGAGTACCACAAAAAATAACTTGAGTAGAGATGCAGGTGTATAAGTTATCTTTGGTGTATATTTGTGGTGGTTTAGTTTGGACATGTAAGTGACATCTCGTAGGAACTGCAGTGATGCAGTTGGGCACCTTGTCTCTCTCGCTCATCAGTCAGAAAGTAGCCAATCAAGACCTGAATCAAACCAGCAAATATTTCCCTCTTCGTCTACTGGCTGTTTTTATGCCCTTCTTCTTTGAAAACTTAGGGAAATAACTTTTAGGCTTTTTTGCTTGCAGACTGAGGAAAAACACTGGACTATCTATGTCCATGGGGGCAGTAGCTGGGCCCAAATGTGGGGTTCCCCTCTTTTTTGTTACTATGGTTCCACAACCTCTGTGTCTTTACTAAGATATATATCAAATACACAGGGCTTGGCCATTTAAAAGACTGTAGATCAGAACCAACAGTTTGAAGTTAAATCTGTACAGTGGTAGACAAAAGGTGCAGAAGTTCCAGCACTACTTCCATTCACACCTATGGAATATCATGTTTACCAAATGAGCTGCTATACAGCCATGAAGTATAGTCCTGGGAAAAATACATTATGTCTTGGTTCTTCCTTGCTTTTAGAAGGTCCTTGTTTGTGAGATAGTCTCATAGAGTACTTAAACTAAGAGAAAATCAGGTATTATTAGAAACTAATATCTCAGTCCTGAGAGGACACAAACATGAGTTGATAAATACACACTTGTTCTTGAGTACATACACTTGTAAATCAGCCCACACACAATAAACTCATTTTGCTGTTACAAGTTTACTTTTATTGCAACTAACAGTTAAAAAGGCTATTAGAATCTATTTGCCCAAACGTGCAATTAAATAGAATTTGGAAGACTCCTTGCTGTAATATTGACTTCTCACTCACACTAATATTGAAGAGTATTTTAATGCTATTTCAGTTTAATCAAGTTATTGGGTAAAAGATTATTTATTTCAGCATGCATTTTTAATTCTCTATGTCTTTAATTTGGAAGCAATTTCTGGACAAGGGATTTTGTGTATTGTTTAATATTCTTGTAGAAACTTTTGCTTCATTGAGATCGAACTTGTTTGTCCCCTTTGTAATGAGAGTGCAATAGTGTCACCATGGCTGCAGATTAAGTATGAGAAAAAGCTTGTGTGGGAGGATGTTTAAATGATGTGGTTGTAAGTAAAACAGCAGAAGTAAGTTATGCATAATGCAAAATGAACCAAGTTCTTCCTGGCAGTGATAACATTTTAGAATTTTCCTCTGTGTGAAAGCTATCTCGAACTGCATTAACTCCTAAACCTTTCTTAAACATGTTATACTTAAAACCAAACAGAATTTGATGTGGGGTACAACTGTATTTTAATAATAAAGCATATGCTAGTCTCTTTAAGGAAGACTAGAAATGTAATGTAACTGTCTTGTATCCCTCACACCTGTTCTTATGACAAAATAGGATAAAAAGTTTGGGTTCCCAGAAAGTAGAGCATCAAAGAATGTGGGATATAGGTGTTTTGGGTAATGAAGCTTTTCCAACTGTAGAATACTGAAGCTTATACTAATCTTTAAATCAGGATTGTTACTCAGGTAAGGATTTAAATGACCTCTACTGTTTCCAGATTTGCAAACAGACAGAAATGATGGAGTAAAAATAATATTAACTACTTGTACATGCTTGTATAGCCTAAGGATTGATATTAAGGAACTACGTACATGATTACAAAGGTAGACGTGGGAAGAAGTTTTCAGATTCTGTAAATCTCAGACAATATTGTGAATGTCTGGCTCCAAGTGTGTTACTTATGCAAGTTCTGTAACATTGTAGTCTAAGTACTTCTAAATACAGGTGTAATTAAAAAAAAAAAGGCATAATACATAATTGTGCACAACTGAAAGGACACAGGATAGATTTTCAAAGATGTGAGGAAGCACATACTGGGTTTTTGAAAATTGAAGTTCTTCCCATGTTTTATCTGCTAAGAAACTTTAAAATACTAGTAGGGTTGTAGGCATCCAAATATCACAGTAGTCTATAAATTGATGCCCACTTAAGTAACATTATTTATATAAAATCAACATCCTCAGTCACATTCAAAACTAGTGACTTGCATACACATTTGTACTGTAGCTTATGGGATGGCATTGCTTTAGTAAGGTCATACTTAAATGATAATATGTGGAAGAAATCAATGTGTGTGATAAAGCTTAAACAACTTAATGAAAACACAGGAGCTGAACTTTTTTTAGGGGGTGTGAGGTGGCAGAAATCACTGGAGGGAAGATAGCTATCCCTAAACCAGGGGTCATGTCAGAGGTTACCTTAGCATCCTAAGTGAGTATGTCCCTTTTAGAATAATGTGTTGCTTTTTCATGCTAGTTTCATGGGCCATTGAAAAAACGTATCCATTCTATACCTGCCTCCGCCCCCCCTCCCCTTTTTTTTAAGCCTTTCTTTAACACTGCCTCCTACTATGGCAGAACTGAAGCTGGTATGCGCACTCCAACCATGAGATATATACTGGGCTTAAGTGTCTGCCAGCTCAATCAACTGCCAACCTTGTGCAGTCTTGCAGTATGGAGATTTTGCATGGCCTTCCTTAATAAAGGTAAACTCTGCCTAGAAGTAATTATGTACAGTAGTTGGTAAGTTAATAAAGGGGTGTTGTCCCTTTAAGGGTACAAAGTTATTTTGAAGTGACTAACAGTGTAGTCCTTGTAAACACAGTTAAAACCTTAATAAGTTAAGAAATACTAAAAAGTAATCAGCACTGTGTCAGAATTCTTGATTAATAAGTAACTAAATCTCACAACCTGCTGAATATGGGTGTTAAGTTTGATGTAATTAGATCTCAGTGGTGTGAACTGGTCTCCCATTTTAAGTTAAATAAAATCCCCAGTACAGGAATTAGTTTGGTAATCTTACTTAGGCGCTCAGAAGGTTTTACTTTGCATTACTAAACCACTTAATGGTTTGTCTAAAGTTGGTAAAAGTGGTGATTTAGGATATATCAGGATGATCTATAGGTCAGGATGAGAGTGAAACAGCTCTGTTGAAAAAGGTGCTAGCACAGAGTAAGCTCCAAGTATGATATTCTGGTTATCTTCTGCTTCATTAAAAACAAGGACTGATCACATATTAGATTTCTTCTTGTATATATTCTCATGTGTTTGAGAGCATGGGGAATGCAGTGGGGCAGATGGATAAATTAGGAATGCAGGATCAGTTAGACATGATTTGTCCATTTTACACTACATTTATTTCTACATCTTTTTATTTCCTGCAGTATTGTCATTTAGCTTATTTTTGTTTACAAGAAATGCCTTGCATTTCATATATTTAAAGGGGTATTGTTTGAGGACCTTGACAGAAAACTGACAGTCATAAATAATTGCTCTGTGAATGTTAGGCAGTGTCACCTAGATCTCAAAGCATGGCTGAACACACAACATATTTAATGAAACTTTAACAGATCCCAAAATGTGGTTGACATGAACAAACTTTTATGATTAAATTAAGGATTGTTTCCAGTCCAAAACCCCAAATTAACTACAGCAAAAACAATCCTAATGGCTCCAGCACGCTAAGCAGGATTAAAGAAAGCGTGTGCTCAATCTGACAGTGATCATTGATCAAAACTTCAGTCTTTTTTGCCCTAAGGTAACCGAGTCAGATTTCATCACTGTAATCCTTAAGGTATAAAATAGAAATTGAACTTGCATGGTGATGCAAGCTGGCTATGAAATTAGGAGGCCTTGGCTCACAAAATATGAAAAGTTGGCATACTCAATGGAGGAAATGATGTTCAAAGCAGTTCACAGTAAGAATGAGAAAAGCAGCTTGTGCCGCTCTGGAAGAATAAACAGCATTTCTCTTTTTGAAGCACTCCTATTCCACCTATTAATAAGTATTAGGGGAAAAAAAGTAAAATATATGTTAAAGTAGGAATAAAAATAGTGATCCTTTGAAGTTTCTAAATGTTGAGAAAATGTCTATTATGAAACTTCTGTGTGTAAAATATAAAAGATTTTTTGTGAAGAAATAAGCATCTAGGAAGTAAAATCTTGTGCATCGTATTTGCAAGAAAAGATCTAACTAGCTACAAGAAATAGTATATTTTCCTCCAGAAAAAAAAAAAAAACTAATAAGAAAACTAACACTTGAAAGGGATTTGAGTAAATGATGAATAAAGGCAATTTCCTTTTGATATGGATTTTTATGGTTGCATTTGTTACTCTACAAGAGAAAGTTCTGAGGAGGAGGAGGAGAAAGGGGGACTATTCCATTTCACAAGCATCACAATTAATGAATTCTTTATGTTAATTGTAAATCCTAGATCTTTTACTCAGCAAGAGGATCAGAATTTGAAATACACATCAGGAGGAAGCATTACTAGGTGAGAAGGTCTGAGCCATGAGCACACCATGTCAGTTCTAATTGTACTTTGATTTTCAAAATAGAAGCAGAGCATTGTGTCAGTAGGACTCCTCCTGAGAGTATGGGCTATTTAGATACTCTCTAAATAGAGTATTGGTTAAGAAAGAAGTCCTAAATGCATGAAATAATGCAGAGGTAATGTGAGGGGCTTGTTCCTAACCTCTCTTATCTCAGCTGTCAAATTATAGAAGGAAAATAGAAATTCATTATTTTTTATATTTGTATTTTAGAGTCACAGAACTGTTTGAGGGATGAGTTCTGCAGGATCTGCGTGGTCAGTGAAAGGCCATAATATAATCAAAGCATAATTGTTTGGTTTGATTTTTTTATATTCCTGTGTACCTAAGAGTTGATGACAGGGTTCAGAAGTATAGCTTTTCGATTCCCCTTCCCACAAGAATGTAGGAAAAGCCTGCACAGTACAACAGCTGTACCTACTTTGTCCTTTAGAAGATCTCTGCCAGCGAGGCAGATGGGGCATTGCCACCTGTCCCACATTGCATTCACAGCCTTATCCAAGGACACGGTCACTACTGCAGAGGTTTTTGCCAACAGTCTTACCTCCTCCCTCATGGTCTGCGTGTCAGCCCAGAAGTCTCAGTGCTTGTCAGAAGCAGCAGCACGATCAGCTAACACAGTTCAACAAAATGCACATCCCAACTCAATATGCTGCAGCACATATTCAGGAATATTATGATCCCGAGCGTCATCACTTAATCATGCAGACGGCCAGATAAAACTCTGAGCAGTACACGCTGAAGGAATAAAGTCCTCTTCAGCTATTTATACAAAAGCGATCATTTTCTTTTTGAGGTGCTTCACTGTATGCTGTTAGAGGCCCTCTAACGACAGAAAGCACAAAGGGTACATGATGCACTCTTGAGTAGGTGGGCTGTGATCTCCTTGTGTTTCTTCTGAACTGTTTCAACGTGATGTGGACTTCTTCCAGCCATCTTCCTCCTCTTTGTTTTTGTCTGTTGATCTTTTGAGTAAAAAAACAAAATTAAGGCTGTATAGTTTGTTATGTATCTCTAAAGAGGAAAAAAAGGGTAACAAAGGATGCTAATTTAGATGGGCACAATGGAAAAGTGATGATGAGAAACTGCCACAAAACGAATATGAAATAAGATATGCATTCAAAGCCGTGACTAGCCATTGGAATAAACTCCCATCTAAGACATCTTGAAAATGGACTGGATAGCTGGGGGAGCAGCAGGGCAGGGAGTAGAATATGCTACAGTCCTGGTTGCTGCAGGACCTGAAGCCTGGTTTTGGACAGCTGTTGTGCATATGCAGGTGCCTTATACCACCCTTCAGTAGTTACTTCCCTTTCCTACATACCCTGTGCTCTTCCACCACTCCAAAGTTGGCATTTGCAGCAGGCATGTATATTTAACAGCCAAAGCATGAATACATCAAGTCTTTCCTTGTGGCCAGGCATATCCATTTGGCTGTTAAAGCTTGCACATGGGAAGAAGGTATCAAACTGGAAATACCAGGAAGGGCTGTGTAAGAACAGCCCCTTACAGGGGTCTATGAGGTTAGGACATGTGAGCAGCTAACACCTGAGCTTGGAGGGGGGGGGGGGGGTTGGAGAGCAGTCCACCTCTGGAAAGTGAAGGTAGCAGGCCAGATTCACCTGACAAACCCTGACCAAGAATTAATTTAATGCTCTGGACTTTTGATTTTGAACCTTAATGATCTGTGTATATTTACTATTAAAATATCATTGTTGTTGTTTAAGCTTACTCTCTACCACCTATTTTGGAAAACAGTCTCCTAATAATGTTCCATTTCTTGAAATAAATTTAGGGCATTTCTAGTGCTGGAAGTGTGCTTATTTCTGGGTACTTCTGCCTAGAAGAAACATCAGCATAGAACTGGAAGAACAGATTTTCATGCACATTTTCTCTCTCTCTCTCTCTCACACACACACACAAACACAATGTATTTTTATACTGCAGCATGTATTTACTTGCAAACACATGCAGACCCATATAGGAAATTTAGGAGGTGACTTAGGAAAGAAGGAAAAATGTAATAATAAACAAACATAGCTTGCATGAACAGTACTTGTACCGAATATGGTAATCTGCAAATGGGAGATGTAATCATGAAAAAGGAACAGAGCTTGTGCAGCATATTTATGGTGAAGATAAAGGGAATAAAATAAGTAAGAACATTAAGATTCAACTGAAATACAGAAAGATACTGTGAAATGGAGGCCTATTCAAGCAGTGGGATGATTTCCATTGGAAGGAGCCCTGTCACTAAAGTAACTTCAGAATACACTGGAAAAAATACCATTAGGAGTAATCATAGTTTGACAGAAGATAGACAGAAGTAACACTGTTCCTGTTCCTTTTCTGAGGAACTACAACAAAACAAAACAAGAGACAGAAAACATGCATTTTCTTGGGTGAATTGAGTACAGTACTTTCAGAGACAAAAATGTGGGAAGAAAATGTTGCTCATCAGCATTACTGTAGTTTTATTGATAGTCACAGGTAGGGAACGGTCCACATTTTCATTTCTGTTCTCTAAGGGAGATGTTCATGGTACTAATTACCCTTGTTGTCAATTAGCTCTGCCCTGTTCTGCTTTGATACATACATGTTTGATTAGACATAATGATTGGTTAAGCATAATGATGATTATCTGATGTTAATTTTAAATGTTTTAAGGTCAAGCTCACAAATGGAAATTGTCGGTCAATCTGTAGTAACATAGTGTAATATTGGTTGCTCCATTTTCACATATTCATGTAAGCTGTTCTGTCAAGAGTTCCAGAAAATAAATCACTCCCTGTGTTAGTGGAGAGGCAAAATTGTAGTAACAGGTTTAATTTGCGTAGGCTGCCTACACACAGTTCCTCAAGGAACACTGAGATGCCCCATGAGTAGTTTCAGCCTGACTTAGGGGATGGGGGTGTGTGTCCTTTTGCCAGAAAGTAAAGGGAAAGGACATATTAAACGCTGGTATTGAATGTCAGCCTGGGGTTCTGTTCAAGTCTCCCAGGTTCCTTTGTGCTCTCCAGCTGAGGAGTCATCTGAAGACACCGAACAAACATGACATGAGATGATACTGGGATTTATATACGGCTGGAAGCCATTAAAAAGAGCCATATGTGCTTTTGTGGGCCTTGCCTCCTTACCTATCTCTGGAATAAAGTTAATTTAGTAGCAAGAGAGTGAAGCCTGTAGGTGGGATTTAGCAAGAAGCTCTTTGGGAAGTAGAAGCAGACCTGAAAAGAGGCATTACAGGTTCTGTTGTGTGCTGGTTCAATTTACACGTGGACGTTAGTAGGTAAATGAATTACTGTCATCCTCACTAGTGTCTTGGACTAGAGCTCCATTGCCAGAGTTCTCAGAAGGAGTTAATGCGTCTTTTACTATTGAGTTGCCTACATGTGTGTGTATGTGTATTTTATTCATATTCTGAAAAAAAATCTTCAACAGAACTATATTCACAATTTTGCACGTGAAAGCCATATAAAGAAATTGCATTTAGATTTCCCACATTTCAGGGTGGACTTCAGCTAGGTTCATTTATTTGTTGCAAGGGGCCCTTGATATAATGTACTTGGCCCTTTTTTTTTGCCATTAGCCACCTGGCAAAGGGCTTGCAAAAGGTTCAGCTGAAGTTGATGTAGTAGAACCAATGTACACAGTAGTTAATTAAATTGGCCAAAGTACGTTTGACTTCATGGCTTTAGGGAACTGCCTTATTAATTTTTTCCAATTTACTTTCAATGATCTGAAAATTTTTAGCAGCACACTGTTCCACTACACAATAAAATATTTTATCAGAAAATTTTGAATTGACCCCTGTAAGTTACTACCAGCTTATCTGTCTGTGAAAAGGAAATAAAAGGAAATAAGGGGATCTATTTTCAGAGTGCTCTGATAGCAAAAATACTGTTAAAACAATAGTTTATATAATGGATATTTTTAAGGTTACATGCAGTTTTACTGGACATTTACAAAATTACAAGAATGTACTTTTTAAAAGAATTATAAGCCTGAATCTCAGTTACACTGGGTTTTAGTGGAACAATAAACTAAGAGTGTAAAATAAGACAATATAACATAAATATATGTGAAAAAATGTTCAATTCCTAACAAAAAGAATCCTCCTCTAGAGAAAGGTGACCACATCCATGATCTTCTTCATAGATTTGTACTTCATACCACTTAGCTTTTATACTGTTGGTGTGATTATACCCTCTTACATTGCTTATCCTTGTTAATATTTTGGTTTCCAAATCAAGGAATTATTGAAGAGTGGACATATATTTTAAGAAAATTACTTTTCTGAGAAATTCAAGGAAACTATTTAAATGTTATCCATAACTAGGATCAATTTTTAAATGGAGGAGGAACCCATACTCAGCACACACACATACAGAGGTGTGTATATGCTTTGATGTATTTTTTTCCCCAAATATACTCTAGTGCATCATTCTAGGTCGTCCTGGTAGAAAATTCATCTTGTCCATAAATTTATATTTGAAAATAAACACCAAAGGTTGATTTTTTCTCCTAATAACTCAATCCAGCAAAAGCACGTAGACTAGACTAATCTGTAAACCACTGTTTTTCTACCTTTGCATTTAGGCTGGTAAATCTGGTGGCACTAAGTGTAGTCTTTCAGTATAATTCTGGACAGAACTTTCTGCATTAGCTCTCTCTTCTTCGCTGAATAACTGAAGGAGTTCAATCCTGTATGCTGTCTTTACAGTAAAGTCTTTAAGCTTGTACTTAAATCTATGCAAAAAGTTTTTGGGTTTTTTTCTGATAAAAAGCTAATAATCATTGACATTGTTCAGGCCACCCCCAGATAATTTGTGCTTCATATTTGTATCCTGAATTTGTATCTAAATGATTTCCCTTCCTAAATTTCCTTAAAATTATATGATATTGTACAACAGGTAGGACTCAGAAATGTAAAGCTTGCCAATGGATGTGCCTGACTGATGAGAGTGTTTTGGACAAGATTTTTACTGACAGTGATATGACCTCTTATTATAAGAACTTTTGCTCTCTTGGACATTACCCTTTATCTCTATTCTATTTGTTAATATGAAATTAACCATTGTAGGTTATTTTAAAGAAGTAATTAAATCAAAGAGCTATACAAAAGACAATCTAAAAATACTTCAGTGTGAAAATATTAAATGCAAAAGCATATTAACAAAAACATCAGGACTGATAAGGAAAAAAAAGGTATAATGAAGGCCTTTCTTATTTACTTCATTTAGTAACTTTAAAAATCCTGTTTGTAAATGTTCCATTTAAATCCCGCTTCTCATCTGTTTAAATATTGCACGGTCATCTATCTTTCCTAACTGTTATGGGTTCCTAGGAATATGACAATGCTTCAGCAACAGAGGAACTAAATAGGTTATACTAGAATGATGGGTTTTATCTAGAGACATACAAAGCTGTCCTAGAGAACAAATATTTTATAGGAGTTATTTGGATCTATAGCTATGACATCTGTTTTCAGTTGATCTGTTCGCTGATATCAGTTAACTATTGATAGCCTCATTGAAATAGCAATAGCATAATTAACAGGGGAATGTTGGAAATTAGATAGGAAACTACTGCTAAAAGTTCTTGTTAGGAATTGGAAAACAAGATTATATTTAGAGCAATTTTTTTCTTATACTTCACAAGTAAATCCCTTAATTTTTTGATTTTTTTTTTAATAGAATATTAAGGTGAAAAATGAAATCCTGATGATAATAGGATACATGTATATTTTCTGTGGGCATGTCCATAGACAAAAATTCTGGCTGCCCAACATCTCATGTCAAGTCAAAGAGATTTGAACACGTGATCTGAGAGCAGAAGGTCTCTATTCTTGAACAACTTCTCCCAGTAGAGGTTAGAGCTACAATAGCTTTAAAAACTGCTAAAGCATTATGCATCTTTGTGTAGCAAAGTTGATGTGTGAATTCAGATAGCGGCATATTGACTTGCTAAGCCCTACTTACCCTAAGCAGGGCTTTTACGCACAATATTTTCACGTCCTACTAAAGTGTTGCAAAAGTCCATAATTACTACATTTACTGCTTTCATCATCTCAGCTAGAGATCAGACTGTCATTTGGAATATGGAAGTCTGAATCATATATCTCTGCTATATCTGATTAAAAAAAAAAAAGATTTCTGATGCTGGCTGCCTAAATCCCAGATGAAAACTGTTGTTAATTGGTTCCATGATTATCTAGGTTTTTAGGTCTTTACTTTCGGCCATACACTTGGCTCTCAATCTGAACTATCCTTTTGAGAATTTTCTGTTTCAAAATCAGCATGCTTCCACAAAAAGGCTGTGTTTTAAAGAATCAGAATTTCTTGATGTTTCACCAAAAATTCCAGACAAGTTCTAACCTTTTTTCCAGCCCCACCCATTTTCTACTGATTATAACTTGCCTAAAATCATATTACAAATATGTGAAGGAGGGCATGCCTGCACTAACAGGTACAGACAGGTCTGAGCTCACTTTGGTTGTGGTAGCCTGAAAAGCTCAGGGAAATACTGGGCAGAGAGACCCATGCTGGTTCAATGAAATTCCAGCTACCTTAGTGCCATCCTTCATGCAGCCTAATATGGCCAGCTGAGAGCTCACTGTTAGGGAGAATTTTTCTGAGCGTTAATCCTTGAAGGAGACACAAGTATTGGTTTTCAAACCTAATCTTGGAAGTTCTGCCCTTGGTTTCCAAAATGGAAAGACCTGATTGTATCTGGAGTTGCAGGAGCAGCTGCAGCTAACCATAAGGATCAAAGTGTTCATAAGACTGTATATAATAGACTTGTTTCAGTGCCTCAGAATCAGTTGTATAAATGACAGAAAATGGAAACGTTTTATAAGATGACTAGAAAATTTGCTTTTCCTCAGCTATCAGCTTGCTTCATAATCTCCCTATTCACTATGTAATATAGATTAATTTTTACTACCTAAATCACAACACCATGTAAAACACGGTAACTGTACGTGAGTCCTCCATCATCCTCTGTTAATGAAAACTTCTCCCAATGAATATACCTTCAAATAGCCCTTTTTTGCATCCATTCCAAATAGTCAAAGAACTGGTGGGGAATGGCATTCTCTCTTATCTGCTTAATCGGTATGTGGAACATTGGAAATGATTGTTTTCATTACTTGGATTTTTGCTTAAACTAATTCCACCCCCACTGATCTTAACTGGTAGATAAAGACAGGAGTGCTGCTGTACAAGGTAATTGCGCAAAACTTCTACAGTAAACTCACAGCATAAGACTTTGTGCAGATGGACCCTGGGACTGAATTGTGCAGATACTGGCCACAACTTCCAGACATCAGGCACTTTGGCTGGACCTCAGATATCAGAAATCCCAGACAAATGCACAGCACTTTATTGTGTTAAAAAGGGAGGCTAGGATTTCTTACATACCACCCTCCATCCCCCACTCAGCTATAAATCCATGTCTGACTAATGAAAAAGTAATATAACTAACAAGGGCATGTAGAGCTGCAGCATGAATGAAGCCCCATTTCCTATGGACTGGTGCCTTGCGGTTGGTTGGCCTTGATGGTTAAGGTACAAAAATCCTGAGGCTTTTCCTACAACTCAGTATTTATAAGTGCTGGCGTGCAGATTCTCAGGTATCATAAAAAAATGTGAACTCCTTCTGTAGCCTTTCCCTCAGCCAGAAACTTATATGATCTCAATCCTCAGTTTGACCATCTATTTCTGCAGGACGTATGGAAACATAATAATCTTTGAGATCAATGTCCTTTTGTCTAATTTCACTTGAAATCAGACTGTGGTTTCCAAAGCTATTTAGGAAACACACAGGCATACGTATTGAGTGTAATCGGACAACTTTTGACAGCAGAGCAAACTATAGTAGAAGCAACACTGTATTTTTCATAACTGTCATTAGTGAAAAGTTGGAGTATATTTTTCATAATTCTGGATGCCTGCAGGGGAAAACTGTTATCTTAAAAATTTCTGCTTTGACGAGTTTGGACTAAATCTTGATTTGTGCCTTAGGAAATAATGCCAAATGAACTAGCTGTCTTGGAACTTCCAAGACACAGAACTAGGGTGATGGACAATAAAGCAGGAGATTTACAAGACTATAGACTTGTGAAATTTAGATTAGTTTTGAAGTTGCTCTGAATCTGCACTCTGACACTAACCTAAAACCCGATTACCTGAGGTTCATAAGAAATAATTTGCATTTCTTGTACAGAGATCTTGTCTATTCTTCCAAAAAACATTTGAAAGTTACTTCTTAATGTTTTATAATTTTTGTGACTTTAAACCTTACAAAGCAAATCCAGATACCTTGGCTAACTTTTAAAAGATCAAAGAAGCAACTTTTTCCTGAAAAGCAATAAATAATTCTGATTGTATTTATAACACTGATTTAGTACTGATTAAAGCAGAAAACCTAGTTCTTCTCTGAGATAATATACTTCTGTGATGCATATAAATTATGGTTGTAATACATAGTTTATCAGAGGCTTTAGCACCACTAAAATATTATTCTTGGCAGACATCAGTTTCAGTGAAATTTGAACCACAGTTTATACAAGTTCTCGTAAGAAATTCATGCATTCATCCATGGAAGGCTGGAAATCAGACCAGCAATGACCCGTTCAAAAATACAGAAAAGTCTGGAGAATGAGCCCATGGAAGTGGCACTGATTACCTGCAGCTTACTCTCCATTCACAGAAGCTAATGTCTAACAGCTCACTTTTTCCTTGGCTTTAAAATGCGACAACACTGCAACAGCTCTTACTCCCCGCTGATGCTGCCTCATGACACTGCTCTTCTGATTTCTGCAGATTTATGGAAAGATCTACTGAGGCAGAGCTGAGTTATGTGGCAGTGTATTTATTTCTCAGGGGAGTCACTTCATTAGGAACCCGCTTTGCATTTGTCAGTTCAGTGCATGCTCATACCTTGAACTACGAACAGGCACACGTGCACTTACATATATACTTATACATGCATATACACAGAGGAACGGTAGCTTTGAAACTGCATCCTAGAAGGGAAAGAATCACGTTTTAAACTGACAGATAAAATTTCTGGATTTTATCTGACTATAGCCTCTGCATTTGTGAATGAAATGGCTGTTTTGGTAGCTGAACTTAACACTGAGATGCTTTCAATACATTTACTTTACTCCGAGGTATAGAGCAGTGCAGTGGGAGTTTCTGAAGGGAGCAAGGGTACTCTGGTTGCCAGCAGCAACAGAAGAGAATGAATATTTAGGAGAAGAAAGAAGTGTTATTTGTGTATGTTTGGTTTTTTTTTTTTTGTTTGCAGTATGTATTATGTCCAAATTAATTTCTGACATCCTTGCTCTTTTCATTTGATCTCAGTGTTCAGCTGAGCTATATTCCAAGGCTTACAATCTAATCATTATTAAAATTTGGGAGTAAAAGAGACATGTTACAGAAGTGCTCATAATCAGAAACCAGTGATTTCCAGATTGGTACGCCACATATGTTCTAACTAGTAGTTATGAATAGTATTATCTTGTGACTTCTATGAACAGTAGAGAATACTGAGGGACATGGGGAAGTGAATATGCTATGCCATAGGGTACTTCCAATAAGCTGCACAAACCTGTGCATCCACAAACTCTGTCAGTAACTTTTTTTTTCCTCTTGCAATTTTGAGATCTTGCTGGAATATCTGAAATGAATGTTACTAGATTTTGATAATTAAAGATACTATGCTTTGTCAGTTTATATCAAAGTACAGAAGAACCCTTTGAAGTTCTTTAAGCATGTCCAGATAAAAACTACAAAACCTATAAAATATGTCTGAAAATTGCAGCAATATAGTGGTTGCTTTTCTGATTTGCTTTGCTCATGTAGAGTTGTCAAAAATATAATACATTTTCTGTGCTAAATCAAGGTCCTGCTACTTTTATCTAAAATCCTACTCAACATGCAAATTGTTGTTTATTCTGAATAATAACATTTTCAAACGTACCTCAATGACTTAGGTTGTTAAGCCCTTTAACTAGTTTTTAAAAATATTATCTAAATACATTCAATTTCCTAAAGATGTATGTGAGAAAGACCTGTATAAACAACAACAAAAAAAATAGGGATAGATAAGCCTGGAACTCTTGAATACTTGAATTAAAAATGCATTTAGTCTCATGTGAAACACCATTTAATTTGCCAAAAAAGAATGTTTCCAGTTTATAGTAAGGAACTATTAAAATATTCCTACCCAAGAAAAGTGCTAGAGAGGCATTAGCATTATTAGGCAGCCTCACAAAGTCTCAAAGTTAACATAGTGCAGATACATCTCATTTAATAGTCATTTAGCCTGACTAACTTCATTAATCAAAACCTGAAATTTAGTCTGAAGAAGAACATGTGATACAGTGTTCCTATATCACCAATGACTCTGCAATGTGCTTCTGTTTGGAAAACACTGAGTTGTTACTTTTAATCAATATTTTCCAAAGGCTTTGATAAAGTATGTGACAATGGTTTTGTGAATCAATATAAATGTTAATAAGACTAAATTTTAGCTTGGAGATTTGAAAATTTTGGGACTTCGAATTTATCTTTGTCCTCATTTTCCAGTGATCAGAGTATGCAGAAACACAGAAACTGTGAAGTCCCTGATTTGGGGCTGAAGGATTAAGATTTGGAGATTGGAAGAATACTCAGGGGAAAGTATCATACGTACTTGCTCTGTTCTTGTGTTCTTCCTGTACCTCCACTTTTGGTCACTGTCAGAGACAGAATATGGACTAGGTGGACCTTTGGTGTGACTCTTATGTTCTTATGAGTATTTTCTGCCTTTTTTCTGTCACTCAAATTGTACTCCATTACAGTAGTGAAGATTGTAAGCTGAGGGACTTTGCATGTGTTTTCACAATGCCTAGCAAAAGGGGGCACTGACCTTTACTAACTCTTAGGTGCTGCCCTGTAAAAATAACAATAACATGATTAATAACATACTACATGATTTTCCACTTTTAAAGTAAAACTGTGGGGGTTTTATTGATCAATTTAAGGAAATAAAAATGAACTTCCATGAAAGCAATGGGCATAGAATTAAAGTGAAAGCTCAGACACTAAATCAATGTTCATGTAAGTATGTGATCTTCTGCAAATTTACTGAACCTGAAATAAACTAGGACATTTGGGGTCCACGTATATACACCCATAATGCCTCCATCTGTATTCATGTTTTAATACTGTTATTTTAGTAAGCCCAGATCCTTCAACCAGAACATGATGTGCTGGTGTCCTCTGTTTGATCAGGTCTTCAACTAATGTGGTGGGTTTTTAAATTGTATAAATGTCGTGGTTTAACCCCAGCCAGCAACTAAGCACCACGCAGCCGCTCACTCACTCCCCCCCCATCCAGTGGGATAGGGGAGAAAATCGGGAAAAGAAGTAAAACTCGTGGGTTGAGATAAGAACGGTTTAATAGAACAGAAAAGAAGAAACTAATAATGATAATGATAACACTAATAAAATGACAACAGTAGTAATAAAAAGATTGAAATGTACAAATGATGCGCAGGGCAATTGCTCACCCCCTGCCGACCGACACCCAGCCAGTCCCCGAGCGGCGATTCCCTGCCCCCACCCTTCCCAGTTCCTAAACTAGATGGGACGTCAGATGGTATGGAATACATTGTTGGCCAGTTTGGGTCAGGTGCCCTGGCTGGGCATGAGAAGCTGAAAAATCCTTGACGCTAGTCTAAACACTACTGAGCAACAGCTGAAAACATCAGTGTTATCAACATTCTTCACATACTGAACTCAAAACATAGCACTGTACCAGCTACTAGGAAGACAGTTAACTCTATCCCAGCTGAAACCAGGACAATAAATAATTTGAAAAGAAATATTAAAAAGTTAACTGAAATATGTGCTTCAGCAATATGACTCAGAATTTGGCCTTAAGTCTAAAAATGTTTCCATAATATTATTCTGTAATGAAGTAGTCTTCTTCTGGCATAGGGAAATTCCTGAGAAGTTGGAAGGATATGAGAGTGAAGTGCTTCTACATACTCACACCTCTCTGACGCCTTAGCTAATGGTTGAAGGTATACAGGACTAGACGGACACTTGCTGTGACTCAGAAAAGCTGTTCTGTTCTTATACTGTTACATGACACTGATGTGTGCATCTCCACTTTTTCCTCCCGATAATTTCATCAACTAATTCAAGGTTTCGGATTACATGGCCCCTTGAAACTACTGATCCATGAGTACATTATTTAAATAATTCAATATTGCTGACATGAAATGAGATGTTTTATGGATCAATAGAAGGGTGACCTTAATGTTTATCACAACAAAATAGAAATGAATTGCCATTTCACTTGTTCATCTTGACCATTCTTCTAGAATATACTCTATTATTTTACTACCATAATTCTTCATCAACCCCTGTTCTCCTTTTAAAAATAATCCTGCTAAAGAAAATAGATATAAGGTTTCCCTCACCAGGCTGGCAAATTAAGTGAAATAGGCTTTAGCAATTTTTTAAAATTAATTTCACCCATTTCTTGTTGCCTGTTTTTAAAAGTTAAGTGACATATCATCATGTATGGCCCATTAGAATGTCTAAATTTCATTCTTTACCAAGGACTCTTATGACATGTCACTACTGCGAGTAATGTCCTACATATCTATGATAACTGATGAGTGGAATTTCTTCTTTAAAGGCTACATTGTTGAGCATATTCTTATTAAAATCAAAGTGATAAGCTGACAAAGAGGAATTTTAGTATTTTTTGTGTTCTTAACCTTACCATAATGATATGAAGGCATATTTTAAAGTATATTGTCTATTTTTTCTTTATGGCTGAATGGGTATAAATTAAGAAGTCCACTGATAATTTTTAGATATTCCTGATTTATACTGAGTTAACTTACAGCAAGATTTGGCACATATTTTTATATTGTCTTACAATCATAGTCATGCTGTGAAACAAAATATATTTCCCAAAGTTTCAGGGCTTGTATCTGGGCTTTTAAACATACTTTTTTGAATTCTCCCATTTATTTAATATTTTACAGTTCTCTAAGGCAGAAGAAAAAATATTCAAAAATATTTACTTGCTATCAAACTGTCTTTCAGGCTGCTGTCCTAGATGCAAGAGAAAATACACAAAATTCAGGATTTCCCACAATCTGATGGCACCAAACACTACTTTCACTCTCCTCCTTAAGGCCAGAAGCTTGTGTTTCAGCCTGCCATTAAAAATAAAGAAAACAATTAAACAAAATAGCCTGTTCTAGAGAACCACAGCCAGTGTCTGGCATTTACCTAAGCAGTGAGTAAAAGCTCCAAGAATGGCACAGCTCTTTGAAGCAAGAAAGATCCCTCAGCACACTAAAAAGAGATTTTCCCACCTGGCATTCCTGCTAGACCTTCACAATCTCTGGACAGATATTACATCCCCTGAAGCAAAGCAGTCTTAAACACAGCAGTTAAAAATCCTGCCTCTTCTGATATCTGTGGCAAAAATCCCAATGGAGACAGGATTTCACCATGTTTACCCAGGCTCTAAGATATTACTTGATGTTTATGGGATCCCACTATGCAAAAGGAATACTATAAAAGTTCCTTTGACAGCAGTTTCCCATCCACTGGCATAAAAGCTGATCCTGGCTTGTTTTGGTGCAAATATTAGCAGCTGGCAGAACCCAGGGTTGAACCCACCAGTCCAAAGACTAGAGAGGCACGAATGTGTATAATAACACCATTTTACCACCTCTCCTAGTCCTGGCTTTCATAAAATAGATCTCAGCTTATCCAGAGGATCTGGAGAATTTCTTCTAAAAACCAGTTAAGCATTGAGAAACTACTTCTGCAATATGCTATGTGTTAGAGAGAGAATTCATGAAAGTGTGAAGTGATATAAAGGTTTTATTAGCACTCATTTAGGATGACCTTATGTTACTCACAAATGGCAAAACCACAAGTGAGTCACATGGTCATCCTGAATGCACACCAAGAAAGTCTTCATGCTACAATGCACCAGTAAGGCCAGCAACTCATCAGTGAAGCACGTATTAAGTAGTTGACAAGAACGACTCACCTCTGCAATATAACCCTGGCTCATGATAACTATTAATTTCCATGCTCTGCAAGGGCTGGCATGTTTCTGAAGCAGACTGGCATACCATAGAAAAAATGACACTTGCTTTTGTTTCTATGATGTGAAGACGAAATTTTGATTTGCGGCTATTTGAGCCCCATCAGCAAACATATGACAGACAGGCTTAACAAATTTTTAAGCATAGAAAAAATGAAAAAAAGGCACACATTTCTGTACCCTAATCAGCCAAAAGCCTCAACAAATCCTCAAGTCATAGAAAAACAATTATAATAAAACAGTTTATTCTAGAGCATGGAATTTACCAGGACATAGAAGTCATATTTAGTATGTGAAGTTATGTGGCTTGCAATACGGCTGCTTTATATTCAAAAGAACAAATTGGTAAATTTAGATCCCTATACAATTATGGAGAGGAAGAGTGCTTTAACAAACCTTTTCCCTTCTACAGTCCTTCTAAATTCCATATACAGCTCTTTTGCTGACATCCTGAGTGTGATGGTGACCTACATGAGGTGGTGCTTTTGAAAATGGGTATCAGAATAGTAGTTTCAGTATGTTTATCTTCTTTCTTTAGTAATTCCCTCTAGTGCTGCATACTTATCTTTCCTGGTACATTTTGATGTCCTATTTTGAGTCACGGGTTTAGTTTTTCTGAATAATCTCATGCACAATTACTCAGATTCTTTATGAGTCTTCTGCAGTTTTGTCCCAAACAGCATAGCTGCTAATGTGCAAAAGAAAGGCTGAAAGGGGTAGACCTGCAATTTTTTGGAGGCTGAAAGGAAACTAAAAGTTAAATGTATTGTATTAGCTTATTGTTTTACTATGGCCAAGCAATTAATCCTGTGATAAAAGGGAATAAACTGAATGTCATGAATGCAACTGTGACTAGATCTTGGATAATGAGAACATCCTGTGACAAAAAGCTAATCTATTCACTTCCATGCATAATATGACTTGTGATTTTCTCTTATTGTTCCCCACATACATAGGTTTCCCTCCTTGCTTTTTCATTTTCAGTTATTTATGATTTTCTCACTTTTATAATCTTTCCTATAATAATGTCATATGAAAATCTTGTTCTGACTGGTAGGTTTTGTAACAATGACAATATTTTACTTTATATCACACTTTCATCCAGAATACTTCACTTCATAGAAATAAGACACCTTTGAAAAGCAGACACTTCTGGGAATGAAGACAGGAGCCAGTATAATGATAAAAATGCTAGACAGTGGCAAAGAGCAAACCATTATTGTTTATAAAGGCGCTACTAGATCGTTAATGTTCATGCAAAAATTAGAAAACGGAATAATTTTTTTTTTATGATGCTCTCATTCTGTGAGATTTCGTCACAATTGCATTCACAATATTCAATTTATGCCCTTTGTCTGATGAATATTTGGAGTGGCTGAATCAGTGAGAACATTCGAACCTGTGGTGCCAGACAGTCTAAGCTTGCTGCATTAAGATATCCCTTTCCTGGTGTCTTTTTCCTTTTTTATGCGGTGTCTTTTTCAGATTTACTTAGAAATTCCTATCTTTTGTCCCAGGATGTTTGGCAGCTACTGGGATGATTTTTACTGGTAGAGTGGTTGTATATTTACTTAGTTGTTAATTTGCCACCTTCCTTTTAATTCCAATCGAATGATCCACCTGCCTGATGTTTATTTCCCCTTTGGTTTCTCCAGTAAATCTTAGAATTAGGGTTGGTATACTTGTTTTGTGTGTTGTGGTGAAAACTTTTTCCTTAAGTCTGCTAATGTTGGGTAATTTTTTGGTTATGTATGGTTACTTTGCATAACATAGTTTTGTTCCAAAAATATGCAAAACCAGTCATGCTCTGTCACCATTCCTGAGTCATAGAACAAGAGACGTACATAAACAGACTGACCAAAGAACTCAGATTAGGCTGGCCAAAGGGAAATTCACATGTTCTGTGATTGCAGGATGAAAGGAAAGCAAACAAAAGCTACAGTATGATGCAATCTTATTATATGTTTACAATATTTATAGGTAACTCGTTTTGCAATATGTATCAGCTCAGCAGAAAGTTAAACATCTAGTGAGTTGGTATTTAATCAGATGGGCCTTAGCAGATCAGGACACATTTCCTGTAACTACAGGAAAGACATTGAGGTGCTGGAGTGTGTCCAGAGAAGGGCAACCAAGCTGGTGAGGGGCCTGGAGCACAAGTCTGATGAGGAGAGGCTGAGGGAACTGGGGTTGTTTAGTCTGGAGAAAAGAAGGCTGAGGGGAGACCTTATTGCTCCCTACAACTACCTGAAAGGAGGTTGTAGTGAGGTGGGTGCTGGTCTGGTCTATCAAGTAACTAGTGATAGGACGAAAGGAAATGGCTTCAAGTTGCGCCAGGGGAGATTTAGATTGGATATTAGGAAAAAGTTCGTTACTGAGAGGATTGTCAGGCATTGGAATAGGCTGCCCAGGGAAGTGGTCGAGTCACCATCCCTGGAGGTATTCAAAAAGCGCGTAGACAAGGCACTCCAGAACATGGTTTAGTGGGCATGGATGATGGTTGGCCTCGATGATCTTGAAGGTCTTTTCCAACCTATATGATTCTATGTTTCTATGAACTCTGAACCTCAACTGCGTAAAGATGGGCATTGAATTAATTACATTCATCTACAATTGTAGGACAGAGTGGGACACTTTCAAGGTGTAATTTATCTTTCCTATTTTAGATGCTTGTTTTAGGAGGAGAGGAATCATGCTCCAAGTTGCAGAGCATGAGCATGCTACAGCGTTCTAGAGCAGCTAGAGCTCTGCTGATGATCAGGGGATTCATGCACAACCAGGTTTAGACAGATGAATGATTCCATGTGCAGAATGTCAGAGAAACAAAGTGAGTATCTAGTTGCTCAAGGGACGAAGCAGAAGACTTCAGAATAGAGCATCCTCTGCCTTAAGACTCTTGTCAGTGTTTTAACACAACCTGTGTAGCATGTATCTTAAGGTACAAAATAGTTATAAAAATATTTCTTTGAGTATGTTTTTGTCATTCTCATAGAAACTAGCATCCTGGGTTAAGTAAAATTAAATGCCTCAGAATGACATCTGTAGAGACCAGTAAGTTGAATGGAAGTAGCCTAGTAGCTAACCTGGAAGTAATATGAGATTTCAGCAAACGGTCAGTCTCCTGCACCTCAGTTACTTTGGTGTGTAGCTGTTGACTTTGAAGGAAATGCTAATCTATTAGCTATACACTTAAGTGAATAGATTTGTTTCCACAGAAGTTCAGCAGCAGGGATATTTACTAGAATGAGAGAGATCCAGTTTCAATTTACCTTCTGTCTGATTTCAAATAAGGGCCTGAAGTTATGTCTTTCACGTCCTAAGAAATGGCAGGAAAAGTGGGCAGTCTGGGAGGATTATTTCTCAGTCTTTCAGATTGGAACTGTTGCGTTTTATAGAAATAAATGCTAATTTCAGGAGTGCTTTAAACCTCTCTCTTCCATGGCCTTACTAATTGTCATAGTCATGAAACTAAAGAATCAGTTTCTCACATTTGTTGGTGTGGGTGTTGGTGTCTGTGCCTGTCTGTCTCCTGCCCTCACCATTCAATTACTGTTTTAGCTTGGGCAGAGGAGGGACAGTAAGGGATGGGTGAGTACTAAAACACTGAATTGTTGCGTAAAATAAGAAACAAAGTCTCTCCTAAATTTGGTTTTGTCCCAAGCTTCTTTTATGGCGGTCTCACTAGTGAATATGCTTTCAGAGCATCTTCAGGACACAACAGGACAGATGAGTACAGAAATCTGTTAGGGTGATTCACCCCAGTGGCATCAGAATTTGAGAAGAATCGCAAATGTGTGATGGCATATGAGGCAAATACTATGTTAGACAAGTACAGCCTTTTTGGATTACAGGGAACCACCGTATTTACTCTCCAGAGTATCTCTTCTCCAAACCTTCTAATAACATGAATGCAATTTTCACTAAGTCAAAGGGGGTAGTTTTTTCATTGCCTTCTTCACAGATGCATTGTTATCAGATTACTGATAGCTGTTTTAATCACAGTAGGTGACTACCCTTGGGCTATCTTACATTGGAATCAATTGCTTTCTGTTATTTTCTCCAAATACAACTGCATAAAGCAATAAAATATGCTAATTTGTGAGGGAAAATAATGTGGTACATATATTACAGGAAGGAGCACTTACAATTTTAGTCTTATGAAAATCAATGACAAAGTAATATTGATTTTACTGGGAAAAGAAACAAGCCAAAGTGATAAATCATCACCTTTAAACTAAATTGGTTGCTGAAGATCAGATCTGGAAGACTGATACATGATACATACGATAATTGGTAATAAAATGGTGCAACTTCCTAGGAAGAGAAAAAAATAATTTCACTTTGGAGAGCCTAACTGTGATAGTAAATGCTTAACCCAGCAAATTCTTGCACATTGGAAAGAATCATAGCAGATAGACTGGAGACACCGAGTCTTCACAATCTTTGTTGTAATTGAGAACCAGCAACATGAGAGCCCTGTGATATTTCACTTCAGTACGCAGATTTTAGGCAGTATACTTATAGGAGCTAAGATACAATTTTCAAAATATCAAAACAGTAACATTTTCACACTTTTATTAATATCAAGGAGATTTTTAGGGTGTCATCAGCCTATGAAAATTCATCAGGATTTTATTTTTTTTTTAAGTAGAGCTGTTATTATTGCAATTAATTTCAGTTCTGTTCTACTGTTATTTATGGAGAAATACGATTGTTATTCAGTATCCAGAACAACCTAATGTGCAAACTAATCAAAGTAAAGTGTCTATAATGAGCACATATACCTCTAGTCAGATGGTGACAATGACACCTCTATCTATAATCCAGATTTTCTTTGATTTTATCTTTTAATCTTTGTTTCTTTTACTTTTCTGTACTTATGGCAAAGTTGCAACAGAGTTTGTGTCTTCAAAGAAACTTCTGTGGTTTTGATGTTCAGTCCACTCAGAAATGGATGACGCATTACTGATTTAAAGGCAAAGTTTCAAAGTTTTTAGAATGAGAAGCTTTATTTTCAAAATATAAGCTCTTCTGGTGTGTTCAGAGAAGTAAAAATCTCCAAGAGAACTGCCACTTTTCTTTTTCCTCTTTTCTGTTGTGGTGGTTTTAGAGACACTAAATTATTTCAGTTCTTTTTGGAAGACTTTATAGTGAAAAACAGCCCTGGCTGAGGACAGTGTAATGCTGGCATAACTGCATGCCATATTTTTCCACTTTGTACCATAAGAGAAGGAATAAAATTTATAACGTTTATCAGGCACTAGGTAGAGTGCCAAATCCCAGACAAGGTTTTTCTGAAGTCTGCACGTGCCAGGAAGGTAATGGATAATGGATTGGTAGTAAACTGTCATGCCAGGGGAAAATACTGGCCTGCCATAAAAGTCCCCAAAGGAAAAAGAAAAGCTGTAGCATAAGGAGCCTATTGCCAGAAAGCAATGAGATCAAATAAATGAGTGCAGCTGCCAAGCAACAACGTGAGTGACATTTTTATAGTTGTGAGCCTGTTTTTCTAATTCTGACTTTCCCAATTGGATAATAATGCACTAATGCTAATTCCTCCAATCAGGCATACTGAGGTGCTCTCCAGTGTTACTGTGGTCACTGAACAGGAGCCATAGGCAATGACATGAAGATGAGACTTCCCTCAGCAGAGTCACTCAGAGGTTGCATAAAACAAAAGAGTCCTATGGAAAAGTTAATTTTCCCTCCTTGCATAGTTCTTCTGTAGAGAGCTACATTTATCTTCATGTTCACTCTACATGACACAATCCGTACTCCATATTTCAGGTATGTTTACCATGCCACAAAACCAGTGCTGATCCTGCTGCTAAAGTGGAACAAACTGACTCACTAGGTTGCTGTTCTATGACTTGAAAGAAATAACATAGGTTTATGGCTGATCCGTTCCATGCCACTACATTAAAGAAAACTGGAAAGACACAGACTTCTAAACACTTTTTAAAATTCTAGTTTGGTTCACTATGATACAGTAGTTTATCAGGTGTGAAATACAGTTCTTCATAACTGAAGGGAGTCAGTATATAATACAGCAAGTTTTTAAACTGCACTAGGAGCCAAATTTATAGGAAATGAAAAGTTGTGAAAAGTGGGAGAAAGATTTTTGTCAAATAATACCTTTTTCTGGGCTCATTTCTGTATGTTTCTTAAAATAATATAAACTACTAATATGCTTTAACTTTATTTTAGAATCTCTCTGATTAAAAATTAGTCTTTATTCATTGCATTCTACAAATGTTGTAAGCACAAAGACAGCCTTTATAAAAAAGAAAAAAAAGAGAGAGAATTAAAAGGGTTATTCAGTATTTCACCAGCCAGAAATATCAGAGAAGAAAAAGAAAAATCCATGGGAAGGACTCTGTCTAGAACTCAGGACACAAACTAGATTTCCTGTTCTACCAAATACCTCCAATACATTCCTGAATATATTGCTTAGTTTCTGTTGCACTTCAGCTTGGCTCAGCAGCATTCACATACCTTACAAGACTGCAGTGAGGAAAAACTGTAATAAATTGCAGTTGTGGAGGACTCAGCTCTACAATTACGGACACAGTACAGACATCCTCTATAGAATCTTACAGGTCTAATGGTTTGGAAAGAAGAGACCTTGCTTAATAAGCAGATTACTGAAAAAAATGTATCATAATCAGGTAGTATGAGCTGCAGAAGTTTTAATACTCATTAATAGTATGCAAACAGGAACTCAGGGTTTATAAAAATGAATTTAATCAATAGATGATGAGCTTTGTCTGTATCTCATTAGGTATCACAGCTGGTATTCAAGCTGATGCTTGCAAAGGTCCCTCGATACACAAGTGTCTCCACAACTGGATATCAAGTGAAAGAGGTGGTTGTGTGTTGGTTTTAACAATGAGTGGTAATGGAGTTCCTGAATTACCATAGAAAATAACAGTTTATTAATATTTAACCAGATAATGCAGTTATTCTTTGCTGTAAGTAATAGAACTTCGCTACGTTATACTAAAGATGCTGAGTTGAACTTTCAGTGATTAGCTGTGCAAGGGTCATTTTACGTATATTCATAACAGCTGAAGGAGTTCAGCTGTGCCAATTTCTGTCCTGCAGAGGCAGAAAGAAAGGAAGGTTTCTTGCGTGCAAGCTAACCCTCCTTTGCATGCCTATGTAGATGACAATCTGAAAGCTATGATCTAGTTTACCAGATTAACCTACTTTTTGAAACCCTCCTGGGAACTGGTGCTGTCGTACCTTGTTCTGAGATTTCCAAATAATAAATATTCTAACTTGGTTCTCTGCAAAGTAATTTTTCTGTTGAGGGAAGTATGTTGCAATCAGTTCTGTGATCTGCCTATATTCATTCCTTGTTAAGCCACAACAGTTAGTAAAGATTTCTAGTGAATGTTTTTGTCTCTAAATATTGTGATAAAATTTCTGCTGTTACTTTTTTTGTTGTTGCTTTTAATTATACTCTTACTTCTTTTTCACTTTTAGTAGGTGCAGCTATTTTCTGTTCTTTTGTTGTTGTATTTTAAATTAAAGAGAAAAAGCCTTTGTGACTATATGATAATAATGTGATTTATAATGCAATGCAATGTACTGATAAAATATTAGTGATGTAATTTACTCCTAAGTAAGCAATAGTAAATCAAATTTGCTTTTAGAATGTCTGATACTGAATTCATGTGAAAAAAATCCTGAATGCTAGTGATGTATTTTTCTGATAAATCAGTTATCACCACAGCCTGACCCTAGCCTTAGCCTTACCTTAACCTATTGCTTTACCTTAGCTGTTTCCTTAGCCTGAACATCTCTTGTTTCAGGTTCCATGTTTATTTTTAAAATAACAGGACACTCACTACAATCTCTTTGGTTTTGCTATAAACCAAAATAAAAAGAATACCTAGCATTTAATAAATGAACCATATTCCTCACAGAACTCAGTACATTTGAAGTATTGTGTTGTGTAATTTCCCAATGGACATGAGAGCTATTTTTAAAGTTTATCTGCCTAAAGCTGTTTAACTTCATTTTTTCATACAGTTAGGAACCAGAAATGGTGTAGGAAAAATACTGCAGCTTAAAAAGATGTGAAGGGTTAAAGAATTTTTCATTTACCATTTTGTCTAGGCTCAGGTGCCAGAGGTTAATGGTGATTACTGCTGTTTTAGGCTGCAGGCTGTAGTTAGTTTGTTCTAGCTTAGACCTTGGAAAGGTTTTTCTCCTCAGTCTCCTCTCTAATACCACTTCTTGGATTAGTAGGAGTGAAGAGTTGCAGTATCAAAATGTTTGCAGTTGAGAAGTTGTAAGTTTGATTTATTTACTTACATTTGGTGGTGGTGGCAACTTGTTTTTTTCTTAGGATGCAGGGGGAAGAAGGGAGTCAGTGTTGGAGAGACATCTCAAGAGTTGTAATAAAAATGCCATAGGTAAGAAGAAAGGTATATCTAGGTTATACTTGGCAGGTATGTTCTGGAGGAGAGTGACACTCTGTTTTGGTGTGTGTAGTGCTCAAGTGTTGGCAGTACCGTAAATAGTTGGAGTAGTGGAGCTTGGCTGGGAGATAGGAATCCTAGCTTTTGCACGTGTCTCGTTCTGGCTTACGAAAACCTTCATATACTTTTGGATTTGTGAAACTGAGTTCTGCTGATCCAAATTCTGCTTTCAGTCAAAATCATTAGGGGTAAAGGATACAAATTGTGAAAGTCTATCCCCATACTAGGTGTCACTTGTGTAAGCATAGAGCAATTTCTTTGTTCCTGTATAAGCTGTGTCTGTATTTGCTGTTAAGTGATGGTATAGTTATATAATTAGCAAAGATTTTGCCTTGGTTTTCCTATAGAGTATTCTAAAACTTCCCTTACGGCTGTATGGGGTGTGTGAGCTTGTCTTCAGTCAACTAGTACCCTTGGTGTCTTCCTTCCTAGTCTCTGAAATCAATGAGGAGGCTGCTTGTTAGGCTTTTTTCATCTTTAAAATATATAATTTGTGACTTCTAGCCAAAACCACTGCAACACTTCTCCTCAAGACATAATCACAGTTTTCTTAAGCCTTCTCAAATAATTAGATTTCCTTTAATGTCTTTTAAGAGGCATTAAAAAAAATAGAATTATCTTACTCATGGGGAAGCAATGTGAGCTTAAAAAGCACAGGGAATGGTGTCTTCTAGTTTCTTTGTCTCTGTGTGCCGTGGTGATCTGACAGAATTTGAGTAGCTGGTAAGTGAAGGCACCTGCTAGAAATTCTCCCCCCTCCCCCCGTAATGTGTGTGGTGGTGTGGGGTTTTTTTGGTTGTTTTTTTTTTTTTTTTCTTTCTTCCCCAAAGCTACTCTTTGGTTCTTTGCCAGGGAGCTTTCTCAGTCAGTCTGGTTTTGTTCAATTGAAATCAGACATGTTTATTTCATGCATTTTCCATGTTGAGGTGAGGTGGCTTACAGACTGCTTGCTGAAAACAAAGAATGAGGCCCCAGTCATTAATACTGGCTGAGGGGAGAGCATGTTGTAGCCCAGGAATTTGGGATGGAATTTGAAAGTAGTTTCAAAAATCCTCCATGATTGTGTGATCTTAATTCGGTTGCGTGAAGTATCTGAGGGTTCTGTGGTGAGTATATACTGTTCTTGGAGATGGTATTTGCCATGTCGTTTTGAGAGTGAGGATGGTGATGGTTTGGTGTGGAGGTTTTGGGTTTTTTTTTTTAAATGTTTATTTTGTTTTTCTTTTTTTCTGGTCCTTCAGAAGATGTCTTAGACTGCCTGACTACTTGATCTGGGTACTTGATGAAAGATGGGAGAACTGGGGTTTGTTATCACTTTATGAGGCATTATATATTAACTAGTGTTGCTGCTTCATGTTACAGCAGGAAAACAATAACCAGTCTCTGGTTGCTAAGAACAATAATGAAATTTTGGACAGTAGGGAACATTTTTAGAGGTTTTGTTGGACCAAGACTTAATTAGTGTGTGCTTTTTTTTAATAGTGATGTGGGAAGCATATTATGCTTAAAATAGCTCATCAAGACTGCTTTGAGTTGTTTTAATTTGGAGAACAAAAAAAAACTTTCAAAGGGAAAGTACTCTGACAACAGAGAGAAAATTGGAAAAAAGCTAATTCTGTGGGTGGGTTTTTTTGTCTGTTAAAGTATACAAAACTGCTAGAAAACTATAGTGGTGTGTATGTATATCGACGTATCTGTATCTACACACTTACATGTATATGTAAACACAGTAATAATGAATTTTCCTGAGATTGGCAGGGGTGGATGATACTTTTGCCATTTATTGGAAGGACCAATAAAAGAGCAAGGTTACCCGTAACAATCACATATAAATACATCATAGGGCTTATTTAGAAGCTTATAAAAACTTTCTCCAATGACAACTTTTGGTCAAATGCTGCATATGTAGGCTTTGGTATGGAACATTCTTAAAAATTTTCATGCTGTCTAAATCGTTGCACCAGCATGTAAGAACCAACCAGTCACACATTTTCTTCTTAAGCTTTTAAAAGAATTTCAACAGCATGAATTGAACTGTCACAACAGTAGTAGATGTTCTTATAGGATTGCACTTTGCAATAATTTTCCCTTTGTACTATTAGGATGTTGGGCATTGTAAAGCTCAATGGGCTCAGTGTGTGAAAATGGAACATCATGAAAACTAAATTTCTGAGCTGTCAAATCAACACACAGAAATAATGTTAACTCCTGTATGATTCCACATTATGAACCTCTTGCGTAACACCAAAAATGGCAACAACTTTTGTGATTGCTAGGTGAAACCAATGTCATGGTTCGTGCGCCCCAAAAATAGTTATGACAAGCAACCTAAGCAGAGAGATGACAGTTTGTGGAGATCTGGAGCACTTCATTTTGGAATTACTAGTTATTATATCAGCGATGGCTGAGATTTTCATCCAAACAATGCAGAGAGCTTGGAAAGTGAGCTAAGCTTGGCTGGTGTAAGTGCCAAGTACATTGTAACCTTCTGTTTTGTAAAGCATTGCATAGTCTGATCAACTAAAAAAAAAAAAATAAACCATGAGAAAAATTTATACATGTTGGTAAATACAGGCTTCATTGATCTGAACCCTAGTAACTTCTGTGCAGAATTGAGAACAGATTTAATGCTGCAGGCCTTCTGAGTTGAATTTTTAGGACAAAGCTAGACTTCCAAAAGCATATGCTGGTGGCCCGCTCCAACAGCAAGAAAAATTCCTATTGCCCCTACAGATATTGTAAAAGACCTCTAGATTTTGATCAAAATACACAGGTAAACAGGGTAGAAGACCTGACTGACTGTGAGGGGAAAAAAATAGCCTTAAACTGAATGTTCAGAGAAGCTCAAGTATCTTTGCCAGTAAGGCTCTTGGCAGTCCTGTTATTGTGTTTGTCAAGTTTAAATCTGTGTTGTCAAAATATATCTTGCGAATCACTTGCAAATGGCTATCTTTTTCAGGCAGGATTCTTTAAAGATAAGTGACTTTGGATTTCAGACTTGCAAACCAATTGCTGAACAAGATTGCTTTTGCCCTAAAATTTAGCTGAAGTGTTACTATGGTAGAAAAAATAGCAAAGTTTGGATTAAAGGAACATGAGGAAAACTATTTGTCATACACAGTTTTAAAGGATAGATACCAGCAAAACCAATAGAACAATCATAAAAGCATATATTTTCCAGTGGACCATCTACAGGCTATACGAGATGCAAAGAAGCCAATAAAGTGCTGGCGAAATTCCATTTGCTAGGCATTAAAAACCAGAGGTCTTTCACTGATAGGTGAGGTATGCCCACAGTCTGGGGAGGATATCATGGAAGGGCAAGCAAAAATTGCTGAAGGGAGACCAAGAAACGTGTTACACTGCTTTAGTCATTGGTCTGTCTTATTTGAACTGCTTTAGTTTCCACAGAGCCTATAAATTCTTTCTTGAAGGTTCAATAAAATTATGTAGCCCTATAAACATCTGAGCAGCAAATCAGACTGTGGTCAGAAGTTTGGGTCTGTGACAGGAAGAAAATAATTAAAATGATTCCTTGAGAAGGAAGGGCAGACTGAATATTTTGGCAGAACCTTAGACACTTTCATTACTGGTATTAGGGGATGAAAGTCCTTTTGTGGTAATTATACCTTTTGTTCTCCAGCAAAAGTGACTGACAATGAAACTTCTAAGGGAATGACACTGGCAAAAAAAATACGAAAGGAAGGCAGTAGAGAATATATAAAATGCAACTGAATTTCCTTATGGATATTAAACGACAGTAGTGGAAGTAGGATTCTTGTTACATCTGAATCTGTTTGCCTGGGAAGGGATGGCAAGAAGCTATTCTGCACGTTCTTCCCAGAGCTCTTTGACTGCTGTCACCCCACTGTGCTCACAGAGTCTAGTGGTGTATTTCACATAACTCGATTTGGGGCCTATAAAGTCTTTTGGAGAAAAATGGTAAAATTACTTCAGCTGTGCTGTATGTGGGTTTACTAGTTTATTCTAAATTTTGGAGAGTAACATTGCTACTGTGTGCGGAGGTTTTTTTCAAGTGACCTCACAGAATAAAAGGCTGGAACTGTTATTACATTACTGTTAGCAGTTAAAAAAGAGGGAAGTGCAAAGTAGTATAATTAGCCATCGAGATGCTTTCTAGGTGAGTAGGTTAACAGACCTAGCATGATTTAAGATAAAAATCCTCGCCATGGGAAGTATTCTGCTTACTGTTGTGCTGAAGAAGCATCCCTTTCAGCTGTTCTTAGCTCTTTAGTAAAGAACATAAGCTCCATCACCCAGTACACTTAGATCACCTTTTATGAAGTAAACAGAGCCAAAATACTCTGAAAGGAAAATAGAAATTACTGGCAGATCCTTTTGTAGAGCTACCAGTACTGAAGCCAGTAGCTGTATTTGCTCTGACTCTCTTGTTCCAAGTTGTTGCCCTTGCCCTTCTCCGCCTCCTCCCCACTCTCTGCAAAGCCATGACTAAGTGCTAGAAAGAAACTCTGTGTTTCAGAGAGCCGTGGGATAGTGGGGAAGAAGTGATCTGTGATTTAATCCAAGTGGCTTCCAATGCATGCCTAATGCAGAGACCTCAAACTCAGTGTAGAATAACAAAAAAGCAAGTGCAAGCTTTAAAACGGTTTGGTGTTTTTGCAGACATAGCAATCTGAAAGCTGCTTTTCGTGAGTCTCGAATGTTCCAATAGGACAATGTATCTTGAACAACGTGAGACATTGTCTCAAGTATAGTGTATTCTGGCTCATGACATATGGACTAAGTATCAGTTGGAAGACACATATCTTTAAAATCGGTGACTCTTCTACATCCGATGCAGATAGAAATTCCATTAAGTTGGTGTTTTTTCCAGATGCACTGCTTTGGTGAATTGTACCGCACCCAGGAGCTTGGAGGAGTTGAAGAGATACAGATTAGCTTTATATCACAAATTACTTTGTTCTTTCCATTGTTAATAAAAATTATTGCAGCGTTTCTTTTGTAAAAATCTGTATGTCTCCACATGTTCTGCATGTCGGCATTTTAGACTGTGATACAGAGGTGCCTGATGTGGGTAACAAGCTAGCCTGGTAGTAAGAGTATCGCAATGCATCGTAGCTATAGTAATAAACATTCATTTCACTCTAAGAGCAGAACTTGCATGCTAGCTGACTTTTTTTCATTTTTTTAAATCACTGGAAAACATGTTTTTCCTCCTATTTTCAGTCAGGACACAAAAGTGAAGAACTGTTTGAGGGAAATGTGAAAGAAATGCACTTTGCACGTGAAAATACTTCAATCAATATGTTGGCATTAGGATAAAAATTGGATCATGGTTCCATCTCCCAGCAAGTCTTTTTCCCCCTCGCTTCTTCCTCATTACTTTCTGCATTTGCTTGTTCTGAGCTGATCTGAATTACGATAGTATTCCATACAGGACTCTTTGGGCAGGGCTGGTTTCACAGGCTGAGCTCCTTTAGCAAAATGGTCTGCTATCTTTTGTTCTCTGTGGTAGTCAGCTCAACATGACATCAGTAAGTAGGACAGTGTATTTTTTTCCTAAGTCATAATAAATCAAATATGCTATCTGTACTTTTTATTTTCCATGGATCGCTTTGCCTCAGAGTAGATCTGATCTAGTCTCCTGTTGTGGTTTAACCCCAGCCAGCAACTAAGCACCACACAGCAGCTCGCTCACTTCCCCCCACCCAGTGGGATGGGCGAGAGAATTGGAAGGACAAAAGGTAAAACTTGTGGGTTGATATAAGAACAGTTTAATAGGACAGAAAGGAAAAACATAATAATGATGATAATAAAATAACAATAATACTAAAAAAAGAATTGGAATATAAAAAAAAAAAAAAAAAAGTGATGCACAATGCAATTGCTCACCACTCGCTGACCAATGCCCAGTTAGTTCCTGAGCGTCGATCCACCCCTGGCCAACTCACCCCAGTTTATATACTGGACATGATGTCACATGGTATGGAATACCCCTTTGGCCACTTTGGGTCAGCTGCCCTGGCTGTGTACCCTCCCAACTTCTTGTGCCCCTCCAGCCTTCTTGTTGGCTAGCAAGAGAAGCCAGAAAATCCTTGACTTAGTCTAAACACTACTTAGCAACAACAGAAAACATCAGTGTGTTATCAACATTCTTCTCATACTGAACCCAAAACATAGCACTGTACCAGCTACTAGAAAGAAAATTAACTCTTTCCCAGCCAAACCCAGAACATCTCCCACCACCGTCCAGCAACTGAAATTATTTGAAAAGAACAAATTAGGTTAAGTTGGCAGTGTAAGTATCCCTTGATGTGACTTCAGAAAAATCTACATGACCACTAAGCACAAAATGATGAAGTCTGTTTCCAAGTGGAAATGTCAATCTTTGCATGTGTGGGGTGGGAGAGGAAATGGCACTGAATGTTTTTGTTCACATTTTCCTGAAATCTTTCATACGTAGCACCCCTGGAGACCATTTTGTTCAGAGGAGCAAGTATTCAGTGACTTCCTATAGAGAAAAAAATGCCAGTGCTTCTCTTCAGAGAAGTTAATACTGGAGTAGATATGCCTTCTTCCTCCTGTGCTCTCAGACTGCCTCCTTGGGCAGTATTTTTATAAAAATATTTATTTTTTTTTTTATACTGCCTCCAGTATTTTTATACTGCTACTCAGTAAATGTGATTGCTGCCCAAGACATTCAACTCCAAAGGATATTATTAATCAATAGAATCTATACATTTAAGGCCAAAGAAAGTTTGGTTTTCCTCTATGTTCATGTCTCTCATTTCAAATGTGAGTTGTGTGGATCATCTGGGACAAAGCTGTTTCCCCCTTGAGGCCATTTACATTATTTACCACAAAGCCTTATTTGTGCAAATATTTTATTTTTTCTTCACAGAAAAAAAATTTTAAAAAGAAAGTAAAAGGGCAGCAGATGCCAGCAGCCGTGAGCTTTTCTGGAACATTGGTAAAAGGTGAGGTGGTATATCATGATTTTGTGTACAGAAATAGGCGTTTGTCTTTGGGTGAATACATCTCTAAGTTCACATTCAGATGTGTCGTCATCAGTTTCACCTGGTTCATGCATGTCAACCAAAGCATCTAGAGTCTTAGGGACACATGGTGAAGAAGAAACATGAAAGCCAACAGTTGCAGAGACTAGAGGTGGTGGGATCGTGATGTTTATTGAGAAGCAGTTTTTAGATGGAATACTTCTAACCACTTTTTTGTATTTAGGGAGTCTCGTTCTGTAAGATGTGGAACTCTGTTGCTTGCAAAGCAATGCTGATGAATTTCCAACTGCAGTACTTAACAGTGAAGTAATGTAGACCGTTTCAGTTAGTGAGAGGTATGGTGAAGTCCTAGACTTTCCAGACGAATGGCTCGCATTGCTGCAGCTCTGTGTGAAGTGCACTTTCCTCCGAAATGGGCAGTTGCTACCAACAAGGTCTGGGTTGCTGGCCAGGCTGTTGCCGGAGCTGACGGGGGGGGG
>NW_010972576.1:4330595-4390676 GCF_000737465.1 Haliaeetus leucocephalus | reverse complement strand
GGCGGTGATGGCTCTGTTGCTGTGGGAACTAATGAAGTTCTAAAGTCAGCAGTAAGATTTCCTTCTGCTTTGATCCCCCGGGGAGGATGAGCAAGTCCTTTTCAAATGCAAATCTTCAACGTGTAGCCTACTAGAGGGAATAAAGATGGGAAGGAGAACAAATCCGTTTTAAGCTTCAGGCACTTTCAAATTGGTTGTGCTACTGGTGCCCTTTCTTAACCTTTCTTTTTTCATTTCTGCAAAGCATTACCTTGGGTAAGCTCTGCTGTGCTAAAATCAGTCTGATGTTTGGAAATGATTTTTCTTTTCTGTGTGCGGGAAGTTGGTGGTTTTGGTGGGAGTCTATGTTCTTCTCTCCCCAAAGAAGGGGAAGTAAAAAGCTTCCTGCTCTCCCAGAATGATCATGTGCAGTTTTTGACCTTTTCCAGTAATACACATTGTGGGGTTTTTTGTTTGTTTGTTTTTTTCACAAGCAGCTAGGAGCACAGGATGTGGCATGGAGGGAGGAATTCCGCCAGTGCCAATACGGAGCTCTCTTCTGACTGGGCTCAGGGAGTTTCTCTTGTCCGTGTTCCCCTCTCTTCCTCTGCTTGTGAGACCCCCCACATCATCACCTAATACTGGATTGCAAAGAATTAGGTTTAGATTTTTTTTTCTTAACTTGCAGAAATATCTTATTCTGCAACTTGTCACCTGTGCTAAGCTACTAATTACAAAGCACGTTCTTCCAACGTTTCTGAAGTAGTTATTTATGTGGAAAAGCCTGTAAGGCACCTTTCCTACAAGGAGGTACAGCAACCTAGAATTTGGGAATCAAACTATATTCAGTGGGTGTTTAAAGTTGAAACTAAAAGCTGACTCTTACTGCTTGCAAGAAGATGTTGCCTGCTTGATGATTTAAAAGCTGACTTCTACCTGAAAGACTTACAATTTATGTATTTGGGGAAAAACTCTTAATGGCTAGGTCAGGATTGCTGCAGTAGAATAGAGAGTACTTCAAATGTTGCTTCTGTGTTCCCCTAACCTCGCACTGGCTGTCCAGTGAGTTCTCTGGAGTAAATCAGCCTTTAGTTCTCTCTATTACGGCTGCCAGTGCCCACTACTAGTCCTTGAACCAGAATCCTCGGGTAGGACGGTAACAGGTAAATGCGGGACAGCAGGGTTGGTGGAGGTATGATACCATTGAATGCTACAGGATAAAGCTTTGATGCAGATACGGTTTTATAACGTCTCTCTGAATCACCCCAAACCTCTGTGGCTTGGATCTGTTAAGGGGGGGACAAATACTGTCTGGCATGCAGATGGGGCAGTTGTGATGGCTGTGTTCACGAGTGCTCACTGAATCAACATACTCATTTTCCTTATTCAGCTAATCACTATCAAGGCTATGCAGCAGTCTTAATTTGGGGGTTAACATTAGGATTTCATTGCTGTAGTTCCACTGACTTCAATGGCATGACTTCTGCTTCTCGGGGGAACTGAAAAAGGAGCTGGACCCACTGTTTTCAAAGTTTCTTTTCATTCTTGTTACTAAGCAGGTCGTGACTTTCACTTACCATGTGTTTCCCATAAAAACTCTGGCTGCCTTGAGTGCTATATGATAGGTTGTCTGGAAGCTGGAGACAAAGTGCACGCACTCTGCTAGAAAGACTTTCTGAAATATCTTGTATACAGTAGCTGAAGTTGGCACATGCTACTTACGCTACAGCGTCTGCATGTGGTCACATTTACAATGTTCACACTGCAGCATTCACAAGAAAACCATGTAATGATGAAAGGGCTTCAGTGCATACAGTATGATGTAAAAACAAGTTAAAAATAAACCTATGAAACATCTAAGGAGTGGAAAAATCTGAAAGGCTGTGCAGGACAATGCAAGCCTGTATTTTTGTGGACAGTGGTGTGGAAGGGAGAACTAAGCGCATGTCAAAACAAATACACTGAAGGATATGAAAAATGTTCTCTCCTTCCAGATTTATCTTCTGTAACAGAAACAAAGATTGAGAATTAAAAGAAAACTACTCTGCGTGTTGTGTCAATGTCGAATGGCACAGTCTTCAGCTTGTAGAAAGGAATAAAGAGTGATCATCCAAAGCCAGCACTTTACTAAGCCGTTTTATTAAACTTACTGTTTATTTTACATGTGGCAATAGCAAACTACAAGAATTTTAATGCTGGGAAGGTGGTGGGGGGGAGTGTTGTTTTGGTTTTTTTATGTCGCCTCTTTGCTAATGGTTATAAACTTTCAAGTCTGGAAGCTGACCACTTGCATGTAGAAATCCCCTTCATGAAAGAAAAAATAAGTTTATTAGGTTTTTTACATTTTTTTTCCCTTTTTTTGACAAACTGTATGTTTTTTTTCAACCCTGCTGAATTCAATGCAAAATCTTCTCTTTCAGTTATCATAGGACACTTTAATATTCAGATCATCTCCCAGTCTTTTGGTGTAGGTGGTCTTGTAACAACTATTGTAGTTTCCCTTCATGGGGCAGGAAAGGTTGTGCTGCACACAAAGGGTGCATCGCTGGGACAGTGTAGCTATCTTCAGTGGTTTTCCAGAAGGGACACAGACAGATGGCTTGGTAATATCTCTGGGAAGGGAGGGAGAAACGTTTGGAGAAACTATTGCTGCAGTGTATTTGAGCTGTAGACCAGACAGATGAGCTGTTGGGTGTCTGATGCATTCTCCCTCAGAAAAGGCTCAGTGCCAAGGTATCTGACAGCACGTACTTTATTCACTACCTGAGGCCTAATGGATCAGGTTGGTGATCATGCATCAGGACTACCACTTCTGTTTTAAGGAACACTTTCCTACAAAGTTCAGAGGTAAACTTAGTTGAATGACAAGGTCTGGGCACCCGGACTTTGGGCTAAATCCTGCAACTAATTGCTTCTGCAAAGAGGCAACTAAGTAGCCAAGAATTCTGGGCTTGACCCAATACTGGTTAAAATCTGTGGACTTTCTGCTGAACAAAAATTACCAATCCTGGTGGAATTCTTAATGGCTCTGAAATACAGAGATGTAGAAATCAACATTCTTGCTATTTAAAATAAATAAATAAATTGAAAACAGCAGAGTTAATTTCATGTACATGGGTGATCTTTTTTTGCTCACTTTTGTACAGAACTTTTAATAAATCACTCTGTAATTTGGGGGACTGGGAAGGGAATAATCCCTGGCACGGAACAGAGAATTTCTGGATAAAGATGATGAGCATAAAATCTTCCTCTCTGTGCTCTAGTATGGCTGCCACCATCTGACATTTAGATGGGATAGCTGAGGAAACTATGTGATGTTTTATGTGGTTTTTGGAATAGGAAGCCTTTTCTGAACAGACAGAGCCTTGGATGGATGGATGGAAAGAGGCAAATGTCTTGCTGAAAAATCTGTCCCCTCTGCATCTAAATGAAGTTGGGACTGTAAGGCTTTTGTAAGGAAAACCTGATGAGTAAGTCTTTTGAGTGTGCATAAGCACATAATAAATCTAAATCTGAACTCTGAAATGTGACTGACTGTATAGCAGGGTGGATCTGAAAGGCTATAATTTCGAAATCTGTGGAAGGATTTTGCAGTCCATTCTCCAGTCCTGCACCTTGAATTAATCAGATGCAATTTATACTTATGTTTTGATTATGGAGCACTTGAGTAACTTACATTGCAGTACAGGAGCTAGATTTATGGTGGAGATGTATTAATCCTTGTGAGATAAATACCTAAAATCCTATTTGTAGTCTAAATAGAAGGAAAATGTAGGAAGGTGAGAGGGGTCTGGCTGTATATTTAGTCTTTAGTAGCTGTGTAGCAGAGGTGTTCATAGATGAATAGGAACAGTCTTCTCAGTAGTGAGAAAGATTCTAACTGGGGTATAGGAATTTCTTTTTCCCCAGGTTTGTTCTGTGAAATTATTCTGACTTCTTCATTAACAGATTAACCCTGATTTCTTTTTTCTGTAATAATCTTAATCTGAATGTTAATAAATAATCATGTTTTGTTTATATCTAGGTTTATTTGGTCTGAATTCATCATGTTAACCAAACTCACTTAGTAACTATTATAAAACTAAGGAAACTATTTGTGGGAATACATATAATTTTATTTTTTTAAGTAACTAAATCTGAATTTTGGTCAAATATCACGGAAAACTTGGAAGTAAATCTGAAGAAGCTCCTCTGGACACAGAGGGGAAAAAAAAACCAACATGGAAGTATGAGAGTCCCGTGCTGTCCAGGTGAGATTTATGAAGTTTCATGCACCAGTCTCAATGAGAGAGGAGGAAAAAACAAACAAACAAACCAAAAAAACCAACAACAAAACAAAACCAAGTTTGCTGTATCCTATATTTTTTCATTGGATACACAGGATTGCTTTCCAGCCCTGCAGGGGGAGAGTTCAGACTTTGACACAAAGTGACGTTATTGTTGGCAACTGAGGAATGAACAGTGCTTGTAGGTAGAAGGGGTGTGTGTGTGTAGTTTGGGGAGAATACATTCTATCTTTTGGTGAGGCCAACTCACAAAGCTTTAAGTGTGCTGTTCATTTGATCTGCAAATCAAGATTCCTTCCTCTTCATGAGGAAGAATAACTACAGTAGAAACGGGGGTTGGGGCATATTTTAAGGAATGAGACTATATGAGACTCTTCAAGCCTTAGTTAAAGAGGAGGAATGACAGAGCAATGACAGTGCAAATTAACTCAGTTGTGCAATCAAAAATTTATTACAATTTCTTTGTTGTAGAAAGTAATCAAATAAAGTTTTGTAAAAATGCTGATGCACCTTTGCACTAGTGCTATGGTCAGAAAAGCTTGTTGCAAGTGTCATTGCAAACTGCTTTTGGCTGTTTGGAAGGGTGGGGGCAGCAGGCCCAGAAGACATCATTTTTGGTCTGTACCAGAATGGGAAAGCTTTTAATAGCCTAGTTTGTTGGACGGGATGGGGGGGGGTGGGGGTGTTTGTTTTTGTTTTAATATTAGTTTCTTTGTTGTTGTTTTGGTTTTTTTACCTCTATGGCACAAGACTTAACTCTTAAAGGAGAGTTTGAAATTTAAGACCCAAATAAAGGAAGAAAGGCTGAAAGGCAGAAGGAATGCAGGATGCAATGCTCTGGAATTTTTGTTTCTCTCTTTTTTTTTTTTAATTGTTATTCTTTAACTAGGAGAAGAATACCCATTTTTCTTCCTGCTAGATTTTGTGTAACTCTATTACTTTCTTAAAATAAGCCTGTGCCAACAGTATTACTTTTTTTGGTTCAAGTGGCTGGCAAGCTGTGACTGTAATATAGTATTATAAAGCATACAGTGAACCTACAAATGGTTTTCTAGAAGTTATTGCTGCACGTGCTGGAAGTGTCACTGACAGAGCTGAGTTGAACTTGGGAGCTCTCTTACTGGTGTTAGGCTCAGCACAAGTTTTCTCCCAAACAAAGATGAAAGGGTTTGTCTTGTTTTTCTTCTTCAAAGAGTTAGTTAGCCTTCTGCCATTGTCAACAAGTGAAGAGAAAATATTTGGGTCGTGCCTCGCTAATCTGGCACAAATTCTTTTTTTCTCCTGGATTGGTCAAATATTAATCAGCACTCCCTTCTAGAGATATCAGGTTGTGAGCGCTGCAAGTTGTTCTCCCCGCAGGGGCTGGGCTTTGAGGCTGCAGTCTCTCTTGCAGGTGCACGATGGAGTTTGGTTATGGGGAGCCTGTAGTGTTCCTGCAAAACAAATTTGGTTTTAACAAATGATCACTTTCTCACTAAGCCTTGATTAAAGTGTAAATAATCATTTCTCTAAAGTTCACATTTCTCTTTTCTGGTATTTTCTAGAGTCATAGCACAAATGTGCTGCCTTCAACAGCTGTGGGGCTACGCTTTCTCTCTTTTACCACCCTGTGGTCCAATCCACATGCACAGTGACGTACACTGACAGCATCTCCTTTTGTTGTTGTTATGCACGTTGTATTGTAGCACCATCTCTGTCCTTCGGGAGACGTTGGCTTATCCATAGTAATGTTTTCTCACAAATACGCATCACAACATGGGCAATGATTTGATTGTACCTTTCCCCATGCTAAATTTCTCATTACTGCTGAGCCTATGACTCTGACATTTTACCATTTTTGTGTAGAAGTGGAGGCCTGTCCACAGTCATGGAAACTCTTTAAGCTGTCCCCAAGGCATTCTGTCATGTCACTGGTAAATATGACGGATTCGTTGTCTAGAAAGAAGTGAATGGGATGAGACAGGAGGGGGCTAGTGTCCCTTTCCACCTAAACTACAGAAAAATCTACTAAGAAAATGTGTTAGCTTTATGGGCCGTGTTTATGCAAAGGAACTATTCACGCTTCATACCCACCTCTCTGTTCCTTTTCTCAACAGATACAAGACATCCCACTTCCTACAAATTACTACATGGAATAGAGGGCCACATGAGATAGAACAGCGTGAGATGTTGTACAGCAAAAACACCAACCACAAATAAATGCTGTTCAGAATGTTTTGCAGATGTTACACTTACCTGAAGATAACCGTATAGCAAAGCTAAAAAATTACTTTTTTTGTGACTGAAGCATACTGCTCTATCAGTCTTTATCCTACATATTGGATTTGTGTGCACACGCACATATATGGTTGATTATGCAATTAGGATATATGTGCTGCATCTTATTTATCTGTTTGCCAGAATGAATTCTTTATGATCGTATTTATCTTTTAAATTATAACTAGGTTTCAGGACTTCACATCTATCCTGAATAGATCTGTTAGCATTTTTAGTTTTGAATGTTGTCATTTAATTTGCTTTGCTATGAAAAGAGTTTATACTTAAGATGGAAATATTCATGTGTCACATCCTCTAATTAATTTTCTGTTTACGGGGCAGGCTGCTTCAGTTTTATCCCATTCATTCTCAGTAACTCTAAGGGTCATTGTAAAGCTGTGAATACAGTTCTTTCACAAAAAAAAAAAATTAGCCTGAACTTGGGCTTTTTTTAGGTAGGGCTTCTTTTTTTTTTTTGAGGCCACTCAGATGTGGAGTACTCTATTTTTCTCTTTGACAATGAATTTTGGAAAAACCAGGTTGGGTACTGGGAACACACTGACCTCCTCACCCTTGCCACACAAGTTCTAAAGGATTTTTTTCCCCCAGAGTGTCTGGCTATGTAAACAGATGACCTACCTGTTTACCACAGACTCGTTCTCTGGATGTGAAATAAATTTCAGTGACTCAGTGCATCCTATTAAGTAATATTATCAATATTTAGAGGAAGGTGGTGGAATTTTCCATGCTCTCTGTGCAAATTGTTTATTTCCAGCATGTCTGGCAGACTTACTGCAGATGCCTTTCTGATATCACTTCCTTTAAGAAATTGAAAGGATATTTTTGATATCTCAGGACTAGGTAATATATGAGTATTTATGCATTAATAATAATTACAACTGTTTTCTCGACTGAAAAATGAAACTACAAACAGATTGTTCTAACATACCAGTTAAACATTCAAGAGCCCTAGTTAGAGGTCTTGTATTATGGCCTTGATAAGTTCTCCCTTCTTTTCAGTAAAAAGTGTTCTTCTTATGCGCAGCCTATGCTTTTCCCGTTAATTGGTGTAGCCTCTGTTAGTCTGTAGTGGTACTTTGCGGTCCCTAGTTTCTGCCCTATGTCCTATCCTATACACTATTTGAGACTTTATCTGTGCTCATAGAATGAGTAAAAAGCATGAAACCAGCACTATTTCAGGGATTTCCTTTTCTTCTGTGGCAGTGTTCAGCTGATTAGTTCTACCAAAAATTGATATGGAAGTAATTTATATTGTTTGGTTGGTTAACACACACATTTGAGAGACTGTATGAATAGTGTTGAAGAACATCCTTGGGTCCTGAGGATTTATCTAAAGGACATAGTAGGTCCATGTATTTCAAATAAAGTTGGTTAAGTTCACATGTCTGAGTGTGCTTTTAACTATGACTGGCTTGTGGAGGTGGCTCGGCCTCTAATACTTATGCTGACCAGTATGCTCTATCCCTGGTTTGTTGGTTTGTTTGTTGTTCCCCCCCCTAATCTGTTTACCCACATAGTGGCATTTTATTTTTAAACTGTAAATTCTTCTGGAATTGTTCTTTTGTAGCATACTGGTCAAGATCCAAACAAATAATTATTTGATATCTCTTGCATCTTAAGGCACTTATGCATCTCATCTATAGAAGTACTTGCATAAAGTTTGCTTTGTTAAGAGTGTCTTACAAAGTATCCACTAAGTTGATATTGCAAGGTCAATTGTAACCTTTCAAGCAGTGACTGGCAGATAATGCTTATGTCCACTTCTGCTAACTGAAATGCTCTGTCATACAGACACAAACCGTGGGAAGTGGGAGGGAAGGGGAGATGTCCCAATTATTAATTTCTCTTTCCTAAAGCAAAATTCACTTTTTGTAACAACATACTTAGGATGTACTCCTAAACTCTGAAGTTACTGAGTGAAAATGATGCATTTGCATAACATGGTAATAGTTACTGGATTGATATTAGTGTCTCTCTCTTGCTTTTATCGTGTCATAGACATCAATTACTACACGTCATATGTGGGTACCAGCATTAGTAATATCAACCACAATATACATTCACTGAAACTTAATTCTTTTTTTGTCAGATGTGAAATAAGAAATGTGAACACAATGTGAAGAATTTTCTCCAGTCACAATGCAGAAGGTGACTGCTACCTGAGAATATTCTGTGTTCCATGGTCCAAAGTTGTGTTATTTAATCATAACCTTTGATCTTGTACAACACCATTCAGAAATTTTAGATGTCATGCTGCGTTATTTGTAACTGCTGTATGTTGCTGTATAGATCCCTGTGTGATTCTGTCAAGGCTGTGTCTATATGTGGCTATGAGCATGACAGAAGTTGACCAGGATAGATAAGGAATCTGAGCGCATTTGTCACTCACAAGTGTATTTTTGTTTCAAAGACTCAGGAATGCTTCCTCATGCAGGATGCTTTTCTGCACTTGCACGTCTGCCCGGTTACTGCAGTGTCTTTTGTCAGCTTGAAAAAAGAATTCAAGAGCTCAGTAGGCAAGAAGACTGAGTTTTAAGGTTTGTTTTCCAGGAGAAGGGATAAAGGGAAGCAGGAATATAATATTTTTGTAATCTCTATTGCCTGGATTCCTGTAGGAGTATTTCCTAAGATGTCTGCTAAACAGCAGGAAGGGAAGGGGGAAAATGCATATGTATGTGTGTGTGTATATATATGCACATCACTGGATAATGGAAGCTATTTCTAATCTATTTTTCTCTTTTGATGTTTCATTGTACAGAAATTAATACTGGCTGATTACTTACAAAGGGGTCTGTGAAGGTAGTAAGTCTGCACGTATAGAAGCTTCATACCTGGCTGAAAGTAATGTCAGGGTAGAAAAAGAAATGCTAGGTAACCTCCTCCAGTTAAAAGAGCTTACGTGGTAATCAAATCCTTTTATATCAACCCAAACTGCCTTTCCTACAGTTTCTTTTGTGTGAGTTTGAGCTTACCAACCCCTGAGCTGGAAGCCAGTGAAGCTGTATGAATTTACTCTAGCTGAGATACCAGAACGCCACGGTTTGCATACATGATGTGAATCATCTCGTAGTAGAGTCAGTATTATGCTTTGGTTTCAGCGGAAGTCACAAGTGTCCTGATGTAACCATCCGTCTCTCATTCAAATAGTGTTCATAGCTCAACTGAACCAGAAAAAACAGACCTCCTACACGGTCCACAGTGTAACTTTGATTGATTTACATGGTTGAGTCATTGATCTGACTTACTTGAGGCCTGATGTGTAACAATGAATAATTGAACTGAAGGCAGTGGAACTTGTATAAAAATATATATGAAAGACTAATGAAGTCCAGGAAACCAGAATCGATAACTTGAAAAACATAATTATAAGGCTGAACAAATTCTGTTGAAAAAGAATTTGGCTAAACTGTTCCTCTAAGACTCTTTGTATGGCCACAGCCAAAGAAAAGGTAATTTTTGCCTTAGTCATGAGTTTATAGTGCATATATATAAAAGCAGCTTTATATAATGTATTGTGCTATTATAGCAGAATGTTTAACCTTGACCAGGGCTGGTGAATTCAAAGATGAATTCACAATGGATTCTCTTTTTTCCTCCTCTAAAGATTTTGATTGAATGTCAAATTTTTAATCAGTAACAAAACACTTCTTTGATTATTTAAAATTTGAAGAATAGAACAGGACTGCCAGAAACTGATTTTAGTGGGGGGTTGCAGTATACTTAACAAATGTCTGAGATGTTACCTTTTTTCCTTGTGTGTTTCCTTGTGTATAAATAAATCTAACTGATCATCACCATATTTTTAATCTGTAGTTTTATAGGCTTTGTCTGTATTTCAATTAAGGGATTGGAGGAATTCGAAAGACTCTCCTCTGGAACGTTCCCAAATTTTTATTTTATCACAAAGTACTTAAGCATAATGTTTCCATATGTTTTGTAGCATTTTGCATCTTAAATAACCTGAATGATAGTGAGCCATTACCATGATATCATTGCTTCATGACTCATTTCCTACAAGTGAAACTGTGACCAGGTGGTAATTTATTTGAAGAGAAATACTGTTAACCTCTCAATTCAGTCATATGCTGAGAATGTATGAAATTCATTCTCCTTGCATATACCTACATACCTGCTTAATATAATGTGTTCTTAAATCATGCCTGATTTTTTTTCTTGTTTACATTAAAAATTCACTAAAGCTATAGTCTTTTTAAGCCCATAGTCTCTTTTAATTAGTGAGTTTTGTGCATTACTATTTACTGAACAGTGGTTGGTTTTTTTTTTTTTTTGAAAGGCTACAAGACCTAATTTTAGAAGTAAAGATAAAGTTAATTGTATTTTCCTTTGAAGGGTGCAATTTCTTGTGAGCCATTGCAATCTTTTGCTCCATTTCCAGGAAGACAACTTCAATAAATGTCAAATGTTGAATGCCATGATATATAATGACATTGCTGTAGCAAAGCTTGTAGATTTGTCACACTTGCCTTAGACCACTGTTGCCAAAACTACCTGGGGAAAAAAAACCCAGTGTGTTTTTCACTCCTCTTTGCTTTCTCTCCTCCCCAAAGTGGTATCTTCTGGGCGCCATGCCTAGTTCTTCTCTCTAATATGTTAAGAGAAATGAAGACTGAAATGATCAGTGTCATACCTGTAACAGTATTGCCCTTGGTGAAGGAGGGAGGCTTTTGCCTGAGAATTGTGATAGTTCAACATTGGGTACTTACTTATTCTGCAAAAGTGGTTTTTGGTGACTGTGTTTTTGTTTTGGGGGCAGAGGGGTTGTTGAGAAGCCTTTGCTGTATTGATGCATCTAGGGCAGGAGTCATAATAATCAGCGTGGTTCCTATGTGATGGCTCATGCTATTAAAACTTAATGTACAAATTTTAGCTACAGCAATACTAAGCCACATATTAGCGGTTTCCATGCGCACTTAGAGTGTAACATTCAGTAGTTTTCCAAATAGATATTTTAGGGATATAAATGGTGTTGCATTTTTATCTAGGATTTTCAGTTCTTGATACTTCAACCTTATTGGTTGCACTGAATCTTCCATTATGCATTAGTCATCCTCAGCGTATTAAAACCTTTTAGAGGCACTATGACAGTACCTCAAGTAGATGTTTAGTGTATTGCCTGTTTATTTTAAATGAGTCCTGAAAACTAAATTTCAACAAAAATTATGACTTTTAGAAGTCTCATTTTGAGAAACTCATAAAAGAAAAATTGTCTTTAAAAAGAATTTTTAAAGTGGCAGAATTCTTGTCAGATAACTGCACTTTATTGCCAAGTCATAAGACCACCTTAACAGGATGAAATATTTCTTTCCACTTAAGAAGTGAAGGGAGACAGTCCTGCAGGTATTCTTATCTTCTCTTTCATAGAATAACCATAAGGAATAAAGCCGTGACTATCCACATTAACACAGAACTTCCTGGCGTCTGCAAAGATATGCTGATTTCTTGTATTTTCTTTCCCTTTTAGGGCCCTCATCTTGGCTTTAATAAAAGGTCAAAGCAACATGCTAAAGCTAATAATATCCTAAAGAATCAGAAATTTTATTTTATTTAGAAATGTTATGGAATCTTGTTGCTGTGTTGTGGTTTGTTTTTTTCCAAATGCTAATACTTTAATGGCTAAAATATCACAAAGCTTAAGTAGAAATTCCTGATGTGTAGTCCATTTCTGACTTTTAAAAGGAGACACTGATCTTCATGGAAAAATGAATGAATACGTAAGAATCTTGCTTCAATTTCATGTCCTGACAGTGAAAGAGATCCATTTGCATGGAAATTTATTATTAAGTGACTATCACTCCTTGTCAGGTTTTGCCAAAATGTATCTAAACATGTTCTAAATGTAGTTGGAAACTTCTAGTGAGAATTTGTAATGAGACTGAAGCAAGCGTTTTTTGAAATTAAGTCAAGACATACAGTTGGCACACCTTAGAGAAAATACATTGCAATTCTGAATTAGTAATTTTCTACAGAGAAAAGGTAGACTTAAGGCTTCACAGATTCAGCTTTGAACAGGCCCAAGTTTGTATTTTCATATTTATTCAACCTGATTAAGGTGATTGGTATGCACAAGCTTACCTAAGGTAAGAACATGGCCTTATTTCATCAGGGAAAGTATTTGTGGAGGCAGCTTGTTTTATTCAGTAAGAACCAGCTTTTCTATATCTAACCATGTCAACAACCACAAGTTCCTTCTATGTCTGTGTATTCAACATGTTATTCCCTTTTGAGAATGGGAATATTGTGCCTCCTCAAAAATACATTAAAGTCCAGCATCAGTCACTTGAAACAAATCTCAGCGATTTCTGTCAGGTACAAGCACTGCAAACATGGATCACATTTACTCTGACCTGTTGTGTATTCTGAAGTTATAGATGAATGACTTAACTCAAGGGTCAGTTTGATCATTCAAGAGGTCATCAAAGGAACCTGAATGACTACAGCCACCATTTAGATATCAACAACTGCCTCAGAATAGTTGCAGAGACATCTGTCCAGTGCTGCTATGCATGAATCTTGGTGCCTTCTTTGTGGCCTGTTAATAACCAAGTGACAAACTGTTTAAGTAATGCCCTTTCCTCCTAGCTTGAAAGAGGAGCTTTCACAATGTGTCTGTGCCTCATACTTCAGGGGAGGTGGAGGTGACAGTGGACAGGACAACCAATCCTTTTCATAGATGATGAGGAAAAGGGGGAGTTTGTGCTGCTGCTGAGGGCCTGGCTAGAATATTTGCCAGTGTTCTGGGATATCCATATTCCATCTCTGAAGCTATTCTAAAACTAAGTGTATTGACTACTCTTGGGGCAGGCTGTAGAAAAGCATAAATATAAGTATGTTTTAGTTTATATATATTGATGCTACCACCTTTGTGCCAAGCTGGTGATCAGCCTCTGGGGTTCTCGGTGCATCTGTTTCAGGAATTATTTTATTATTATTATTATTATTATTTTTAATATAGGTATATGTAGACAATCTCCTCCATTAATTTTATGGGCAGCTGTAGCACTTCTGTGATGGCTGGAAAGTCTGTTATGTACCTAAGATGCCAAAGAACTGGATGTTGCAATATGGAGTATTGTATTACTTACAGACTTTAAAAGGTACCTAATGCCTAGCTCAGGAAGACAACCTTTTGATCTCAATAGGGCTTTTGGGAAGGTTGAGTTGGAGGTTTGTTATCCATCTTTCTGAAGGACTTAGAACAAGGTTAGACACTTTTTTTTTCTGAAGATACTGGAAATTTTTCTGCTCAGTAGGACTCTGTGTACGTGTTGCAGACCTGCTGAGCTAGTCAGGCCCCAGATGTGCAACCAGGAGCTCATCTGGTGTGTTGTATTCACCTTGAAAAGGGACTTTCAGGCCACACAAAGGAATTTGGGAGATGTTACACATTGGCGTAGCTGAAGTCTGAAAGCAAAATTCACTCACAGTCCAACCTAGATCGCAGTTGGCTGTTTGAACAGCCCCTATCCTAGAATGCCATGCTTAATTTGTACTAAGTTTCGCTTCTCTTGTTGGTTCTCAGTATTTATGCCAGCAGTAACAGCCAAAAGATTTTGCCTCTGCTAGCCAGTTTGGATTATGCATTTATTTGCCAGCTGAGCATCCCATTATTACAGTTTCCCCCTCCCCAATTGTATTTCTAGTCTATCTGCAAATGTCATAGTTACTCCCTTTCTTCTACTGTGGAAAACCAAGCATAATGTAAAGCTGGCTTTCCTGACCTCCTTAATCATGACTTCACATGATTTTTCCCTGTAGAATCACCATGGTAACACTGGTCTTTTTAAAAGGTGATAGTTGCATTTACCAATAGTTGCTATTTATGCAGTCATTTGAGCTGCTAGTAGAGTGGAAATAAGTACATTCACTAAATAAAACCTTATTTCACAATCCACATGCTTGATAGAATGTTATTTCCTATATAACTAAGATTTCCTGACTCTTGTAATCTTCCATTTGACTTATTCTGCTAATTTGTTAAAAGCCACTTTCTTCAACTTTTTTTACATCCTTGTTTCCAGAACACTAGCAATTCAAATGGCTGTGTGAAGTTTCTGTTCTGTTTCTGCCGCAGAAGGCACACAGTCCATTTCACCTTTTCTTTTATAATTGGATTTGTAAATGAGTATAACTTTAAAGGACTTGCTTACATTGCAGTAATAACCATGTGCTTACCCAGTAGTAAAATTTTGGTAAAGCTTGCTATTAAAATAATAAATAGTTAAAAACAAAAACAAAACCAACAAAACCAAAAAACTAACTCCTTGAGTTCTGTTCAACAAAAGGTCTGGCATTCGTTTCTAGTTTACCTGTAGGAATGGCTGATACTGGAAAATGATCTAGAAAAAGAATGCAGAATGAAGAATTAATATTCTTGTCATCCCCACGAATAAATGTGAAGCTTTCAAATTGTATAATGTACCATGACAGAGGGATTTTAATTCTTGATATCTATTTACTTGGGGGTCAGCTTTGTGCAACTTAGATGTCACTTGTCCTTGGACTCTTCACAGAAATATGTATAAATAGCTGCCTGCAATGTTTACGGTAACTATGTATGGCAGCCGCATTCATGTGGAGTAAGGGAGGGCTTTCTGCTGCAGATTTACTACAACTGTTTCTGGGGCCTTGAGAATGTCTGCTTTGTTATCCCTACTTGACTCATTTGTCTTCTTTTCCTCCCCATTAAAAGAAGTTGCTTTTTTTTGTTTGTTTTAATCAAGTATTATAAGTGTAATGTCATCAGCTCAGCATGGAATAAAAAGAAAAGCATATCCTGGTAGGCAAAATAGAGGCAGATCTTGCATAGTGTCAGTGATGGGGGAGTTATGTGCCTCCTGGAATTATGAATGAGTTTATGGACCTGTGGGTAAAAATGTTTTAAAGGGCATGATATAGTGAGTGTGCACATTAGAAAAGGGCTTCCAGCCAATGGTGATCATGTAAGAAAAGATATGGAAGTAAATGTGAGAGTAGAGGACAGGAAAATGAAGGGAAGAAAATGTGTTTTTTTGAATTTATTAATCTAAAGAACTGATACTGAATTATCCTATAATGTATCAAAATACAATGATCTTGTACCTCTGTAACAAAATATTTTGGATTTTGGCATTGAACAATACTTAAAAGCAAAATCGTGCTGAAAAGCAGTAACGGCCAGAGGGAATTCTTTAAAACAAAGTACATGAATGAACATACGAGCCAGAGTCACACAACAGTGAATGCCAAGACCAACTATTACTGTGTCTGTCAAGTTTGGGAATGTAAATATCATGCCAAAAATGGAAGAAACCTTCACAAAGGAGTAAGAAATTCAACTGTTGTCAGAACTACACAGAAGTTCATTTAGATACTTTGTAAAGTTGCACCAGGATAATTCATGGTGTGAATTTATAAAATGTGAGAGTTGTGGCCGTTCAAACTATTAGAGGAAAATAAATGATCACCTGAAAAGAAAAATGATCACCTGAAAAGAAGGCTTTCATCAAAGGCAATCTAATGAGCAAGCAACTGAACATCAGTAGAGATTTTACCTGGGATGTCTGCTATGGAGTGACTTCTTATGGTTAATTTCTCAGTTATCGGGATGTGACTCGTTTATGTGGTGACTGCCTGCCTCTGGTGAGTTTGGGGATGGAGCTTGCCTCTGCTTCTCTGCTTTCACACCTTCTAGAACCTGGGAGTCTGTCTTAGGATTTGGGGAGGGGGTGCATGTGGGTGTTAGATTTCCTCCTCTAAAATACAGACCTGACTTTTCAAATTCACAGAGGAGGAGGGTGGGGGAGACAGAAAGGTGGAACTTAAAATAACATACAGGTAGTATTTCTGTCGCACAGAACAAATTTTAATCCACAGGTAGGCTTTGTGTTAATACAGGGAAGAAACCACCATTCAGAAATGCTGTTATTGAGATTGTTCTTGATTCCTTATGGGATTGCTCAACCTCCTCAAATCAGGCTGTCAGTCCACAGTCATACCTCATTTAACCCTAATACACTGTATATATACATATATATTGAGTTATATAAAGATGGTAGCACATGTGTATTGGTAGTATATGCGGGCATAAGTATGGTTGTCTAAAACACCATGCTGTGCAATTAGCCTTTTGGTACCTTATATCTGGTTTACACTGATACTGGAAACTGTTGTTTTCCCACACCTGAGCCTAGTACATTTAGATCATAACTTGGCTTAACACAGAAATCTAGCATGAGGGAGCAGGTGGAAGATGGAGTAAAAAAATGTAGTAGTAGATTGGCAATTAGTATTTATACTTCCTAGCTTATAATGAGTTTTTGTTCTCCAGTGAACAAAAAGCAAGTGCACTTACAAATGAAAAGCATTTAAAACTTTTCAACTGTCGCAACATGACTGCATCCACTGAGGATCAAGATCAAAGATGGTGCTTGGACTAGCCTCTCTCTGAGGGCTGCTCAGTCCCAGCCTTGCTTGTTGGAGCACAGAGCTTTGAATCCCAGCTCAGCTCTGGCAGCTGGCTGTGGTTTATACGGCTGCGTTTTAACCCTCCATGTGCCTTGCCAGTGCTATCTTTGGTCTGGCTCCAGGCTATTTCAAGGATTAGCTGTGTGCATACTCCGACAGCTTTGCATGTCTCTTGTCAATATCTGGCTTTAAACCTAATACAGTGGGAGGTCATTCTTCCCATTGCTACCCTTCTTATTTGTTTAGATTTCATTCAGTCGCTGGATCTGCCACAAGCTTTAAATTCTTGCATACTTGGTTGTCCAGTAAGGGCACGCATGTAACTTACTGATAAGTGACACATTTTTGTCATTGTTTCCAGGCTGGTATAGTTTGTTATGCTTGCCTTGTGTGTGCTGTTTTGTGTTCAGTGGTAATCTCTTTCAGATGTTGTATGCTAATGTATCTTAATAAACTATTACTTCAGACAAAGTACCTGAATAAGTTCATTAGGCTCATGTAAACAAACATTGTTGTTGTTTTAACCCTTATCTTTCTAAGCTGAGATTTTAAGGCACAGTTGAGATGAGAAAGCAGTAAACCAGTTTTCAGGGCTCAGAGTCAGTGGCCAGATACATACCTACCACCTCCGTTACACTGGTGCCCAGTGAGGCTAACGGTGCAAGAGTCGCCAAAGGAAGCACACAGTTGCCATTGCCTTAAGCATTTCTGTTGTGCAAGGATGTCTGGGAAGCTTTATTTACTTGGCTTTGTACTGACTGGAGAAAAAATAGATATTTCTCAACAGGAAAAGAGGGCAATTGTCTTCTGCAATATCCCTGGCTGCTATGAAGAGGCTCATGGTATCACCAGGAATTTTGACTCTGATCTGAGAAATAAAATGAGACAAATGAAAACTGACAAGCACTAAATATTCCCTTTCCATTTCACTTGCCAAAAGTCCTAAGAATGTAATATCAAAAATCTGTGCTGAAGTGCTCTTGCTTGTTTCCCTTAAAACAGTGCATTTCTTATTACTCTTTAGAAAATGTTATCAAATCATTTTTGGCTAGGCTGTTACTTAAGAAAAGCTCTGCTCTGACTCATATGGTACTTAAGCAGAATAAAATATGTGGCAAGAAGCTCTTAACTCTCACTGATGTTCAGTTGCCAATTAATTTTCTAGAGCATGATGCCTTGCTTGATACTCCATGATTTATTGAAACACTGTTACTGTTTTACTTTTTCAAAGTTATTTTAAGCATGGCAATGTATGTTTCTAATTTGGATTTCTTCATCCTATAACTTAAAACTGAATAAATGTATTTTAATCCTGCTACTTTTAAGAATAGACAAACTAATCTTCCCTGCCTTGGAATAGCAGTTTATGGCTTAATTCTGAACCTGCACAGTCATGCTTTGGAAATGCTGCTCACTTACTGCTAGCTGTTTCCAGAGTAAAACATTGTGGAATAAAACAAGAAATTTCATTTTGAGAATTCTGAAACCGTTAGCTATTACTTTTATGCAATTGTATATTTGAAAAAAAAAATCAAATCCAATGGTATATAATTGTCCGAACTGCTACGTATTACTTACTTAAGCTGTGTATGTATATTAACTTGAATTTCGCGCCGCGTTTTGCTGTGTTTTGCAGCTTCCTGTGAAGAATTTCCAGCTGATGCCTGGCTGTAACGCAGTGGTGGCCCCTACCCTCGAGAGCAGGGCCCGGAGAACGCCTTGCTGTTCGTCTTTGTGGCCACCGGGTGTCATTCTAGGAGCAGACCTCGGCCAGCCTGGGAGCACTACTATGGCAGCAGCACTGGAGGCTTCACACAGTAAGTTGCTTTGCACCAAATCAGCCTCTAAAGCAATGATTATTTACCTTTTGTACCCATTTAAAAAAAAAAAAATATTCTAAAGGATAAACAGCGTTGTTGCTTTCCATTTCTGCTTTCAGAATGCGAAACACTGGGTTGTAGCATAAAGTACTGGGGGAGTTAAAGGCATTTGTGTTAAGATGTTCTGTAAATGCTGCAGCGTACGCAGCTAGGGAAACTTCTGCATCTACACGTCATATTTGCGTAAGCTTAAATACAGCATTTCTGAAGATGTTAATAGCTATTTTTAATAATTACTTTATTAGTAGTTGTTTTGAATTGGTACATAACTGACATTTTACAATTAAAGTGCAGGAAGAGTGGGGAGGCAGAATGACTTCTAGACAAAATCAGGTAATCTCTTTCCAGGTGTTTTTTTTCCCAACTCAGGTCCCACAAAGAGGAAGTCCTAGGAAAGGTCTACAGCACCATGTAAGGCACCAATATGGGCTTAGGTTGGTGTTACACTGAAGAAAGCTTGCTGAATTCAATGTTTAACATATCTTGCTGGTCTTGTTTTAAATAATTTTTAGGAGGGGATTACATAGGAGAATGAGCAAATAGGTGCACTGGATACCTTCAAGAACAGGAATAGTAGCGTGAAAAAAGCATGTGAAGAAAAGGAGATGAAAGGTCTAATGAAGTGGAGCAAGGCCCATGGTACATGAGGCAATAAGGACAGATTTTGTTAGGGCAGAGATTTATGGAGCCTTAAAAGTGAAGATGTGAAGCCTGAACTTAAAGTGGAAGGGCTGGAAGAAAACTGGTATGCAAGCAGGAGTAATAGGATATTAGAGAGCACTTTCACCATACTGAAGTGAGAGAGAAAAAAAGGGATTTTTGTCCTGTATGTGTATGTTTATTTTCAGCTTAGCATATTTGCTTCTTTAAGTGACAAAATACCACTAAGTTGAAAGCATCGGTGTCAATCCAGATAAATTAATCTGGAGACCTATGTAGAATGCTGCTAAGTTGCTGAGAAATTATTCAAGAAAACTGGGAATGGGCTGATAGTGAAGCTTCACAAATAACATATACCAGAATCTAAGATAGTCCTGGAATTCTTGTTCAGTGTTGGATGTGATGTTTAAAAAATAATAATTACACACACCTTATGTAATATTAGTTCCCATTTATTCCAATTGCCATCCAACCTTCAACAAAGATACTTGGTGTTTAAATTTTACATATGTTTGTTTATATACATATATATATTTTTAAATGGTGTTTTTCTTAGATAGCACACAGAGACCAGGCTGCTCCAGCTTGACTTACAGAATGGCCAGAGCCTTTCATGGAGCACATATATTTGGACTTCCTGCTAAGTTGGGAGGAAGTTTTATGGTGTGTTTATATGATGCGGGGTTTTGGGGGGCTGGGTGGAGGGGGGTGGACATATTTGTCCTCTCCGTGAAATCTGGTGCTCCTCCTGCCATCTTAGATCTGGAATAGTTCTCATATTTAGAATTCCCAAATGAAGAATGTTCATTAAAAGGACAGGTTGCAAAAGCTGGCAGCACAAACAATGAAGAAATCCTTTATGGTTCTTGTTTTCTATGCTTCTGATCAGTCTCAGCCTGGCTTACTCATAACTTGGGAATCTTTTTTCCTTGACTGTGTGGGAATTCTGTTATGAATGTCATGCTTACAACTGGATTGATTTAAAGATTTTCTGAAGCAGTTGGACAACTTGTGATTATCAGATAAGTGAAATACAAACTTTGTTTTCATTGGATCAGACACAGGAACACTTATTTTTTTGTTATTCCACTATGGTTGCATTTCTAGTAGTGTCAGAATTTGAAAACTTGTCTCTTTTCAAACCAATAGCTGTTTTAAAGGCTATCATATCTACTGCCAGTAAGTTTTCTTGTGAAGGTGTTTCCACGAAGAATATACAGTCGGGCCTCTCAAAGAACTGAGTGTCATCTGAGCTGTTTTTACACTAGAAAATTCATCCTTTTTTAAACCCACATTTCAGACAGAAAGTTGTGCCCCTATAGTTCTGTATGCTTTGCACCATTATCGACTCTGCCATGCTATCTGAGCATCTGCTAGTATTAGGTTAACCAAGGTCACTACTCTCTCACATAATGCTTTCCTTTCTCTTCCCTCTTGCCCCCCAGATTTCTTTCCAGGAAGAGAATGGTGTATATTATGCTCTGTATGTGTGGTTGAAAGGGTTTACGTACACATGCTACTGTGCAGGTGTTGGAGATGGCAAAGCCAAAGTAGTGTGCAAGTTCAATTCAGAAGAGACGTTCCTTGCAGTAGCTCACATGAGGAAATGCTGATTTTTCTTCAGGCTAGAATCTGCTTTCTGAGGGCTTTGGCCATCTTCTGTGTCAGGCTTTTGAAAACTTGGAAGAAAAAGTCAGGGGACTCGAATCCAGCTGGACAATAGGGTATCTCCTAACAACTGCAAATAGCAAAACTGTTAAATGTGCAAGTTAAGCAGGAGCGTAACATCAGCAAAACCCGAGAGCTGGTAGGCAGAATTGGCCAAGTGTGGCTGAGCAGTTTAAAACTCAGTAGTACAGCACTGTGCTACCAACTCCTCCAAATTCTTTCCTGTGCATGACAGCATATTCCTCTGCTTCAACTAGCTGATTTTAATTAAGAGTTGAAGTCATTCAAGTATTGCTTTGGCAAGAGTAATATGATCGGAGATTGTGAATGATCTTACTGTTGCTATTTTTCAAGTTTTAGTGCTCTATTAAAAATCACTTTGTGTTATTTCTAATCACTGCTTTAAAGATTGTCACTTCTATTGCTAATAAACTTGCTTACTAGGATAATACCATGAAGAAAATATAAGCCACCTCCATTCAGTGGCTAAGTGTTGACACTGGAGGTGGATTTCAGACTTTAAAATAAATGGCGTTGTTCCCATTCCTTTTAGGGTCCTTAACAATGTAGTGTGTTCTCCTGGATGCGTGCCACCCATTTGGGACTGAAAGTGATATCATTTGTCAGCTTCGTTTTGCCTGAGGTTATAATAACATGCAGTTCACCCAGAACTGTTGGTATATCTCTCAACCACCTTTCCTTTGCAGCCGAGTATTTATTGATTTATACCTGCCTGAGGGAGCTTCTTCCCAGAAGCTGTCACTGGCGGTACAAGTCCCACCTGAGCTCTTTGCAGGCTGATCCTTGACAGGAAACACTCCTTAGCCCCTGGATGCTGTTAAGAACCTCAGTTTTCTTCTGATTCATCTCCTGTCTTCTTCCTCCTCCCCACCCTAGCTCTATACAGGCTTAACAGTGAAACAAAAGGATCTGTTTAGCAAGTGTTTACAATCGGGATTTTAGGTAAAGGATCGAAAAACAAAGATATATGTGAAAAGCTTTAAGCTAGGATTGCATTTTATAGCTCAGATCTGTAGCTGCCTAGCCTTCTTAACCTACTTTCTACCCCAGCATCAGTGGGTGCTGGGAATTCAGTGTGCACTGCTACCTTATTTCGCAAATGCTGCGGTCACTTCTGAATTTTCTTCCAGTGCCTCTTCTTGCCTTGGTGGTAAATGTTAGGAAAGGGATGAATTGCCATGAAGAAAAATGACAGCTAGAAGTAGAAAAGCTGGGTATTTTACATGATTTCTGCTGCCTCAACTGATACTCAGTTTACTGGGACTGAAAGTGAAGCACTTCTTTTGACTGGATAGTTTGGTTCCTTAAGAGCCACTCATGTTTTAGCCAGTTGGTGGGATTGCCATTTACTTCAACTTTCTAGGCAAAGTAGTTTCATTTACAATAAACATCACCACACACATGTTCTATGAAGTCTGTGATTTCTGAACAATCACCAAATTTCTCTTGTGAGCACACATGATCCACAGATAACTGATCTAGCCACATTCTGTTTGGCTTAGATGTATCTATGAGATCAGGTCTTGATTTGGGCAAGTGTGTTCCCAGTGTGTCATCTTAATCCTGTATTGGAGACAAAGGCTTTGTTTTTATTTTTATATCTTTTATAACAAGTTACAATAAACAGTTTTGGGGTTTGCATGAGATGTAATTATACTATTGGGTTCTTAACGAGACAGAAAAATGGTATGTTGCATACAGCTAGTAATTACTGGGAGACTCAGAAGATATATTTGAAAAAGATCTAGTGGTAACTGCTTAAAATATTGCAGCTGCTGCAGAGTTTGCTTTTAATGTTAGGCTGGGTATATATTCATACACAGTACATCTAGTTACCAAGTCTGACTTAACTAGTAGTTGTCTTGTTTATGATGTTGAGCAATCAAAATGGGGGCAAAAATACCATGACTTTTTGGTTTTTTAGTTTGGATCTTGGGTTCTCTTCTTTTGAAAGGAATAATACTGTTGAGTATCTAGGAACTACAGGGGTTGAATGTATTTTCTTGAGCTGGGTACTACCAAGCTGAGTTTCACCACCCCTCTATCCTGCCATTTCAATATAGAACATGTTTAGAAGAGGGGAAAAAAGAAAAATAGTTTTGCCAGAAGACAATACTCTCTACAAATGTCTGCCTGTATAGAGGCACAGAGAGAAACATCTGCTGTTTCCACAGTGATATCATCCTCTTCTTGGATACTTAGGTACCACAAAGACCACTGAAAAAGGGAGGCAGTCTAGGCAAGCCCTGTTACGGCTGAATTGCCAGGTTTAGACACTGTTTTTTCTCAGGAGCACTGGAAAGTCAGTCTTACTTTCTAGCTCCAAAAAACTTCCTTGTTTTCATTCTGGTAATATGATTCTAAGTTGAGATCCTTCAGCTGCGCATGCATGGCCTGATCTCTTCTTAAAAGACAGAAATTTGCATGGTTTCCTCAATTGGAGAAAACTCTATTTGTTGTTGTTTACTGTTGCATAGGATGAAATGTTCTTGGTAATCCAGTGTGGTGCCATCTTTCGAGTATTAGCCATCTTTAACTCTGCTCAAATATATCTGGAAAAGAGAGTGTGTGGTTTGAAGCATGAAAATGCTTGAATCCAGCAGTGACCACCTGTGCTTATTTGGAAAAAGAGAATAATGAATACCAGAAGGAGACTTCGTCTGTCCTTCTGCCCTTTTTTGGGGGGGAGTCAGCTACAAATGAGAAACTCTGGTAACTCTTAAAGTAAGAGCTGGAACTTGAAAGAAGTTAAAACTGAATTATTCCTCATTCCATTAGCTCAGAAGACAATACTCAGGTTGTGTAAGTGAGCACTAAAGCATGGAACTTTGTACTTTTTGGGAAAATAGCATTTGGTGAAAGTCTTTGTCTCCCTTCAGGTATAAATTAACTAAAAGTTAGCTAATGAACCTATGCAACAAAGTTCTATTCAGATAGTATATCAAATAGCTGCATTTAGTAATAATTAATACTGTGTAAATATCCCCAACAATTAACCAAGATATGAAAAACTCTCTACTTTAGTTTAAATATTACTTAGTATGGTCTTACTTCACTCCAGTGCTCTCCAAGGCTTTCACTTCTATCTCCAGCAAACAGCCAGAATCAATATGCACTGTAATATCATCAGATCTGCACTTCCAACACAGAAATTTAATGGTGACCTGATATGATTATAGCAATAAGAGATCAGCATGCTTCACAGTTGAGCAATTAATGTCTTTTATGATTTATTTTGCCCTAATCCCACTAAGTGCCGTGCAATATTTGTAGAGAGTTACTGAGTGACTGGAAGGCAACAAGTTCAGTTACACGTAACTCCCGTTTTGGAATTGATTTAGTTCTCTGGAGATGTTAAAGTGAAGCTTTATTAAGGATAGGTACAATTTCCTTTGACTTAAGGGTTTATTGTCTAGAAACACAGAAATTATGAGTGGTACTCATTTTTTCTTTGAGAAGATTACAGATTCTTAGTTATTTTGTAACACCACCTTTTTCTGTCACTTTGTTGAAATAGCTACTCTATTTCCTTATCCTTGTAAGCGTAGAGTTTCAGATGAACTGTTTCACTGACTGACGAGAATTTTCTCAACAATCTGTAAAAATCCTACTAGTTTTGTCAGCTTTGACAGTTTATGCAACAGTCATGGTACACCCACAAGGTCCGCTATAATTCTTTGGAAACAAGGCCAGGAACATTTCTTTAAATTGCATTGTAGCAGCCTACGAAGAAACATGTCCTCATACCAAATGTTTTAATTTGACAAGAGTTGGTTTCTGAGACTCTGGTTGCAAATCACCACAGTTTGTGTGGCTGAGGTGTGGAAAGCCTACATCTGATTCCAGAACCAGATGTTTTTTCCACATTGTTTTATCAGACCACTGATTTTTAAACTTCAGATGCAAACCGGTAACATTATATAAGAGAGTGAGGGTGGAGAAGGAGAACTCCCTCAAAACCTTATGTAGAAAGGTAGGGGGAACTGATGACACTGAAACAGTGAACCAAATACATAATTAAATGGGATTGATCAAGATTTATTCATTGAACCTGTGTCTCTATTGAAGTCACCACTGGTATATTAGGAAAGAATTTGGGCCTGTAGGTTTTTGGATGCAATGCCATTTTGGGAAGCTTTTAGGAGACTTGAGGTGCAACCACATGCAATTCTGATTTTTTTTTTTTTTTTTTTTTCCTGCTGTGATCACTTGTGACTGAGACAAAATGTTTTCTTTAACATCATTGATTGTTTTATTAAAACAATAATAAGCTAAGTAGTGTTTTCTTCCATCTAATTTGTATCTGTGTATAACACACTTTTTCTGGTCAAGGAGTAGGTCATATGGCTGCTAAAATTCTAAGTTTTTGCTCATGAAACCCCTAAATCAATGTTTTGGGAGAATATGGGTCAAGGAGTGGGTAGACTTAAAGTATTTTGTTGGGGGAGAGGGTAGATGCAGGGAGGGAACAGAATTATTACCCTTTCTCTCTAGAAAGCTATTAATTTCTCAAACAGCATGATGTATGCTTTGACTTCCTACATATGGGTTCTAGTAAAACAGAAAAGAAACAACACAGTTGTCTTTCACAATACAGAATTAATCTTTGGGACTTCCCAATGAGGCCAGGAACTTATTTTTGTTTCTTTGGAAAGAACTAAATAGATGATTCTGTAGATGAATCTTCTGTGAGTATACTGGAATAAAAACTGGTTTGGTTTTTATGGATGTAGAAACACGAATACCCCCTAGTCAGCGTGGGCTTGATTCCCACCCCCCCCACAACCATAAGTAATGTAATTTCTAGGACTGGTTAAAGATTTCAGGTACAGGGAATCTGGAGTTTGGTGACTTATGGCTCTCAGAGTAACATGCAGCTTTCTACACTAGTCTCTTTCAATGTAGTAAAATGCATGTGGAACACTGAGTTTGTCTATAGCTATTGCAAACATTTGATTGATGGGATGGGTAGCTTGTTCATGCAAACCACAATACCAGCTGGCACCTGCAGAGAATGACATTAACACTTGTGTAGGGACAGGTAAAAACATTTATTATGTTTTGCACTCATACACAAATACAACACTATGCATAAAAAATTTAAAAAGCTAAAAATCTCCCCAGGTCAAGTCCCACTCTCTGTTAGTACAGCTGTGTCCTTTTACAAGCCAGTCTTTAGTGCTTTGGTTGGTTGTATTCTTAAAAGGCAAACACTACTCTCTTTGGAGGCAGTTTCATAATCAATAGACTTCATTACAGGCAATGTTTTCCCTTACTTTGTTCATTTTATTAACCCTAGGTGACTCTTGCAATCTCTCGGGAATCTAATCCCTAACTCTCCTTGGATCACTCCTGTCCCCAGCCCCCACCCTTACCCCACATACTTTGGAGATACTACACAATGCCTCCTAGCAAAAACTTTCAGGAATTAACTTCTCTTTGCACTGTTGAGCAAAGAGCACACTTAATTATTCATCTGATATACCTGCCAAAACTTTTTTTTTTTTTTAAATGGCTTTGCTTCCTATTCTCTTTTAGCACCTGGTGCCATTAGGAACAAAAAGAGAACTTATTTTATTTCAAATGTTTGGGAAATCAGAATGGGGCACAGGACTAGGTTTGGAGAATGCAATAAACATACAGCTGTGAAAGGTGCTAAACTTCCAATTGCCTTCCTAACCAGCACTTAAAAGCTCTTTGAGATCAGAGGCATATACAGGTTAAACTGATGCAATATAGTGGAATACCAATTAACCTCTTTCTCTTATATTCTTTATTTGCATAAGTCGATGGAATGGGTCCTTTTACAAGGACAAGATTAACAGGAGATGATCCCACATCAGTGTGAAGTTAGATATTTCAATTTTTTTCCTCAAGAGTGCAGTAAACAGAGCATGGTATGCAAGGATTAGCTGAACCTGATATGTCTCCATTTATGAAAGGTCCTTCAAAGGAAAATCCTGATGTAGTTTGACACAAATATGCTGTCAGGAAGAAGCACATTAAGCAGTTTACTTTCCAATTAGAATGTATTTATTACTTACATGGGCCAAAATATTTGCAGAAACATGTTGAAACTCTTATTCTTTTTCTAACTTGTCTTAAAATCATATCTCAGCATAATCTTATTCATGGCTTCTTTTTTTTAATAGTATTTTTTCAGTTCATTTAAACCAGAAGCTATTATATCTTTTCTGATGGTGGGAAAGATTTCTATGGTAGAATACAGCCAAAAACAGAAACTGAAACTGTTGAATGTTCACCAAGGTGGAACAAATTATTGGTGTCTTTTTCTTTTGTTATTAGAATGTAAATATCGAACCCTGTGAGAGATGAGAGTGTAAGAAAATTAAAAAGCAGATTTCTTTCATTCTACTTGCTTCTGATAGGTCAGAAAATGGCGTAAGCTATTTGTTGTTTGGCAGAGTAGGACAAAAACCAGTGAATGAACCTGAACAATTATTGATGATGTCTGAAACATTGTATAGTTAACGCAGGCCCATCATGATGTTGTTCAAGAAGAGGGCAAGCAGTTATCTTATTCAGCACTGCCAAACAGGGCCAAAACCTGTAAACTCTGCCACTTGAAAGCAGATTTTAGTTTTTGACATAACAGAAGCAGTATTTTGTGACTCTTGTAACTATATTGCTGCAAAAGCAAAATTTAAAACTACAGAGGAATTAAAATAAACTCTCCATTCTCTCTCCATATCCTGAAGTACTCATATCCCTGGACCTGAAAGGGTGAGAAGCACAGGATTCTGCCTGCACTGTGCAGTGCCCCCAGGTTACAAATATTTAGTAAGAACCACACCTATTTCATACTTTACTGCTTTCTCAATGAAAAAGATAAAATTCTATGAGCATAACTATAGCAGTGTGATAAGGAGAGTACTATGGCTACCAAGTTCCTACTGTACAATAAGCACTCAATATTTCCTGCTAATTTCAGAGTTTCCCTCTTGCTTAGAAATACACACAAGCCTTATCTCACTCAGCTATTTGCTGATTGTTTCATTGAACAGGAAAGTGAAACAGTTAAAATATGCCCTTAATGTGGGATTTCATGCTTAGGCCATTATTCCAAAAAGTCACTGGTAAATTTTCCTTCTAAGACCGATCTGCCCCTCAGTGACTGAAACCAAACAAAAGTCAGTCAAGATCCTGTAGTAAGCTGTGTGCATTAATCTTGTTCATAAGCTCATATAAAATATGATTCAGTATGTATGCTCCCATGAAATAGATGATTAATTGTGTGGAAAGCCTTCACCCTGAAATTTGAACACTGCTGTGTGATGCCAGAAAGACCGTTTTATCTCACTGTGGGCTAATGATTTATTTAGAGCTTAGTGAAACATCTGTTTGAGGACAGCAGATGACCATGGCTCATATAGCCATGGGATATTAGCATTTCTAAGGAGGTAGAAGCAGTTTATATTGCAGAGAAGAATTCAAACTTTTTGTGTTTTGTGAGTAAATAACTGGTACCACTTTTAGGTAGATATCCCTCTTTCCTAATGGAGACCCATGGGATAACTTGGGCTTCTGAAAAGGAGGACAAAACAAAAGAAGTGGGAAGGTTGGGAGGGAGAGGTATTTGTGCCTAAACTGGGATTCTGCTTGCTGATAGCAAACTTGAAGACAAAGATCTTACAATACAGGGGATTGAGTTACGTGATTGAAAAACACCATAGCAGCATTACAGCTCAGTACCACAATGTGAGAGAAGTCCCTGGGATATGATCCAAAAATCTTAGGATGGTGGTTTGGTTTTTTTTTTTTTTAATACCCTTGGTTTACCTGCCTTTGTAATACATTGTGTATGTTTGGGATTGCTAATGAATAGTTTATTCTTTACCCAAACCTTTTATGTAAGGTCTCTTCAGAGTGACTCTAGCACAGGCAATTCTGTTCTACTAGATGAGGCAATAAAAAACCCAGGATAGTTGGATAACATTTATAGAAATCTGAGAAAATTCTCCTTGTTATCCAGAAGAGACCCTTTTGTGAAGCTGAATGTACAGGTATGGATGTTCATAAATACATCCATGTACGAGACATTTGTGGTAACCAAAAATACACTTGGCATAAAACAGGCCAATGGGGAGAACAACAAAATGTTTTTCACATCTGATTTGCAAAAACTAAGAAAGATTCTTTTTGTCTGTGTTTGTTTTCAACTTCAGTTTGATACCACAAATAAGAAATACTGCTTTAGCCAGACTATTATTTTTCTAGACTCTTCCCTTACAGCAAATCCATAAGTGTGAGTCCCAGAAGGGACAATTATGATTTATTTCTTCTTGTCTCAGATGTTAGACTGTCATGCAAGCCTCCTAGAGACTGCAGCTGATCACTTCTTTAAGGTTTATAGCACTTCTAGCCTGCGTTTATTAAGGTCCAAAGAGAGTAAGGCACTCAGCTGCAAGCTACTTCTATAACATGTACCTCCTCTAGACTACCTTGACAACCTGAATTTCAACTCTATCTTTATAGCCCACCATTATAATTGGGTGCTTCATCTTTCAAAGTGAGATGACGAATATCCCAGTTTTAATGTTATAGCACTTCTGATTGTCCTGCTTATCAGTAGCTTGTTTTATTCCAGCTGAGAGAGGAAGAGGGGAAAAAACAACTTTGAATAGCCATGTTTGCAGTCCAGTCCTATCATGTTAAGTAAATCCTGGTTTGAAGATTATTTAATTGTCATCATCACTGGTGACACTAGAAATGCAAACAAGTGCTCTGGGAAAGCTGATGAATGAGTTGTGATTAGAGAAGTTTATTAGTTTGGGATTTTTTTTGGTTCTGTGTGCCTTATGTTAAACTGATTGTACGTTTCTGTAATTACACAAAATACTTTTTTTGTTTGAATTCTGTGTGAATATCAAGTATTTGTACTACCAGGACATTGTATTAATATCTCTTTATGCAGTCTGAATCACTGGTAAACTGTCAGACTGAATATTCAAAATATGTATTATAGAAGAACAAAGTAGACCTGTATATTGGAATTTTACGCACCTATATCTCACCCTCTCTCAGTTCGCTGTTCCCATGTAACTATCATTATATATACTCCTCGCAGCATCGCATGGTATGTGCACACTGTGTATTTTCTCAGGAAAACATCTAAAAATAATTCTGCAATTGCAAGCTGAGAATGTGCCATCCACCCCCTGCCTTCTCTGTGTGTGCATTACATTTCAGTTTTTCCTTGATTGCCAGAGTCCTCTCTTGTCACTATGAGCAATGCATTGATTTCTCCTTTTAGATCAATTATTATACCACTCCTACAGTAAAAAGGGGAGGATATGAGTCTGTGCACCCACTAGGAGTTGGGCCTCCAAGATTTATATCAATATAAGACAGAAGAAGGTATATTTCCGTGAGAGGGCAGAGCAGCAGGAGCTGCTATAACAGTTAAAAAGAAGTAAGTTATGTACTCCTACCAGTGCTAGCTGCAAGAGGCAAGCCAAAAAAAAGCTGAGCCCTGGCTCTGGACACAGAAGACATGCACCTGACACAGGAATTTCTGCCAGCAGCACAATTTGGTTTTCCTATGTAGTCGGGAAGTTCAAGCAGCTGCGTTATGATTACCTTGAGCACACACGCTCTAAGGTAGCAGCTACTGTTGGTTCTTTCTTTTGGGTGCGTCCAAGTAGGAAAAGTCAGTATTTGGGCCTCTGTGTAGCCAAATTGTAGATTTGCCACGACTTACTGTACATTTTCTGCTTTTAAGATAAATGCTGAACCCCAGAGCAGTGTACATACTTTGAAAAATACTTGCGTAATAAGGTTAGTACTCCCTAGAGAATCTTTTGTAGGCCTATGCAGTAGAGTATTTATTCTTGATTTTCCTTTTTTTCAGATTTGTGGTGGATTGTTTAGTTTTGTTTAGTTTTTACATTCAAGAAAATATCCAGGCTAGTGGTTGCTGCAGCCGCCGGCCCACTCTGCCCTGATAGATATGAATGCAGAGCTCTTGAACTTTACAGATTCAACTGCATCAAAGGAGTTCTCACTGTGCCAAGTTGTGCAAGACATGGTTTTATGTATAATGTATTAAAAAAGTATAGTTCTATCATTCTTTCTTCTCTCCATTATTAATTTTATCTGGTTTTATCAAGCATTAGCTAAGTATGGACCTGGAAAGTATTGAATACTGGCTACTGTTCAGTTTTGAAAAGATTCCTTCTCAAGACATACCTTAGAATTTCTCCACAGCCTATAAAACCTACAGAAAAATCATAAATTTTCTTTGCTAATCTTTTCTTTTATCTGAAGGAAAGTAAAATAAAGATTATTTAAATTTAAAAAAAAAAGAAAAGAAAATGGTGGTCTGATGGGGTTTAATGGAGAAAGCAGACTATAAAGCTTGCTTTGGATCAGCTAAAATAGATTTCCTGACTGTTCCTAAACAGTTGTCTACTTGCGTTCCTTTTTGAGAAATTTTTGCCTGGTTCCAATTGGATATTGCATATTCATAGGACTATTTTAAAAAGTGGAGCTGATTTAGAAATTCTTGCCTTGAAAAAACAGTCATAATTGATTCCTTTCTCCCTCAGTTACTTACCAGCTTTTTTTTCTTGTTTTAACTCTTAGATGGCTAAACTGCCAAGAGTATGCGCATTACGCATCCTGATTCTGTTTTTTGCCAGTTAAATTATACACAACTAATATTTTGGCAAATGTTAGGCTTTGAAAATTCTGCATGTGTTACCCAAGTCTAATTTGTGAGTTAATTGTACAAATGAAGAGAAATGGGAAGTGTGGAGTAAATCTTTTTTTCTTTTCTAACAACATTTCATGTGTAAAAGCAACACACAACTACCCGGACTTGTGGCCTAGAAATTAAGCCACATCTTTTATTTCAGCTAGATTCTTAGTATTTAAGCACATTAGCATTTATACTAGATTGTGACTTGTATACCTTCCTAGCTTGCAGTTTTCTTCTTCAAGGCATGCTTTGGGCATCAGTTACATTTTGGGCTAAGAATACTCTTTTATTTTAAGCATTGATTTCATAATTATGCTCAGCAATGGAGCTATTAAAAAAAGACGACACTCATGGTAAACAATTTGAGGTAAACAGATGAGTGTTAAAAACATTGCATGTCCATCTCTTCAGGGTGACCCTAAATGATTCATTAGATTAGGAAGATGACTTTAGAACAGTGTCTAACATAGTTTTCTTATCAAAACAGCTCTTCAAGCACAGTACATAACTACAAATTTCAGTAAAAACTTAGTTTAAACGCATGAGGTCAGTGGAAAGAAATGTTTACATTCATTTGTATTGATGCTAAATACACAGACAGCTAAGTTTTGCATCTTCCTTTGTTATTACACTACCACAGAAAGTAGACGGCACAGTATCGGGACAAACAGAAAAAAACTTCTGGTTTTATTTCCTAGGTGGAAGAGAATCAGCAGAAAGAAATTGGGTTTCTGGTAGAAGATGATGTAGCTGTGCTGACCTGTTGCTGGCAAAGAACCAAGGAGCACAGAGGTGGTGGCCATAGTAAATGTTTTTTGCTTTATAAATTGGCTTAAAACTAGGGTTATCTGGGGAGATACTACACCATTAGAAAAGTGAAACCTTTTGCCTGGAGGAGTTCTAACTAGCTGGGTGGTTAAGTTTCTAGGAAACTGGAAAAGGTTTAGAGACCAGCTGTTTTAAGCAACCCAACTAAAAAGCTCCCCTCACTTCTCAGAGGGAAGGAAAATATTTCTATGGTGAGAAATTTTTAAGCTTGAAAGTTTTGGATTCCAGTTTTGTAGAAATATGGAGGTGGCTCAAATTTTGTATTCATGTACAAGTGTCCTGATTTTGCTGCAGTTATGTTCTTTCTATATAAATGGTTTTGTATAGAATGACAATGTGAGACTCCACAGTTCAATCTCATATGTGCAGAACTGCGTCAACAGGATTTGGCAAATAGGTGGATACATCCAAGTATATGATCTAGCTATTGATCTATGCTTACTTTAGTCTGATAACTCCACACTGATAAAAGTGAGACAGTTTTGCTGGTGATATAGGTAAGTGCTGCACTGAAATCCATAGAGCCATACTGCTGCAGCATTAAATAAGGATCACATCCCATAGGAACAATGTTTGAAATACTAACTTGATAGCTCATCCTTCATCCTCAAGGTACTGGAGTGTATTTTGTAGGCAGTGTAAATAATTGCTCTGTAAGGTTTTATGGGGATGCAGGATTCTTCTGCCTAAAGTAGCCTGTGGGACCAAGGTCATATACACAAAAAATTATATTAATGCCAGGTCTTTGGGGTGTCAGGCACTCAGTATTAAGAAATGTCAAAATTAAGGCGGGGTAGGGGGGGACAGGGAGAGGAACAAGATTTTACAGCTACATTTGTATATAAAAGGATATTGTGTACAGTTACATAAGAACATAGTACTAGAGGGAGTCTTAAAGCTGTGCATCTGGTGAAAGAGATATCACTTTCCTTTGCATATTCCTGTGGCTCTCCTGTTTCCATGTCTCTGAACATAGCATTGTTCATTACACCAGTTTGTATGTTAAAAAAAAAAAAAAATTTTCTAACTTGGTAAATCTGTTCTCTACAGTGAGAATCTAGATCTATATGGAACAGGGTATTGAGCCTAGGCTTATCGTATTCCAGGTAGTGTCTTAAGTACCAGGCTGTATACATTCTTTGTTACCTGTCTCTTTGAGGAGACTCCAGCCAGCTGTGATATGTCTGGGTATGAAGAATATCCCCAGTAAGATGGGCAGAGGAACACCTCACTTGTGAATCTCATCCGAACCTTCAGAGATGCAACCTGAAGGGGGTTCAAGCTAGCCTGAACTGTGGGGCACTAGCAGTACCTGATCAGCTCCTCTCTGGTTAGATGGCATCTTGTAAGGGCCCTGGTCTTCTTGAAGGTCTATGATGCCTGCATGGTAGATCCCCTGAGACAGAAGTAGGTGCCTAGCATCTGCTGAGGACTTGAGCGTTGACATCTATTTGAGAATAATACTTGCGGCAGGGAAAACTGTATGTGCAGTCTGATACAGATTAAGTGGTAAAATTTATTGAAGGCTTCTGACAGACACGTTAGGGTGTATTCATTGTGTACTTCAATTCTATTGGAAAATGTTAATGGCTCTTGTCAAGATGTGCATCTAGACGGTTCCCTCCCTCTTTTGAAGTTTTGAATTATTCATGTTACTGCGATCTGGATTTCCACTGATGTTACCTAGTAAGCATGTAATTCCCAAAAGGTAAACTGCAAGGGTGGATGAATATTGAAAGACTGAACTTATATAAATGTAAACTTTTCAGGAAGTGACTGACACAGGAAAATTCAAGCCTAGCTCTTGACCTGAATTGAGACCTCTTTCTGTTGAAGCTGATGGGGGACTTCTCCCATGTTCTCTGTTGCTAAATTTGAGAAGAATCACCAGTGTGAGTGAAAATAAGGGTTTTGAGGATCTTCAGTTAAGATATTGCTATACGTCAGGACACTAGAGTTCAATTAGTATTTATGATATGGGATTTGGTATGTTTGGTTTTGAACTGCTCTGATTAGGTAGTCTGTTTTTCACCAGAAAGATAGTACAGAGAAGTTTGTACATCTTGGTGTGGGTTCCTGGCACAAGAGCTTCGAGGGACTTCCTCAGGTGAGGGGCGCTGCCAGGAGCAGGCTTTGCATTTCTGACCAGTTTTGAAACTGATGGTGGTCAGTACTATAGTGCCGCTTGCTGCGTCTGCTGTGCCATCTAGCTTTTCTAATACTTTGTCAATGACTGATGTTGTAGAGCTATCCTCTCAGCCCTTTATCTATTCCTAGTGCTCTGCTAGCATACAGTTTTCTTTTAAAACTGGTGTTGATCTGCTGGTACTGTGCTAAGTCTGTCAGTACTGTAGGAATTATAGGCTGTGCTATGTCTGTCAGTACTGTTTAAAGTCAGGACTTCAGACTCTGTAGTCTCAAACAGTTCAGTCCTTCCCTTTTTATCTCCATGTAGTCCTCTTTGCTTCTTTTCTGGTGTGTTTTTTAATAAATGGAGTCCTCACCTTGACTATGTGGGAACTGAACCAGGCGCTGGAGAATATGCACTAAAATCAGTTTTTAGACAGAAACATCATGAAGCGAAAGGATGTTGGAGGCTCTGCACAGTAGAAGAAAGCTGAAGACACCTTTTACAGTCAGCAAACTTAGTAGTGAAGTTGGAGGAAATCCCCAAAGAGAATGTAACGGGAAGGGTGACTGGAAACAGAATAGTGGAAGAAGCTGGTAGGAGAGGCTGGAAGTCCCCTGAATCAAAAAGAGTTAGTATTTAAAAAAAAAAAAAAAAAAAAAAGGCATGGACTGCAAGTAATAAGGGGAAATTTGTTGTCAATTTGCCATGTAATTCTGGGCTTATTTGTGTTCTTCATTTGATGAATCTGCTCGGTTCCACTTTATCAAGTTGAAAATCTGGGGGATTTTTCATTTAATTTCCCAGAAAGTGAAATTTTTACAACAGTTATGAAGTTAAAATGGTTTTCAGAATGGAAAACAAGGTAGATTTTGTTTCAAAAAGGAGCATAGGAAAAGAGAGACCCTTTTAAATGGTCTCTGCTACAAGCACTTCTTACAGCTGTGAAGAGCTAGATAGACCCTGGCACTAAGAAAGGAAAAGGGCAAGTTTGAAAGGTGGAAGATTCTTGTTCTCCACCTCTCAAGTGGATGGGACATATTTCATGGTCCTTGGAGTCACTGTAATAGGAAGCCTGGTTTTGGAAAGAAGTATGAGATATGGAAGAGCAAGGCATGCATATCAGCCTCTTGGAAAAGAAATCTCAGCAGTGAAGGGAGAACAATTGACATAAACATTGCACTTTGAAAAAGCCAACAAGCTTGGACTCTGTTGCGTAAAAACTTCCAGGATTATGGTAAAAATGTGTTGTCCTTCACCTGACATCTCACTAAAGGCTAAAACTGTCTAATCCCTGAAGAATGATTGGCAATATCAGCTCATTGTCTCTCCTCTTCTTCTAGCCCTGGGAAGTATATTCCAGAATGCTGTGTATCAACCTCCTAAAGCACCAACTGAAAATGGTGGGAAAGGGAGGGATTACTTTTTGTTTATATGTTCCTAAGGCAATTTTCAGTGAACGAAGATTATTTTTGAAAATACCTTCAATGGTTATAACAGCCTCATGCTTGCTTTGCAAAAAAAAAAAATTCACGTGCCTAGTGCAGGAAAACTTCCCTGTGGGATGAGGGAGTGGAAAGTACTTAAGCAATATTTCAGGTCCCATATAACATTTTAAAGTAAAGCAAAGCACAAAATGTTAGTGATAATGAGAGCTAGCAAAATCCTTGCTTTGGATCACAGACCACATTCTGTGTTACTGAATATACTTGCATAGGGCTATCTAAATCATCAACCCATCTTGCTAAGACTCATGTTATTAAGTAGCAGATGCAGTACTAGGAATGAAAGAAAGAGTAATTAAGGTTATGTAAAGAGGATAAATGCAGGCTCCATGTTTGCAGCAGCTGCTAATTGTTGCAGTCATGTAGGACAGTGGTCTGAGGGATGGCTGTGTAGCCATTTATGCATTAGGTTACCCTTTGGAGAGGATGTTTTGGATGGATTTGAGTGTGCTATAACCTATCTTTGGATTTGCGGCACGACAAGTTCTAAAGGGAAGATGGTTGCTATAGAAGAAGTAATATTTTTTTACATATCTTCATAACGTACTTCTAAGATTCTGATCTTTTATCAGCAAAGATAACCCTGTTAGTGCTCAAGATTATGAGCATGAGCAAGGAAAATTGATTTACCAGACATTTTGAAAACAGGAGAAAATGGTGGCGATGATACATATTGCTGCATCATGCTACAGCGTAAGTTCTCATGGATCCTTCAAAAACCCAACACAGACCATTTCTTTAGTATCCCTAACGTTAAAAGATTTAAAGTAAGATTAAAACTGGTAGGTTGCAGTACTAGTGCGTAGTTAGCTCCGAGCATAAGCTACAACTTCCTCAAGCCAATACACAAACCCAGAGTTTTTAATCTCATGCCTTTAGGCCTTGTATCAGAACAGGAGCTGGCTGTTGCACTAGATTTCTGCACTTACACTTAGCGATTCAGTCACACCTGAATTCTGCTTAATATGGCTCAATCATGGTGACCTAATACTTAGTATTTCTAAGTCACTAAGCACATTGCAGATCTGTAGAGGAACAGTTGTTTAGCAAAAAGAAATATGTAGATAACACAGGTCTAGAAAAGTGTTTTTATCTGTTATTAATATATGAGTGATCATCAGCTAAAAGGCTTTTTAGTCAGAAATGTTACAGATTGTAGTACTTCTATTTAAAAATAAAGAGGGAACAAATAATAGAATAACCTGTTGCTATGCAATATCATGTAAGTAAGTTAAATGTTGGCAAAAATAATTACTACAAAAGATGTGAATAAGCATGTTATGTATGAGGCCTGTCCTGAGCTGCTTTAGCTGACTCTCATAGAACACAAATTTAACTGTGGAATTGATTATTTAGTGCACATTTGTGCAACACTTACACGATCATTGGTCCTGAAAATTCCTTTTGCTAATGAGCTTTATGTCATTTGATGTAGTTGTGTCTGTATTTTAGTATCTTCCATGCTTTAGGACATCCTGGATGTAACAAAGTAATGCTGACAAATCAGATTATTCAACTGTTAAGTTCTTGTGATCCCTCCTTCTCCATTATGGCTTACATTATCACAATACTTCTAATTTAAGCTCTTTCATTTGTTCAGAGGGGAATAAGTTTGAAGAAATATTGCTATCTTAAATTATATAGCCCAGAGGTAAGGAAAATAAGCACGGGATAAAGCAGGATCCAAAGCGCACAACCACTACTGCTAATTGTTTCTATATAAATAGCAGAAGATGGGCATGGGTTAATGGAGACATCACAAGGTAACTGTGAAGATAGCTGCTTAATTGTTGTTAAATGCATTGAAGATTTTTAAGGTAAAGAAAGTTTGAAAATGTTCAACAGTTTGGGGTTTGGGTTTTTTTGTTGGGGTTGTTTTTTTTTTTTTTTTCAGGTAAGAGGAGAAAGGAGGATATCATCCAAGTAAAATAGTCCCACAATATGTGTAAAAAAAAAAAAAAAAGAGAAAAGGGGATTTTTATAGTTTCCCATTGTAAAGCAGTATTACAGATTAGACTACCAGGTTCTTGTACTGACTGTATAAGTGTTTGGCACAAAACACAGCTAACCAAATAGCTATCAGAACGTAATTTCAGTATGTGCTATTAAATGTGAATAAGTATGCTTAGCGTACTCATTTTCACTAGTATTACTAAGAGGTCACAGAATATACTAACAGGAACAATGCTAGAAAAAGGGACTTTTTCCTAGGATGAGAAGGGTTGTAAGGAGTCAGTGCTGGAAATGCAGTGCTTTCCTCTTCTCCCTTTGTCCCCGTGTTTGGCTGGAGGGTTTTGCCAAAACAATTAGGATAGAAACATGATAGTAACCACTGTGAGGGTGGTGAGGTACTGGAACAGGCTGCCCAGAGAAGTTGTGGATGCCCCATCCCTGGAAGTGTTCAAGGCCAGGTTGGATGAGACTTTGAGCAACCTGGTCTAGTGGAAGGTGTCCCTGCCTATGGCAGGGGGGTTGGGACTAGATGATCTTTAAGGTCCCTTCCAACCTGAACCGTTCTATGATTCTGTGATTCTATGAAGTTACAGGGAACTTTTTACTATCCCAGCAAAAAGTTTATCTCAGGAGTTTTGCAGTCAGCTAAAGTGGTAATTGAGCTTAGGGTCTCTATCAAGCTCATATTCCTATGATTATTCTGCCTGGTAGTCACATACTGTCTCAGCTTACAAGCTAAACCATTGCAGCCAGTGAAAATGGCTAAAATGTGTAAAAGAAAAAAACAAAACCGAGACCAACCCTTTCTGTAAAGCCTGACTATAAATGACTTGCAGTGAAAGTAGCAGAGGATCCCATGCAAGGCCAGCACTAGCTGGTGTATTAGTGCAAGGTTGTACTGGTACATAAGCTAGAGCAACCGGAGAGGCCAATAGCTGATATTGATCCTACCAAACCTCAGGTGAGTTCAGCATTAGTTTCTCTTCCTTTACCATTACTTCTAGCCCCACAGGTGCTCTTTTGACATCATGAAATTACTGAATTCAGAAAGAGAAAGTAAGGCTACTTCTATGTGCCATATAATTACAATATTTCTATCACAGGATATGCTAGAGGTGCAAGAGAGCTTCTTATTTTGGGGACATTTCTGAGTGATAGTGAATGCCTACTGAGAAACAGACTCAGAAAAAAAGGCCACTGCTAAGTGTTGTAGTAAAGCTGAGGGGCGACCTCATTGCTCTCTACAACTTCCTGAGGAGGGGATGTGGAGAGGAAGGTGCTGATCTCTTCTCCCTGGTATCCAGTGGCAGGACACGTGGGAATGGTTCACAGCTGCGCCAGGGGAGGTTTAGACTGGACATTAGGAAGTATTTCTTTACCGAGAGGTGGTCAGACACTGGAACAGGCTTCCTCGAGAGGTGGTCGATGCCCCAAGCCTGTCAGTGTTCAAGAGGCATTTGGGCAATGTCCTTAACAACATGCTTTGACTTGATCAGCCCTGAATTGGTCAGGCAGTTGCACTAGGTGATCGTTATAGGTCCCTTCCAACTGAAATAGTCTATTCTACTCTATTCTAAACTGAATAAGGAAAAGGCTGTGGCTACGCAATGCTGTAGATGACATTGTCACAAGCAGTGACAATCAGGATGAATGGACAGCCAGATCATCAAAAGATCCTCACTAAGTAGCCTAGGCCAACTAGCTTTCCCACCAACAGCCTGTTGTTTCTGCATGATGTGGGAAGCAGAATTCCAGAGTCTTAGTGCAGGTTGGATGCAAACTATTGAAAAATTCCCAGGAACAATTTTGTCAAGACCTTTATCAAGGCAGATACGCAGAGGCTGATATTTTGCAAGCTTTCATTGATCTGACAAACTCATTGGATGTGGTAAGTTGCTGTGGTCTTTGCAGGCTCACAGGAAGTCCTTGTCTGTTTAAGAAAATTACAGCAGACTTTAGAACTGCTTCATATGAGTACAAAACCAAGTTCAACAGAATGATACTTTCCATAGGACAACTCAAAGAGTACATCTTATACCTAGTCTTGTTTATGCTGTTCAGTAAATAGTGATGTATATGATCACTGTGACCTTGAAACGAGTATTTGGATTTTTGAAATTCAGGAGTGTCACTTATTCTCTCCAGATAGTCTAGTGGGTCGAAAAAGGCTAAATGGACCAGATAAGAATTCTTGGTCATAGCTACACATGGGTTATCCACTCCAATTTCTGATTTACAGCTGCTGGGACAGAAATTTATTCTTATATAGAAAGCTTTTGATTTGGCTGTCACATGAAAAATTAGGGCTGCTTGAGGGAACAACAAAAAAGAGTGTCTGTGGCCCCTCTGAACTGAACTGCTTGTTTGAGAGCTGTTTATTTTGGGGATATTTCTGAGTGATAGTGAATGCCTACTGAGAAACAGGCTCAGAAAAAAAGGCTACCGCTGACAGGCACTTTCGAGAAAAGAGTAGTCTGGCATCAGGCTCTCCACCAGGTGTATTAAGGTTTCGTGCTTCTTTGTCATGCAGAGTAAGTCTTTGGGAGCTCGACAGAAGATAGGTCTTTGGACTGGAGGAGTTCTGCTATGGAGACACCAGCTTTCCCTGCTCTGGAAGATGCTGTGTGATGAGCTGATCAGTGGCAGTGTTACAACTGTATGTTCACCAAGGTATTACTGACTAAAGTCCAGCTGTGACAGACCAGAGACATTGTCCAGTTGAACTAAATACGAGCACCCAGTTCCTGTGCAGTGAGGCAGAATGGGGTTACAGGAAGCACAATTCCTGCCTGAGGGGCTTCTGAGACTGTAAACACTGTCCTGACTGCTTGCAACATAGTGCTTGACTTTTCAAGATCTCAGCCATCTGTAACACTGCAAGTAGGCTGCCATTTTGAGGGAAGACACGCCTCTATCCAAACTCTTTGACTGGAAAAGCATTCAAGTCAAAGGATGCACCTGGCAGCAACAGTGCATTGGCACGCATATTGAACAGCAGTGTAGATTATTTATTACCTGTGGGCCTGTGTGCTAACCTACCCTTATTTGCCTATGTCTCGTAATGCTGCCATCCTCAACTTCGAGGAATTTCCTCCAGTGACGTCAAGAATGATGTTAAATATTATATTGCCTCTATTTTTAAACTTAAATCTTACTGTAAATAATAAGCTTCTCACTACCTGAGTCAGAGGTGAACCTATCAAAACCACACTTGCTTACAATCTAAACAGGACTAAAATTTTGTGCTCCCACATGCACTCACAGAAATTTCAGAGATTGAAAAGAAATGTAAAAATGAGATGAAATTACACAAGATTCTCTGGTGGATGTGAGTGTGGCTGTTTAGAGAGTTTAGTGACCTGAATTATCCATTTTTTTCCTCAGATCAGGACAACAGAACAACACACATGCTCATTTTAATATGGTAATTGGCAGCATGAATAATTGAGTTAAACTGACAGTGAATGTAAATGTGTGCTAAGATTATACTGTGTAAGGCAGACCTAGGATGTTCATTTTATGTGGGCTATTGTCTGCAGCAAAGGGGCAGTATGAGGTGAATCAACAGCATCAGTGTTTTGAAGTGTCGCAGCCAAATCTGCCAAAGCTTGTCTGTCTGAGACATAGGTCTCATAAAAATTACTTTGCCTCCCCAGCTGCTTTTCTTTATAGCAGTAGAAGTACTGAGAAAGTCCTTTTATACCTTAGACTTTTTTTCCCTGTACTTACAGATAAAAACAGCTTAAGTTTTGCATAACACTCTCTAATAGAATGAGATTAAAGTCCTCCTACTAATTCTAATATTAATGGTTTTATGCATACATTAATATCTTGTAATATGAAAGTGAGAAGATGCACACCATTGTTCAAACAGGAGAAAAAGTTAAGGTCGTACCTTCAGGCACTTACAAACTTTGGGCCTCTTCCCTCCTGAACAAAGAGGAGTTCTACAGTTGTCTGTAAAAGATGCAGGACTAGATTCTAAATTATCCTGCAAAGCATTAAGGCTCTATTAAAGAAATGTACTTTCACTAAGGAGCTGAAGAAAAAGCTGCCAGTCTAACTTATTCCATATAACCAAGGGGGTGATTAAACGTTCCAAATATGCAGAAGTCAAATGTCCCATTTCTGCTTTAAATCTTTTCCTTTTATAGGCTGTGGGTTATACTCCCTGCTTTGAAAACCTGTGCTGTTTAGGAACAAGAATTTATTTACAGTTTTAAAAACTTGCAACTAATCTTGGATGAATAGTCTAAATTAACCTTTGGCAGAGGAGTTGTAATTTCTAAGCCAACACATAACTGCATTTTGCATTAGTTCAGGAATATTATTGGGTACTTTGAGGGGTTAAGAATGAAATATTTTCCATGATTCATATCTCTTTTAGCTTGAAAAGTCAACAACTCGATTTCAATGTAGCCAAAAGCGGTTTTCAGTCCAAAATGTCTCATTGCTTGCAATTAATTTGGGTTCTTGCAGTTAGGGTTTTGTATCACAATGCATTAATGCATGAAAGCAGCTGCACAATGAGTAGTGCCACATGTTTGAACTAAAAATAACATGTGTGTATTGTTGCTGCACAAACAGTTGTACATTTTGGTCACTGAAGATAAGATAATCTCTGTGTCAGAACAGTGGAGATGCATATGGCAGAATCAGATACATATTGTAGAATTGTGAGGGGATGCTTGTGTGCGCCTGCTTGTGCCACTTACCCACACCCCATCCTTTTCTGTTTTAGCAAGGATGCTGGGTTCTATTATTTAAACCCATTAAAAAGTACAGCAAAACTTTTAGTGATAAATATAATTAGGCAAATGGAAACAACTTCTGTTTTCCCTGAAATAAGGATTTTGGAACTTAGACAACTGACACGGTGCTTTAAGGAAGGGGAAAAAGGCTATGCTAGTTTAGAATTAATTCTGTCTTGCAGATATATCTATTGGAGGGGGGGTGGGAGGTGGAGAAACAAACAAAAAAAATGAAAAACAACCAACTGAAAATGGTATGCTTTCCAACTTGCTGAGCTCAATCCTTCTTCCACTTACAGATCAGTGTTTTGTGCCTCCACTGAAGAGTCTGTGCCTTTCAAGAAACTCCAGAAAATTAATTGTGGTCCCCATCCTGCTCAGGTACATAGAGTGGCTTGCCAATGGATGACTTCTTCATCCAAACATGGAGTAACCTTTGGGTCTCAAAAGCACTTGCTTCTACTTCCAGCCTTGCACCTTAATCTCTGCTCTCCATTCTGAAGTAAATTGTACAGAGGAAGAGTTAAAGATTATGTCTAAGTTTTTCTTTTTGTTCCTTATGTGAATCCAGTTCTGTGGCCTGCCTATCCTACTGTGCACAATAGTAGCTCTCCAGTGCCATACTGCACTACACTAGGGCCTGGGTCTTTGTAGGTGCTGGGAACTGCTGGTGAAGCACAACATAATGGAGGAGATAATACCAATTTCCATTAGAAGATAGCAGAACTGCCAACTATCACAGCTCAATAGGCACTAATGTCTTAGGCAAGTTGTTTATTTTCTAAGCTTCAGTACAGTTCAATGTGCTTAACTGTCAACAGCCACACCTGACAAGCTTTGGTTGCTGCCACTTGCTGCCTTTCAGCTGGGACCAATGTCTCCAGTCAGCCAGTTTGGATTATAAATTACCAGTGGAAATGATGAAGTTCCATTCCTGCGAGTAAGTCTTGATCTCATCTGACAGGATGCAATTGCAGGTGGTTATTGATTACCGAGTGAAACCTGTACAGTATGTGCCCTGTCTGAACATACTAACAGTATGGTAATATGCTTGAAAAAACATATCCAGTTATAGTACTAGCAGATAATTTATAATAAAGCATATTATAATTATGGTTTATAAACTAGGTCCTTATAACCATTTACCTGTCATTAGGTAAATGTTTAATGTTTACAACAGTTCTCTTATGTCTGTTAAGTTATATAGGTTAATGATAATGTATTATCAAGCTGATATATGTACTTGCTGGTTGTCTGTCTTCCAAAATGAAGTAGCAATTGCATATTGACAGTGGAGAAAGAGGGGCTGGGATCCTGCAGCTGAGCATGCAGAAAAGGCAGGAAAGAGTCAGAGAAGTGTTTAGTTCCCCATTAGGAAGAAGCCAAGAAAGCGAGGTTTTAAGTCCAGAGTATTAGCTATAAAGATACTTTGATATGTGATTAAAGAAACTGACTGCTGTTGCATCTGTTCCTGAGAAAATAGGAAATAAAAAGGGATATATTATAATTAGAATTACACCTAAACTTGCTTATTAACTACTTCTAAAGGTGAAGAACTCAACTATCGGCTATTTGAGCAAAAAAGAGTGATAGTATTCGAGTACTACTTTTTCTTATTTCAAACATTATCTCTGCTTTTAAGTGTGTGTGCCTTTGTCACTTTTTTTTTTTCTTTTTGTTTTGAGAGTGACACAATAGTAGTATGTGCCCATGGAAGAACTTGCAATGTACAAGGACTTCCATTCTATATTGGCAGATGAGTAGATGTAGTTCTGGCATCTCATTTGTGCTCACTAGACCTATACTAACAGTAAACAAACAAAGAAAAGCTGTGTGCTAGCAATTTTTTGTTCATACTTTTGCCAAGATGTACTTGTTTATGCACTTTCTCTGTGCCAGGATTTTCAGTAACAATGGTGTTAAAATGTAACCTCTTCTCCCTTCTTTTATAACTAGTAAGCTCATTTATTTTTCTTTAAATTGGATATTTTAGAACTGCTGTTATCAGTTAAAAGAGCTTCTCTTTTCTAGAATAATAGCATAGTTGTGTGTGTAAACCAAAAGTTCAGACTGCAAAAAACTATTGTAACGTGGAGCTAGAGAAAAAGTATGCTAATTTCACATTATATTAAAGATTTCTGTGTTTCTCCCTCTCTTTACCATAGTAAATTGTTTCAACTAATTTTAATGTACGTAGAAATTTCAAGATTCTGAATTCTGGATTTTTTTTGGAGAGGCTTAAGGACTGCCTACAGCCATCATCCCTGTACCTAAGATTTCATTCTTAAACTTTCTTTTATAGCACAGGAACAAAGGAACTAAAATATTTGTAAATACAGAAAAAGCAATAGGATTCAGATTCTTCAAGAACACCTAGGACTGCATGTTATGCGCCTTCCAACAAAATAAGTGGTATTAATCCATGAAAACTTTGCTATTGATTTAGATAGAAATTTTGATAACTAACCCTTGGCTTCAAAGCCTACTTTCCAACCCATGTACACCGTGGGGAGTACTTGGGAGGGTTTGGTGACCAACATGGAACCCAAACATTTAGGTTTCAAAACAGGCACCTAAATGCAGCTGTCATCACTTCTTCCCACCCTCCCATCTAATCCTTCCTTTCTCTTAGGTTTAGGCATCTCTTTTTCATTCAGAATCCACAGCCTAGAACCCTCTCTTTGTAGATTATGGAAAGAATGGAAATCTGTTTTGTATATAAAAGCCTTCTTGACTAGGCTGCCTGTCTGGCAGGTGGGGGAACTTCTTCCTAAGCCTGAAGAATGACTGAACCAGAAGGATTCAGACTATCTTGGAAAGTGGGCCCTACCCCTTTTTTTGGAAGCTGCACCAGCCTGCAGGGTGGAAAAAAAAAATGCACTGTTCAGTAAACCCAAGGGTAAGCATCAGAAGGTATGTGGTGACTTATTAGCTTATTGTTTGTCACCTGTCTGGGATGGAGAATACCCTAACTATGGCAGCATTTCATATTAAATAGTAGCTAAAGTAATATGTTTAGTGTTGGGAGCAGGAACTGAAGACTAGTGCTCACACCATGACCATTCCCAGATGACAATTTATCACTCTGTTTCCATTGTTTACTGTTCCTCAGGCTGTATGCATCTAATTCTCACTGTCACAAAGACACCCTATCTCTACAGCAGAAACAGAATATCCTCCCCCTACCCTCATTTTTGCACACTATCTGTGGTCTGACCACAGACACCAAATCAAACTTTCAGGGGCTTGGATTCAGGGAAAACTTGTTTGTGAATCCCAAGCCACCTCATGTGTGGAATAATTAAGAGGGTTTGCACCTCAGTCAGTATAGCAATGCTTTAGGCTATGCTTAGTTATGGTATATTTCTAGTAATCATTTTAGCTTTGCTAGTAAAAAAATAAAGGTGTATGTTGACTCCTAGTTGCTTAAACATATTACTTACTGGTTTCACATTGCTACTGTTTTTACTGCCTTGGACTTGAAAATGTCTGTATGCTATCGTCTAATTTGCTCTTTTTCTTCTTCTTTTCCCCTATCCTTGGGAAACTCAGCCCTTAGGAAAAATAAGATGCATCTGGAAACATTCAAAAGCCAAGATTCAGAGAAAAACTTTGAAGGGGAGGGCTAAGTACTAAGGCATTTTGGGTTCCAGGATAAAGCAGAGTAATACAGGGTTTTGAAAAACGACAGGTTTGGATTCAAACACCTAAATACTATTTCACGCTCACATTAAACACCTAAGTCAGTTTTACTTTTTCCTTTTCTTGTTAAAAACCCCTTATATTTTTTTTTAAAGTATTTTTATATATACTCAAGTTCCTACTATTGCAATTCTCTGTAAAACTGAACACATTTAATAATAGTGTAAATAATCTTTTAGGAAATTAAATATCCTGTTTTAGACAAAGCATCAGAATGCAATAACCAAGGATAAAGCCCCCCCAAAATCGTGATATCTATCATTCCTGGTGCATGAGGAAATTATATCTTCAAAGCTTTGTCTCAGGTGCTGTCTATCTTTGTAGACTTTTAAGGTCCCACAGTGAAGGCTACTGTACAGAAGGACAAAATAGATCTTCCTCATTAATTTCAGTGTCCAGGACATCAGACTAGTGGCTTCAGTGGTGGGGTTAGAGTACTGCCAATTTTCCTTGCTGAGGTTTTCCTTATAAAAGACTGAGCTGACCTCAATTCTTTTTTTCATTGGGGCTGCAGAGGAAACAAAACAGAAAAAAAATCATCTTTCCCCATTAAGAAGAATTAAGTGCATTATCTTCTGAAAGTGAGAATTTAACTCTTGGCTATGTTGGGTATTTTACCTCCTTAACCTGATGATTTTTGAAGTTCCCATTTTAACCAGCTTGCTGTCTTGGATGAGCATGATCTGAGTCAGGGATGAAGAATTTATTAGGCAGCAGAACATGGAAAATACATGTGCTGGAGTGTGGAACATGGCTCTCTAAATCCTGTTCTCTGTTTAACCTCAAATGTTTAGTCCCTGAAAATTGAGGATTACAGGGCACAAGTAATATCTAGTCTGGAGCTTTGGAAATATGTAATATATTACATATAGGTTTCTGGGTTTTATTGAAAAGAAAGAAAAAGGTGCTTTTCTTACATAGAGTAAGAAGTATTTTTTTTAATTTTAAATTGGTATTAAATTTGAAAACATGATAGGAAAACATGTTTTCTTAGTGGTATGTTAATACTGGACCTATTGATTCCACACATTGTAATGGTCATGATTTTGTGTGAACTTGAGAATTGTTTAAGGATAGTTATCTTGCCCAGTTGAGATAAGGCTGAAATGCATTCCCACACAACTGGATGTGTTGTCCTGTAGATGCGCTCTGTAAAGTAGCATAAGGAGCAAGAATGAAAAAGATGGGAAACATGGGGCAGAAAAAGTTATGAAAAGGGGGCTTAGGGCCTTTACCTTCTCTGTTTAAGATGCTGTTTCTGACACATGTCATTTACTCATCAAGATTAGGTTTGGTTTTTTTCAGTTTTACAAGTATTGTCTATGGAAGTGCTCCTTGTAAAGACAACCATTCCTTTTGTTAGTGCTTGTGAAAAAAAAAAAAAAATCACAATGACCACTGTGAAATGTGGAAGATAATTAGTAGCCTATCAATAAACACAAAACAAACAAAAAAATGGAGCTCTGAACTTCTAGTTCATTTACACTTTCAGAAAGCTGTAGCTTTAATAAAAATATGCATACTGTTCATACTGATTTGCAGGAAAATGATGTTTATGTAGGCCAGCTGCTGTGAGAGACACTTCTCTCCCATAAGAATATGTAGATACCCTAAATCCAGGACTGAGGCTGTAGCTTGGCTGCTACAGGCTAGCACTTATCCCTCCTCATGAAATGGGGTAATGTGGCTGGGGAAGTATTCACTAATTTAGAACTTTCTGAAAAAGAGGCTGTCAGAGGAAGCAGAGGTATGAGAAATCACAACACAGCAATGGAAGTCATTGGCCAAAACCCACAAGGAGAGAGGAGACTGAGTGATAGAAGAGGAGCTCCCAGAAAGCTGTGAGTATAGTCCTGCATCCTGTGCTGGACAGGAACCCCTGGGCAGTGCACTGCAAACTCCTGGTGAATTAGAACAAGTGGTACTGGAACAAGAGAGACAAATAATACAGATATCAAAGTAAGCAATTCTGCCTACTGGAACTATTCAAACCAGTGTGTCAGGGCCAGAACTACCAGCTTGTATCCCACTTCAGGAACCTGGGAGAGAAAAGAATGGAAAGCAGCATATGTAAGGAAAGATTAAAATCCATGGGTTTAAAAGGCACAGAACTATGTAATTTTTTTTTACATTGAAAAAGTTAAACAATGGGGTGCTATGTGATCAACCTGTGAATAAGAGCTGAAGCTCCTATCTGCATTTAGATGAGGCATGCTAAGAAAAAATGTGGGTATGCTGTGTCTGAACCACCTAGAAATGCTGCTTAGGAGTATGAATTTGACCAAGAAGTAGGAAAACTAGTCTTCTAAAACAGGAACAAGTCTAAAACAGGTGAAGTAGGGCACTAAAGATCAGTATTGATTTCACAATGGCAAGTAACTGTTCAATCAATAATATGGAAGGCTGTTGATTCTATTTTTTTTATTTGTTTCTTTGTTCAAGTGAAATAAGTTATTTGCAGGCAACGCGTTTGCAGTAAACAAGTTTGTTTCTATGCACAAACAAGAACATTCTTTGCAGCAGCTCTTCACAGAGGATAGTTTTGGAGGGCTTGTTTTGTTCTAGGGTTGTTTTGGTTGGGTTGTTTTTTTAACTAGTAATCCCAAAGGAATCTAAATATAGATAGTGTGGATCTGAATCAAAAATTGTTTCCTCTCAGTTTGTTGAGCTGACAAGCTGCAAGTTTAAAAAAACAAAAGGCAATTTAAATCTAACTGTAAAATGTAAACTATAGTCAATCTAGTGAAACCTGGTTCATGAAAAAGGGATGAAAACAAGCGTGGAGTTCCATTAGGAACAGTAAGACATTTATACAGGGAAGAATAGAATACTGTTAAGCTGTTTAGAAAAGTTACTGCAAATGCATTATAGTAGTATTAAAGCGTTAATGGGTTGTTTACTTTTAAAACTTGCAAAGATTAGTGCTTTGTACAAAAGCACTAGTGGCTTTCACTTGAGATACCTTGTTGCCTGAGTGTGGTTTCAGTTAGCCTAGATTGTGGCAGCTCTGCAATCCCTTCCTAGGGGCTGGCAGCATGTACTGCTCTCTTTTCCTTCCTCCGGTTCTCTACAAATTGCACTTCTGAACTCTAGATTGCTAGGTTCAAATGCTGTGTCACAAGGATAGCAGGTTAAAGGGTCTGTTTGTTCCTTTTTGTATTTGGAAAAGCAGAATGAGGAAAATAGTTGTATTAAAAAGGCAAAAATAAATCACCCTTTCCCAGGCAAAGCAAAGTAATGATAGCAAGTTCAAATCAACAACAGGAGCTGGAAAGGAATCTTTTCCCTGTTCAGCTAGCCTTCTCATGTGAGTGCTTTCCATAAAGAAACATCGCTGGATTTCTCCCTTTTTTACATTCCTAGAGAATCTGTTTTAGAGAGAGGGGTCCTACTCTCTATGCATTATAATGTCAGGACTCAAGCGCACTTGTAGCTTATGGTTCAGGGTGTTCTAGTGCTATAAGATACATAAATCCTATCCAATACTTGGGAGACTTGTTACTAGCTTCCTTGTCAAATCCAGACTCAGTAACAGGCCACACAAGAACAGTAACATCTGTGATTGTTATGCAGTAGAAGCTAAACTAGCCCGTTTACAAAAAGGAAGCATCATTTTTGGGGCAATCTTTGCTCAGACTTGCTTATGCTTGAGCAGTAGTAGGTTAAGGCAGCTATATACTATTTCAACTTTATGTTATTTCAGCTTTTATTTCTTTTTAATCTCTGACCAGAAGAACAAGGGATAACCTATTGTCTGCAGAAATTATCTGGATGTGAACAGTGCCATATAAGCCTACAAAAACCTGTTGACCATTCAAACAGTAATAAATAGCAAATATTTCTAACTTTTCCTGGGGGTTGGGTGGGGGCAGGGCAGAAAATAAGGGTCTAGATGCAGTACTGGGACATCAGCCTTCTGAATTTTAACAACTTTATTATGAATTGGTATACAGGCTGTTGCCAACACTTGTTCTTCAAGTTTTTCAATGAACTTTTGTTGTTCTTCAGCATTGGGTTTCTTCCCCCAGATTTGTTAACCTCCTTTCTGTCTTACCTTTGCTGCTGCTCTTTGCTTACAGTTTCTTTCAGCCATGGACTATCTGAGAAGTGTGATAATATGAGTATTTACTCATGGCACAAAATATTCAGTGGTGTGCCAGCATTTTTTACTGTACTAGCTGTAGAGATAAGAACAAGGTATATGCTGAGTAAACCCTCTCATTTTTGAAAGGAAGACTTGTACCATCTGAAAAGGAAGAACAAGGAAATCAGATCCTCTGTTCAGTTGGGAGCTGTCCTTAAAGTGAGCACTGCATCACATAGCTAATTCTCAGGCTTATATACATTTGGCAAGTCACTGTAGGTGGGATTGTTATCTAGGGCTTATCCATACAGCTGCATTATACAGTTGCTCATTGATCCTCAAGATCATATTAGCATCAATAGCATGACTATTTTGAATGATAAATGGGCACACAGGAGATGTGGCACAAATTTACAGATAACAATTGGGAATGGAGCAGAACTTACCTAGAGAAGAACTTAAGTGTTCTTCCCAGGGAAACTTTTTTGTCATGTGTTTTTATGACTGTAGCTATAGTAAATAAGCTTATGCCATTTCTGATCCTTCTTCTACCAACTCATTTCTTAACAAGGACTTCTCTTTTGAATCACATTGGAAATGAGCCACAACTTATTATAATATGTTTTAAATTTGAAAAAGTTATGACACATTAGAGAGAGCCTGGAGTTGTTTTTTCAAACAAAATTATTCCTCCTCTTCTTTTCTATTTCAATAGTATGTAATAAAAAAAGAAAACAAGAAAGTCAAATTTAACCATGCTGCTATAATTACTACTGACCCAATTTCCTAGAAGGCTCATCACATAACACAAAAAAATTTGGAAAGCTTATTTTGTGTTTAATATGGCTTCTGTCATTCCTGGAGGATAAGTAGCCATATCTGATAAGAATATTGTACTTACATTTTAAGTAAGTTTATCCCACTTCTGGAGTTCTGTTTCCATTTAGTGTATTCTGCAAAGCTAAGAAAAAAATAAATAGGACCAAATTAACATGAAAAAAAAAGTTACTTAGCTGACAGAAATGAAGACTTTCATAGCAGGTCAGGTCACCATTGCTTTAAGCCATTGGCAGGAACTGGTGTTTTCAAAGATGATGTAAATTAGTCCTTCTCCATGTTTAGAAATCAGTATAATGTAGGTCAGTTGCAGATTTCTTTTGCCTGTTTCCTCACCAATCTACAAAAAGAAGTGCAGTGGCTTGAATAAGTCTGTAAAGGCAGTGTTCTGTTGGCCAGAACACCTCATATGATACTATGCCTTCCTTCAGGTAAGTATACCAGACAAGTTAGTTAGTTCTGAATGCTAAAGTCAACATCTGTGCTTTTTGGGATATGCAGCTATGGTGAAAATGCTGCTACAAGTTTTTAAATTAATTTCTATTTTGCTTAGGAAAAAGTATATGGCTCAGAAGTGCAGTTTTGGTGTCAAAAAGCTAGGTGAGCACAGAATAATTGTTCTTCATCATAGGTATAGCCTTTCTATGTATTACTGTGTACTAAATTCTTAGTAAAATCAGTGGTAATTAAACGTTAATATTCCAAATGCTAGTTGGCTTACAAGTTTAGGTCTGGCAAACAGATTTGGAAGTGACAAGGCAGCACGCACATAAAAAAGCCTGGACACTGAATTTAGTAGTAGAGACTGTTGAACCCCAGGCTTCACTGCAGTACCCTGTGGCATGGTAGGCTTAGCCCTGTAGGTACTCTTAATATTCTGATTTGCCATCCACAAGAGTATAAAGAAACAGAGTTCTAATATTTTATTCTTAAGTCCTTTTTATAAATATAGCTAATCAATTCTTAGTATTAATGATAGGTACATAAATATACTGTAAATATACATATTATTTCATATTAACTCCATTCTCAATATTGTACTGAACAATGTGGTAACTGTGCAGTAAAAGCCAAGATGAAGGTAGGTCTCCTGCAGGTCGTCTTTCTGCAGAAGTATGCTTCAACACTTGGAGCTATTTTACATAGGATTTGAGCAACAGTAAACAAAGACAGACTAAAGATGCTCTTCAAGCCTTATCCACAACAGGATCTCAGTTTACCACCAATTTTATGATCTGTCTGCCACTGTCTAAGCTTTCAGAACACCAGAAGGGGCAGGATATTTGGACTGAGAAGCTGGATAACTGCAATGCTTGGAGAGTCTGAATATTTCATGGTCACTGGGAATTATAATCCTTGATCCTTCTAGAAATCCTGTCCCCAAAATCATTTGAATTTAATACAGCTATGAGGTCCCCTAACTTGGAAATAGGGTCTCCTCTCCTTCCCCCTCCAAAGATGCCTGAGCTACCTCCTTCTTGTCAGCTTTGTTCACTGGGTAACATAAAACACCTGCACACAAGTAATTACAAAAGAGTTTAAGTCACACAGAGCTAAGGTATCCACTAGAAACAGAACAGGACCCACGTACTAGTCTCAGGCCCCTGCTGCCACATGGATTTGGCCTGAGAAATACACGCCTCTGCTGGTGGGTGGTGGAGGGCAGCTGAGCAGGTGGGTGATGGACACAGGCAGGAACTTTGGCCCTCTGACACTAGAAAGTAGCTAAGTATAATTTCAGGCCCTGAATGTATGTACCAATACATCTAAATCCCTTTGTGTATATAACTTCATTCTGCAGCCTGCAAACACAATAAGTTGCACATCAACATCCACTCAAATGATTTCTCATATTTGTTTGCTTCACTACAATTGAAGTGTCAGCATTCTACTAGTACAATATGAAAATCAAGTCTCATTTTCAAGTTTAAACATTATAAATCCTCTCATCTTTTTCCTAGTCAGAGAAAACTGTTAAATGCATTTCTTACTCAAGCAATATTTTAAGAAACTGCATTCATTCACATGCCCTAGTTCATTTTATTAAACATCTGAGTATTATGGCTTAGAACAATTAGCAGTAGAAAAAAAGAGAAGTCAGGATAAAGGCATTTACAGTGGTTATTATAACATTTCATTAATGGAAAGCTCCTGTATGCAGGTGAGAAGCTTAAAACATTTTTAGTATAAATAAGCAGTGGAACTGCACAATTAAGTATAAAATGACTTTAAAAAAAGAAAAATCTAACTGACCCAGTGTTATGAGCCTCTAAGAAAAGAACCTGCAGAAATATGTACTGTAGACTTTCCATAATAACTAACTACCACACATCAACTAACACTGCATGCAGCATTTCCTTCATCATTTAATTATGGTTATTAGTTACATATAGACAACACAACTCTGGGAAATAATAAAAAACACAAATCTGATTTTTTTTTTTTTTTTTAATAAATAAAACCCACTTAAGACCACTTAGCCAGCAGAACCTATAAATAGTATTTCACATATTGAAATACAGGCAAATTATGGACTTTGGCTTATGTATGCTTCTCTTCAAAAAGGATGGGACAAACAAGGAAAAAGAGAGGATGAACAACTTTGTGAGTGACATAGTCACTCATTTGGGGCAATATTTTATCCAATATCAATTTAACAGGAGGAGCCCAGACTAGCATCCATAATATCTTAGCTCCCACTTGCATCTTTCCTGGGGCTATACATTTGTGTGTGTTTACCATTGAATGCTCTGGCCCTGTATGCTGTAACATCAACCTGGGGTCTACGCCTTTCTTTGCCTTGCTGCTTAAATGAGCTTTGCTCATCCACTCTCTGAAGTGGGAGAAATGAAGAAGCTCCAGCCTTACTTTATTCAGTGAAGGGATAAAACTGAAGCAGTTGGAAGTGTGTAATTATTATAACTAACAATAATTGTTTTTTTTCTATTAAAAGGAAGTACCAAAAGAAATTATTGCATAAAAATTTGGTTTATAAGTCTTGCTACAGACTGATATTTCAGTCCTTTGCGAGTTCCATCCTCTCAAAGGATATTTGTATTGGCACTTCATTGTCCTTTCCCACTCAGCCTCACTAGAGTTGTTGGGAACTGATGTTATTTGGGAGGGTTTATTTCTTAAAATATCTCCCTCTGTAACGAAGCTCGTAACATAAGGGAAGGCCAAGCCAAGAAAACTAATATAGTTAGAAAAGAAAGCAGAGTAGAGGAAGTTACAGCCAGTACTTGTGTACACACTGGCTGTGGTAAGCAGGACACTTTTCCCTTTGAGATGTTTTGTGGCTTTAAGCAGGTTAAGTGGAACACCTCTCTGGTATGGGACTATGAAAAAATGTAGAAATCCATTCTGGTGCATCTTTCTTCAACACTAGGTGCTCTACAGTCAAAAAGCAAGTATAAACAAGAGTTTTGACTATACACATTACACAGGCAGGATAATATTAGGCTAAACAAAAACTTGACCCCATGGAAACCACTAAATAAATGTTTCCCTTGAGGGGAAATGTTTTCTACTTCCTGCTTTCAACACTAGATCTTTTTTCAACTCAAATCTTTTTTCCTTTGCATCCAGAAAAAAATGAAAGAATAAATTAATATGGGAAGGTTTCTCCATCAAAACAGTGCCAGTGACATCACTACTCTGTCATCCTCAACAGAATTATTTTCATTATGTTCTTTGCAAGCATGGAGAACAAATTCATGAGAAGACGATCTGTTACTGTGTAGTACTGCACCTGCTTAGCTGTCTTAATTTTTTATATTGTACAGCAGAAATGTCATAATTGGTATGGCAACTGACACAGTAAAAATGGCAGAAAGAGTGAAATGAAAGTTTGTACTGAAGCCTTAATCTACACGTAAAACACAAAGTTTTTGTCTGGAAACTGATGGGGAATGTTTCCCTCAGCTAAAGACCTCAGACCTTGCTTTAAAGCCTCTAGCCATTCAAGTAACTGTTGCTCTGGTGACCTGTGGCTTCTTTCTTTGTAATGCTACAGAGTAAATGGTTATGATTTCGTTTTTGAAGTAATGTGTTATTAAAAACAGCATTTATATGGAAGAAAAAATGAAACAGTAGTATTATTGAACATCTGCCGTACCACAGCATATTACGTAAGGTGTGCAAACTAACTTGCATCACCTGTAGCTTCCCTCCACCCCAAACTTTATTACAAATGGCTGAAAAGAGTCACTGTGCCTTCTAAGTTCAGTCAGAAAGTCACACAATGAGAAAGGGCTGCTGCTTGTCAAGATAAGAACCTCCTACATTGCATTAGCATGCCCCTTGACAAGTGAAGACCAAGATTATGCACATCGGAAAATAATTAGACTATGGGAAAAGAATTACTTCCCTGAGGGAGTATGCAAATATAGTAAAAGTGTCTATAATCTCTCAGAAATCAACAACATAATAAGTGAGGCATATGCTACATTTACAGTTGTTTTCAATTTACCTTTTAGCAACCCCCCATAAGATAATGTTAAGATGCAATGTATAAGAGAACAGAATTTCACCATGGGCATTTGTTTTCTAATATTGAGATATATATAGATAATGCTTCTCATTAGAATACACACACAGAGAACTGTTTTACATGCTAGCTATCTGCACCTACTTACTGATATACTTTTTACAAGTGTTACTCATTTCTGTCTCTCACTTTAAACAGAAACATACCTTCCCACTATATGAACATGTGTCAGATAGATAGGATTATAAATGTTTCATTATTATTCTCATAGTGAAAGACTGCATTCAAACACACTAGCTTTTAACAAAAGCAGTGTTCTCTTTTCCTTGGCCATTTCCCATCTCATTTCTGGTTTTGGCTACAAATGCAAACCATGAACTTTAGTTCACATATAATAGGATGGATTTTGGTGATAGAGCCTGAACACCCAAACTGAAATGACAAACTGCATTTGATGACCAGTATGAAACTGTTAAGTCTTTGTTGTAGAGCTGGCTAAAGCTACAATGCCCAAGGAAGGGTATCAGTTTAGCATCTTCCTTCCCAGTCCTCCTAACTGTCAGAAAAGGCGGCAAGATTTGCTACCCCGCAACCTTAGGGGCTTCCTCTTACACAGCAACCACTGGTCAGGCAGGCATGAGCAGGCAATTAACAGTGACTTTCAGGGCTGGAAAGAGAGATTGAATTGTGGCACAGAAAGCATATTCAGTGCCAGACACATCCAGGCAGGGAAGATGGAAACACATCAAACGAAGCCTCATACCTCACCCACACAACCAGCTTTTGCTCAGATCCTTATGATTTTGAATTACTGGATTCTTACTCAGTCTTTGAATTCACAGTTAATTTTCTGAAAGGCTAAATTAGTTCCATGGGAAGTCGTGCTTTTCCAGGTTGTATGAGCATAGGCTAGAACAGACCAGTTCACTGCTCCTGAGGCACTAAGAATGCACTGGGTTAATAGTTACCACACACATACAAATCCCAAGTTCCATTTCCCTCATCACAAAAAAAAAAAAAAAAAAAACCAAAACAAAAACTGGGAAAAGAAATCTGAAAAAAAGAAAAAAGATACTGAAAAAAGCTTAGTCTCTAACAGCAGAAACATTAAGCTGTTTCCCTGATGTGAAAGACCCTAGGGAGAAGAGTATGTGAAGCTGCATCTACCACATCTTACAGAAGGTCTTAAACATTGCCCCTTGGTATAAGCAGAGGAGGAAGAACAAGCATCCCATTCAATACACACAAGATCCATTGCCATCTGCATTTTCTAAAACCTAGAACAGCAAGTTAGAAAATCCATTGGGATTTTATTCTGGTGCTTCTGAAAGTCTTCATCAGCTCTCAGTTGAGCTTCTGCACTCACTTGTGGCTCCAGCCAAAAAGAAAACTAAGTCAATCTACTGTGTGTTGATGAGACCCTCACAATAGATTTTTCAACTCTGTTAAACTGTAATTTCAGATCACAATTAAGTAATTCTGGGAACCCAGTGAAGTGCATCTGATATACTGATACAGTATGGGAGTGCTACAGTCCCTTGCTCCATAGCCATGAAGGGCCTTTACACCATGAATGGAAAACAAAGTCACAGAACCCTTTTATATCATTCCAATAAAGCCTCACCACATTCAAAGCCTCATAAATTCTGTTACTTGAAAAGCAACAGAACATACTCACATTGCTTTCAGTAGAGGAGGTGCTGGAAAGGGCTTCTTGTTTCAAGAACTTTTGTAGAGGGAGTTATAAAAACAATGGTAAATCTTTCCTTCGCCTCCATTAAATATCAGAGTACAAAACACTATTATCTGATTTCTGTCCATGCAACGGCATTGCATTTCCAGCAAAGATAGTGAAAGCAACAAAGTGGTAGAGAAAAAAAAATAAATTAAAAAAAAAAAAAAATCACTCTCTTGAACAGCTCTGAATGCAGAAACAAGCAAGAATTGAGGTTTCATCTCCTAGATTTAGCGAAATAAGAAATCAAAACTGTTGCAGAGATTTGATTCTGAACAAAATACAATGTGGAAGGCAAGAGATGGTTGCATTTAACATGCTGCTCGCATCTCATTCCCCACTTTAGCAGAGAATTTGGTTCTCGTTCACTGTACTAGAGTCCTTTTTTCACTTAGTTTTCCGATACATTGGTATCTCTCTGCTACTACCTGAAAGTCTGTTGTTACCTGTGGATAACGGGAAGCGTATTACAATTTTCTTTTCCACTGTCTTTTATATTTACTGAAAAACTGCTACATCTTGTGGGGTCTAGAAAACTTGTAAAAATAGAGACAACTCCCCTAACTAATGGTAATAACATTTGAAAAACAACAGTCAACCAACCAAAAAATTTCACAAACCTAGAAGCATTTGAATTTCCTTACATAATTTTACTGGTATACCTTTTGATACAGCCAATGCACAAGGCTACTTCAATGGTACTTATAATAGGTTCTGAATATTAATATTCTTATCATTTATTAGATGCTTTTTTCTAACTGTCATTTTCAGAGGCTTTTATAGCTAGATGCATGATATGAAAAGCAATTCAGAAAATGTCTTTTGCAGCTTTAAATATAAAACACACTATTAGGGAGATAGATTCACCTTCTGAACCAGCCAGCAAAACAAACAGATATAACACAGAACTGAGAGCAGAAGGATCTTCAGGAAGTCATAGACAGAAATTATTATTTTCTCTACATCTTTCACAGCTTTCTTTTCTGAACAGCCAGGCTCCCAGACTTGGGGGATTGCTGGTATACCATCCCTATACTCAAGGCAGATTGAAAGCTTTCATTCAAGAAGAAATTAACACATGGCAACACACATCAGCTTCTGCTAATGAACCCTATAAATCAAGGTTCATTTATATTCAGAAATAAATATCTTTCTAACATTACAGACGTTATCTATACCTTATACATACACGTGCACAAGACAAAATGAAGTCTAGTGCTTTTAGCAATCTTTAGTTTTGGAATAAACACCAAGAAGTCTGTTCCCATAATTTATTTTTTAAAACATGTTATAAAACAGTAGCCACTTAATTATTTTCAGAGGAAAAATGAAACTTTTCTGAGATTTAACTATAAATCTACTCAGCATAAGTTGAGGAAATATTTAATGATTTTTTCATGTGCAGGCAGTCTGCCTTTATACAAATGTACATAGTAATACATCACACTTACAGCTGAGCATATCACCTACAGCTCAACAGCAGCACCTCCATGATCGGAATATCTATTTACAACCTACTGCTCATTTAATTTATACCACTTGAAATGTAAGACAAGCCTTTAAAAAACACATTTAAAAAAAAAATAAAAAGTTCAAGATTAAAAAAAAGGGGAAGGGAGCTTAATGCAGCTTTTCTTGCTGTTTGGGATGACTTGACTTGATTGCAATATTCATAAGTGACACAGTAACATTTGTAAGATGGCAAAGACTATACAACACCATTTGAGTTTTCTAAGCCCGACCACTATTTGGTGCTACAGTGTACCAGAAACACAGACAGAATCCAAAGCTCTACTTCTGACATGGCATTTCACCTGACTGATGGCACCCCAACTGCTAACTTGATGCTTGTCTGAGGTAAAAATCACTTTTCAGGCCTGCCCTGCTCTTTGGCTTTGCATACTTTACATGTCCCTATACAGCATATTTTATACAGTGGGCCTTTGTGTAGTTTTGTGTAAAGTTCCAAGGACATGGTTGTATGTTTTTTTCTTTTCTTTTTAAATTTAGTTTGGTCAGGTTAATCTTTAAAGTTTACTTTGTTCCAAAGAGTCTGAATGGATGAATGTTTGATTACAATGTTTGAAAGCTCTTACCCATTTCCTTATTTGTGC
>NW_010972576.1:4319436-4330585 GCF_000737465.1 Haliaeetus leucocephalus | reverse complement strand
GGCGGAGGAAAGATTCTTTTAATAAGACATTCCCTGCCATGAGAATATTTTGAAGAGTTGCATACATTGCTTTAACAGCGGCATAAGTCAAACCATAAACCAAACGTTTCACTATTTGTAGTTTCCTTTGCTAAGCATAAGTATCATCTTTGAGCATGATACCTTATTCTGTTTGGAGTTCAAAACACTTTTCTAATATGTTAAGCCACTTCCCACAAACTTCACTCTCAGGAAGTTTGAATTGGCTGCTTTTCCAAAGAGGTTTGAAGGATGCCAGTGTTCTCAGCTTTGTAAACTCAAAATGAACTTGTATTCATGTTTCAGATCAAATGAAGGGCTTGAGTTTTGAATTTTATTTTTTAATCACTGCGGTAGCACTTTGGAATCCAAATATCCAGTTCTGATTTTTTTCCTTTGTAAGCGCTGACTCTCATATTTTTGCCTAGTCCATCTGCCAGAACCATTAGCTTCAGACATTTCACAGCAGAAATAGGCAAACACAGATATTGCATTTCTAAATCAGAGGCTGGGGGAGAACTCAGAAAGGCTCCATAACAATAAATAAAACAAATATTAATGGTAGCTGAAATAGCTGATACAGAGTGGTATCTCCAAACACCTCAATAGATCCACTGAAATATGTCTCAAATTTGTTTTTCCTTTTAGATGATGCTTATTAAATATACAAGCCTTAAACATTTTGAGTTGAAATAGTATACTAAATAGCAGTAATAACAGCACTAGTAGCAGCAATGTACTGTTCTTTCCTCTGGAGGAAAACAAACTAAACAAACCAACCAAAGAAAAGAAACAAAACAAACAAACAAAAAATCCCAACCCACTTGTTATCCCAAGGATTTCTAGAGCAGTATCAGTTCAAAAGTAGATTTTGAAGCACAGCCACTCACGGATATAACAAAACAATTTTTACAAGTACCCTATGCAAACGGTGAGCAAAAAAACCCTAATAATACAAAAGAGAACACATTTGATGAGTAACTAAAAGTCTTAGGCCCAAATTCTAGCATAGTCCTACAGACCACTGCTTGGGCTGTAGATTTGAGAGAGGGTGGTCTCAGGCCCAACCAAGCACAGTCTACTATTGTCTGCAAGTGGCTTTTTCTGGAGGATAATATTGACATTTGCCTCCAAGCTTTAATCTGTGCTCATCACTGTCATATTAGATGCATATCAGTCTATTTCCAGGAAGAGATCTTTTTAGTAGTCATTCAGAAAACCATAGGAGTCCACTGATATCAAACAAGGGTCACATCCTGTAGATACATAGGCTTGTCAGCCAAGGGGGCCATCGTCTACGCAGAAATACCATGAAACAGCCATCGTTCCTATTTTTAGCTGTGAACTAACTGAAGACAAGGGTGGCTAACATCTATAACCACTTACTGAATTGCATTACATCAGTTTACTCTTCCACAAGAGCAGCGTCTCCTAAATTTCACCCTCCTTGCAGATGATCTCCTCTCCTACCTATGAGTGTTTTCACCTTCTGAAACAAAAGTCAGTATGACCCAATTGCCAGATGTGGATTTAGGAGAATACAGGATTTCCATTCAGTCACTAGATAAGATTCTTTAAAATAGGGGATAGAAAAATGTTCCGAATGAAAATGCACACAGAGCCAATGCTGCTGCCTACTGATTGTCAGTCAGCTGGTGTACACAGCCCACTGCGCTGTTAGAGACAGCATAACAAACTCCTCTCAGTGACTGAAAGGATGAGCAGCTAAGCTGAATATATTGCTTTTGCCTTCATACCTCACATGCACCAGACACCACCCTGACATATCCAATATGTTCTGAAACATATTTAGATGTAGCAAATTAGTTACAGCATATAGCAACAAATGTCTATACCTAGAAATCAGATGGAAAGCCTTTCAGAAGCTTGAAGTGTCTCCCAAATTGTTACATTATTGAAAGAACTGTAGGGGATAAAGTTTTACACATTTTCTGTGTTTATTAATTTGAAGGGTTGGATGTTCGGGTGCTTTAAAAAAAATGCTTTAGAAGAAATGAAAAGGAAACCTTAGCAGTCTTCAAAGAAACACTGCTACTACCAAATGTAAAACAGCACTATAAAACAGTCACAGTCACATCATTTAAAAGTTGTTTTTCACGTAACTGAGCTGCACTACAATAAATATTCTGGACAGTAGATGTCCTAATTGTAATTTGGCAACACCCTTTGGCTGCATCAACCTAGTTAAATAAAGTGTCAGACAGTTATTGAGTAAAATCTACTTTACAAGGCAAAGAAAATACCTTGAGATATGCAGTAAGCAACAAACATACACTATTAGGTTTTGCTTTTGAGATAAAACAAACATAATAACTGTGATTCTGCTAAAAGTTCCACAGTTTGTTTGTTGTTTTGTTTCTTTAAATAATACTTGTGAGGTTTTGCTTGGCTTAATGACATGGACAGTTAAAACAATCCCTGAACTGTGTTAATGTGATGTTCCCAGTCAGGGAATTCATCAATAAAACTGGTGAATTCATTCACAAGATAAAAATAACAATACAGTTCGGGAGATCAAAGATAACCTCCATCACTGACCAGCGTTTGAAGGGCAAATCCATTATACTATGTAAACACAAACGTCAGATAAGCTTTTTTTTTTTAATACAAACAATAGGCAAAGGTGCTCGAAAAAACTGAGAGCCTATAAATTTGAGACAATATATATAAATGGATTCAGACTGTTTCCATGTACATCCAGTCAGTCAATCCTACCCTCCAGACTCAAGCTTTGCTGGCCAAATAAATGCAACCCATCATTTTATTTACTCTAATGCAAGGGAGAAAAAGGTAAAGCGGGACCGAATGCTACAATTTAGAGTCCAAACTATAAATAGCTTTAAGTTTATAGAAAATATAAACCAGGGAACCGAGCATTTCTGGACAGCAAACACAAGGACTGGTTTTAGACAAATGTATGCAGTATGTCTTAAAATAACTGACAGTTTTACTTTGTAGTTTTACTTCACTGTTTTTCCAAGGTATTTTGGAAACTTTTGAAATATGTATTCTCTGTAGAGAATAAGTTTCAGTCACAAGAAAAAACTTATTCCACCACTGCATAGGTCTTTTCAATAAGAAGAGACAAGCTGCAGCATATTCAGAGTATCAGCTTATCATTGTCTAAAATTATCCAATATATCCAAGAAAATTTAAGTGGGTTAAAAATGTCATGGAAATAAACAATCGCTCAAAGTTTGAGAACTCCTTGCTCCTAGGAAGTGCCAGAGATGCCAAAACAGCTTACACAGGTCAGAAGCAAGAATTCAATGAATTTATTCTTGATACAGAAACACTACAACAAAGGAAGAGTCAGATTTCTTGTCTGGCAGATCCTGGAAATACACAGAACCAAAAAGGTATTCAAATCAGACCATCAAATTATTTAAAAAAAATCAATTAAAATATATGTCAGAGTGGCTACTAGATATTGGGGGTCAGGAAAGTAGCGAGAACAAGACATATCTGAACTGACTGTTCGGAACGGATTCACATCTAAGTAGTTGTCTCCAGCTACTAATATAACTTCATTCTAAAGCTCACACAAAATGTGCAGTAGTCAGCATGTGTTAAATGAAAGTTTCTGCTCTGTACCATCAAAACCATTTGACTACATCCCTCCACACAAATACCTGTAAGCATTGTTAACTAAATAATTACTGATACTAGATCTGAACCAGGTCACTAGGATGTTTTGTTTTGAATCCAGCCTAAATGAAACCATCCAAGTGGGCCATGTTAAGATGTCTGCTTTGAAAACCTACAGATTCTGGATGTTAATTCAGAAGACAACACATTATAAAAGAAAATAGCAAAACATAGGCTGCAGCTTTTGGACTGCACATGCTTTGCTTGTCAGGTTATACTCAGTATTTCAGGCTGGTAAACCTTATCAGGTGAGATGAACAGATTCAGGGGGACTTGGGGTGGTGGAAAAAGGAAACACTACTATGAGCTTTTCCCTTACCGTCCCTTCCAGTCACATCCTCATAGCTAAACAGTTCTCTCTTTCAGTAAGTCACATGACAGATGTTAGCTGTTAACCCAATTTAAGCTATTTTTGTTTCTTTTCCAGTATGTTCCGATCAGCAGCATGAACAACAAATAGTGTCCAGCAACTGGCATGTGGCAGATGCCTGAATACGTTTTTCATCACCTTTCAATATCCTTGACTCATGCATCCTGTCTGAGCTAATGTTAGTTTCCTGATTGCAGCATGTCTGCACCCTTGGACTCTCAAAAAGGGCCTGAGCCATCCCAGAAAGCTCACTTTTCCTCTCTGGACTTCAGATTCACTATGCTTTCAGTGACTGTCTCTCAAAGCTACCTTGTTATGCCAGTTCACATCTGGAATCTCTGGATTTACACTGGTATAGCAGTCCACTGTTTTTCCTCTAATTTTAAAATAAATCTAGACCATCACATAAAAATACCATTCAGTTCTGACTTTATTTGACCTCTAAGAAAAAAATGAGCTACCACCACCACCAGTTCTACTCATCCTACTACCATTATTACATTATCACATTCTCCTGCTTGAACGAAATGCCCCCAAACCAGATCTGAACCAGAATAGACCCATTCCTTGTGAGGTACTTGTGTCTTTATTTCCCTGATACTCTGAAATCTTCTCTCCAAATTGCTGTCATGTTCTAGATACTGTAGCAGTGATTTCACATTGCTTAAGACCATTTCTATTTCTACAAGTACAAAGATGAAGTATGAAGTGCAATGAGGGTTAGTCCAAGGTGCTGAGCTTTGAAAGTAAAAGGATGCCTGTTAGAACAGAAGGAAAAATTAACAAAAGAAAAAAAAAAGTAGATTTATTTTTAGCTCCGATTCAGGAATATCAGCCAGGAACAGAAAGAAAAGAACAGGGTTGCCAGGTAGCAAATTTTCATGAGCAAGTACCTATCCATGATTAAAAGTGCAAAGAGTTGCAGTTCGGTTGCAAACTCATTAATAGCATCAACTAGGGATGCAAAACAGTTGTCTTTTTTCCTCTTTTTAAGCCACACAATTGATACAAAATTCAAATTAGGGTCATTGCCTTTATTTTTACATGCCACAGCAACAGGCCAAGTAAAAATACATGACAGAGTTCAACAAACGTGTTATTAAATTACTGATTTCAAGCTTCAGTTGTGTTCAATTCCATGTTCAGTTACTTACCATAGAGCCCTTTTTCCATACCATTAAAACCACTATTTCCTTACCATCAAAAATATTTCCCCCTCAATCTTGTGACAGGGTAATATTCTTACCTCTATTTTACAGAAGAAGGAACCAAGATACAAGGGCCATACAGGAAGTCTGTGGCCCAGCCAAGACTCCAGGTCTCCTGAGACTCAGTCCAACACTTTGACCACAAAGTCAAGCACTTTCTCCTTTGTAGTCTTTTGATGACTAAGCTATAAGGAATCTTCGTCTAAAGAGCAGGCTTTAAGAACAAATACACACTTAAGATTATTTGCCAAAACTAATCAAACAAGCTTTTTAAGCAAGACTTGAGTCTTACCCAATTCCGACTAGGTATTAAAAGTGTGCAAGCTTACATAGAAATATAGGCACCTAATATTGTAAACATATTCAGAAGTTTTAACAAATATGAACTCAAGGCCAATGAACTGTGCTCAAACAGCCCACAAAGAAACATACCACATAGCTGTCTTTAGTTTTCAAAGAATCAATGCATGTACAATACTTGGGCAATGAGGCAACCCACAAGGTCAGAAGTCTACAGGATCCCAATTCAAATTTATTTGCTTAAGTAATGGACTATTCATCTAAGAAATAATTACCTCAATAATTAATTGGGGGGAGGACAGTGTCTCACCTTAAACCATGACAGCAGGGGAAGAAATAGTAATGATAGCAGCAGTTACATGTTCTAAAACTTTGAGTAGGAAATTCACTTAACAACTGACCAACCAAACCTGTATCTTTGCCTCAAGTTTTTTTTTAAGTCAAGAATAATGCTATTATCCCAAGGTAGTGTCTACCAAAAAGAAATGAGCTTAAAGATGAGGAGCCTGAAGGTAAATGTGAAGGCAGGAAGTAGTGAAGCAGGAAAAGGGATTCAAATATCCAAGATCATGTTTAGTGAGGTATAAGGCGTACCTTACTATATCATAAACTTCCGTCCTCCTTGTTGGGAAAGTTATCACATTTTCCTTCTTCTATGGGCTATTTCTGCTCATTACTCACAGTGTTTATTCTACCTACCGATGGGCTGTGATGGCATTAGCCACTCTACCAGAGGCAGAGTGGTCATACACAGAGCACAGTCCTGCTGCAGAGTTCTGGCTGAACAAGACTTTCTCTTGTGCACCAAAGAAATCCAGTAGTAATGCTACTGTTGAGACATTTGAAACCAGTACTAGCCATCTTCTAGTGACACTGTGATGACCATGATATGTAGCTCTACTCAGTTCTGTTTCTAAGCACTGGGTGCTCTTCTTATTTGTGAAACAATAAAATCAACTTTCAAATAATACCATTGGTTTCCGATTGCACTCCTTTTATAAAATAATACAAAATTACTGATGAAGCATTTCAGTTTACTATAATGTGATTCAACACTGAAGAAATGTTGAGCAAAGTAAGGTGATAGGTATCACAACCCTGTTCACGCCAAGAAATTGCATAGGGTGTGCAATGCACAGCTGATTTCTATTGTGATTTTCACACTCTACAGTTGAAAAGTTACAGTGAAAAAAATAAATTGGTGGTTTTCGTTCTGATTTGAAATTGTTCAGAAAAGTCTATACTGGAACCCATGCTGTGCATCTGAATTATTCAGATGGAGTTTAATTGCCCACATACTTTATGAAAGGAAAGGATAGCTCATAGCCCCCTTGTTAGCTGAAATGAAGCTATCAAAGATATAGGAGAAAGAATTCATTATATTCCTCCCAGTATTTTTAAACTTCCCTATTCTTGAACCAAAGCACAGACTGCACTTGATTATCTGTTCAGACCATTTATAATGAATGTGTGCAGACTGAGACAAGAAATCTCTTATTCCCGGCTGTGCAAGCACTGATCACAATAGCAGTTCCTAAGACCCGTAATTTTCAGCTTCATTCCTAAAGTTTTGCAAAGCTGTATTTAACAGATCTAATAGTTATACACAAAAGCTGATTCTCTCTCCTCTGAAGCGAGCACAAGATGAAGGGGGAGAAGTCTTCCCCAAAATAAACCCTTTAAAAAAAATAAAATTTGATTTCTTAGCTTAACTGAGAAGTAACTATAATGCTAGGTTTATATAAAAACTGCTTTAACATAGGTGTGACTACTTATCTTATTGTATAGGTTTAATGTGATAGGTGTGATACCAAACTGGATATGAAATCCATAGAAATGAAATATCTTGCCTATGATTTGTTGGGGTTTGGGGTTTTTTTGCCTCTATTGACTGTAGTCTTTGAAAACCACTGCTACACAATTGATAATTATTAGCCAAATCTTTGCTGAAGGATCTGTTCAAAAAAAGCCCTTTCAATGTAGAAGGGTTTTGAATTAAGTGTTTTGTGATTAAGAACATCACAATTTTAGTTCTTGGACATATTAAACATTCAATCATATTGCATCTAATCAAGGTTTCAATAGTTTCTCCTTTGAAACTATTCATTGTAGACTTTTCCAGGAACTGAGTTGCAATGTTGTTATATGGATATTTCTCCATATAAAATATGGTTAAAATATTCAAACTAGCTAAGAACCCGATTCAAATCTTCTGCTGTTGCAAAAGCAAAATGACAGAAAGTGACAGAAGTGTGACATTTTACATCAGCTAAACTCACAACTGAGTATAGATCACATCTGAAATTATTCTGAAACAGTCTGAATATTAGAACTGACTGTATTTATTGGTATTACCGCTAGCATTTATAGGTATATTTTATATTGCACTTATCAGAGAACACAACCGTACAAAGATGCAGAATGCCCACATTCATCGTGTTCAAAGAGCTCACAGTATCTATTTTTTGTGGGTGGTTATGAAATACTTATTTATTGCTGCACACAGCTAATCTGATTGTTGTTAGCGAGTCATATTGATAAAGTTATTACAGGAAACTGCTGGCAGTAGCTTATATAAGACTGAGAAAAGCTTACTGGTTTACGTATTCATATGATACTGTATGCAACACTTGTTTAATCAGTAAAAGCCAAAACAGGCCTGAATACAAACTATTGTTTTCAACTTAGTCGCAAGAATGTAAAGAATTTAATTTTTAAGATTTATACATCTTTCTTGTCCACAGGGAGCAGGAGCCCTAGCAGTCTATTGCTCTGAATTCCAAGATTGCTCTCATATCATCTTATTAATAAAACAGTCACTCAAAACACTGATCTTACATTTTGTTATAGATTTCTTTATTTTTCTATGGCAAGAAGCTCTGAAAGAATTTTAATTCATCACCTACTGTATTAAGAATGAAACAATATCTGTCTAAGAAAAAAGTGTGTTTAAAATCAAGTTATATTTTTAAATGTTGCAAGGGAAAAAACACCATGAACTGCTTTGAGGCAATGGAAGTTACTAGCACATCACAAAGACTAACCTGTGGTTGGTATCTGATACACGTTCTCCATTGTTTATCACCAAGTTCAGAAGGACTCCCTATAAAAACAAAGGTCTACATGTGAATGTCGGTAGAGCCATACCAATAATCATCTTCTGGAAGAACAAAATAAAAAGTATGTTCACCATTCTATAACAAATGGAACTTCCTTGGCAAAGGGAGTCAGGCAAATAAAAAAAAAAAAAAGGCGGGGGGATACTTATTTGCTATTGTATCTACATTTCAAGCTAGACAAGGGAGGACTGCAAATTCAAGTGCCCTAGTCGCATCACATTTTACTAAAGCTATATCCTGGTTGAGCATGTATGAACACTTTGCAGCAGTACTTAAAAGCCTGAACTGAACATCTCACCACTGTGCCTGGAATTTTATTCACAGCAGCAGAGTTTAGATCTTCACTAACTCTCTGCACATTACGCTGCAGGACAATTATGATCTCTTCTGACCTGCTGGAAGGTTTTGTAACTCTGGTGGTAAATTCAGTTCAGGCTTATTTTTACCAGCATCATTCAGAACAGAGTATTTTCTCGTGGAGTCAGGTTAGCTTTCCAGTAGTCTTGTTTTGACCAGTCTTCCCACTAGTCTTGAGCATCTACTTCAGTAGAGACCCAATTCTGTACAGATACTTCCTTTTTTATGTTCTGCATAGTCTCACTGAATTTGAAGAAACGTGAATTTCTGCGGTTATTGCCATATCCTCTTGCCTCAGGTATTTTACAACTGATTCACCTGTGATTTTATTTTCTTCAAAGCAACAGTCATAAACTTTTAATTAGGCTAAGTAAAATCAATTGGTATAGACAACAGCATAGAAAGCCTAAGATGTTTTCTATGGCAGGAAAAGTATTACAGAAAGCAGTAGTATATATCAATATTTAAGATAGTCTAAGTACCTCAACTAGGCCAAATCAGCAAGGTATCCAAAATTTAATATAGGAACAAATTTATAGGCAAAAATAGATGAACATTTGTTACACATGTCCTCCCTCTTGCATGGCTTGCATATAGACTTAAAAATGCAACAGCAGATTTGAATCTAAATAGGACACCATTTGGTCTACTCTCAATGCTCTGAGCTATCTGGTCTTCCAGGTTCTCTTCTCCCCACAAGATTTACAAATCACTCCATCAGAACCTTATTTGGGGTGTGGGGGTGGGGGTGAGAAATAGGGGATAGATGTTTAGGAAGTTGTCACTGTGCAAGTTAGCTGTATTTCACATGATTTGACCATGAATTTGGCTTGTGAAACTGAAGACATTCCAGCTACCCCTTCCCCACATAGTAATGACAGCCTACTTTCCTTGGCACGTGTATATATCTAAAGTTTCACAGCTCAAGCCGCAACTGTTCTTTGTACACAACCAAGCCAAGGTTCATGACTTCAAGGGTTCAGTGACATCTACTGAATAGCCCAAAAGGCGGAAGTAAGTGCAGTTATCATTCAGTTACTGTGAGGAAGAGACAGAAGATTCAACTCACTACAGTCTATGAGTTCTTCAAGACAGCATGATGAAGTTACATAGACAACTTGGGTTATTTTCAGTGAGGATGAATACAGAACTTCCTTAGAAAGGGGTAGCAAAGTCTTAGGGATTGGGAATTACCTGCTATATTAGCCCTATGCCTACTCTTTCAAGGAGAAAAGCATTAGTTTCGTTTTGTACAGGTGGACAAGCACAAAAACCTAAGCACATTTAGAAGCTTACCTGCAATAATCAAAGTAATACTGAGGATCTGAGCTCTGCTTATCTACTGTTTCTGTATGAGAAGAAATAGCATCATTACACAGGATGGGGAAAGGAAATCTACCTCCCTTAAAACAGTTCTTAACCAAATATGTACATGAAAATACTCTGTAGATATGATTAGGAAACTTATGTTCTGACTTGTTATTTATCACTGCTGGAATTAAGTCATGCTTTTTCCTTTCAAGCCTCAAAGACACTGTCAACAGCAAAATGTTTTTGTTGCTTAAGAAAGAATTAAACCATTTATTCACTTAATTCATTACTACTATTCTGAAGAAATTGCATTTTAATTTGAAGCCAAGTGTGGAAGCTGGGGGGTTTTTTTTGTTTGGGTTTTGGGGGTTTTTTTTTCAGTCTAGTGCTGACACAAGCAATTAATCCATTTCTGTTCTTTCTTATTTCCATTCTCATCAAACCTCCCTAGCTCCTGGCTGTGGACTAAGAAGAATTTCTTATTGACAGACTGTTCCTTGTGCTACATTGTGACTTCTGTGAGGAAGCCACATTAACAGTTTTCAGGCAAGAACTGACCCTAAACACAGTGCCTATTCTCATTCTTGAAGTCACTGCACTGGGCTGCATTATCAGAATCTGTCGAAAAACAAAGTCTAAACACACTTTCAAGTGAATAATGTAATTATACCAAAAACGTCTACAATGTTTTCTGTGGACCTAGCTGAATTACAATGCTAGTGTGACATTACACAGCTTGCTAAATCTTCCAAATATTATCATACTAGGTATTTGTTTTGGGTTTTTTCTGCAACCAT
>NW_010972576.1:4318904-4319372 GCF_000737465.1 Haliaeetus leucocephalus | reverse complement strand
CTTTGCTGGAGAAAATGGCCTCTAAAAATGCTGGAGTTTTGTGAACAGGACAATGTGGACAGAGGAGAGGGCCCCACGGAGGGTGGGAACGCACTTCTCCAAGGCCCCAATTCCTTATCTTGAGTGACCAGGAGAAGGAACACAATTTATGCCTTCCTGGAGGAAGAAGGCCCCATGGAAGTTGGGACTGTGCTTCTATCTTAAGTGGTCATGCCAGCAGGAAAAGAGAGGCAACTCCACAATGACCCCCCCTCCCCCCAACTCACTGATGGATTCCAGTGAACCCCAGGTGTGGGAACTGCGCATGTTGAGATCATCAACTAACACACTATAAAAGAAGAGAGAACGAATCCTCAATGCGCGCCCTCTGGAACTGGATCTCTACGCTGGCTGGACCAACGCTGGACCCAGGACTGGTGAAACCCTTCTCTTCTCTCTTTCTTTTTTCTCTCATTCTCTCTCTCTCTC
>NW_010972576.1:4195191-4318490 GCF_000737465.1 Haliaeetus leucocephalus | reverse complement strand
CAGGTGAAACTATAAGGTCATTTACGTATAAAGTGCAGAATATCAGCAAATAATAGAAACCACAGATTTCAATGAAGCAATATCCATTAAAAAGCATCCTGTCCCTGCCCCCTTAGTTCAGTGTACATACTGTAGATGAACTCAGAATGTAACACATTTTAAAGCAATGGAAGTTGTATATACTATCTTCTCTTATAATGTTGCCATCTTCAAATATTCCTTACGATAAATATAACAGTTCCTATGCCATTCTCAGAAACCTTTGCAAGTTTGACTTTGAGCCATTCTTAGCAAGGTCCTTGCTGTTCTATTTGCTGCACACAACATGCATCTTTAAAGCCCCAAGCCTTCAGTCGCTACACATCAAACCTGGCAAGACTACTGTTGATTCCACAGATCTGGAAACCATAGTTTCAGGAAAAAAGAAAAAAAACAAAACAAAACACCAACAAACAAACCCAAACAAACAAACACAAAATCAAAACAAACCAACCAAAAAAACCCCTCAAACAAGAAAGCCCACAACAACAAAAAAAACCCAAACACCAAAACAACCAGAAATTCTCACTGCTAATTTTATTTGGTCATAGGTACCATATATGTAAAAGTAGTTTTATATATAAAGATTACACTGCTAACTTTGCAGTTCATTCCTATTTTTTATATACTATGCAAAATACTGATTCAAAACTGTCTCTTTAAACAGTCTGAAAAAAACCCGAGTTTTCCATCAGAAAGAGTGTGTTTTCTACAAGTAATACTGACTTTAAAATGATAATAATTTGGGGGTTTAGTGATTCTTCACAAAATAATTTTTCATAAAAATAGCTGAAATTTAAACCAGTGGAAGGTCTATTTTCGTCTAATTTATAAAAGACAGAGAGGAAAAATCCAGACAGTTCCCATATTCTTTTTTGGTACTGTTTCATAATATGTTTTATTCCTAGACTGTAGGATCAGAATGGCAAGAACATTTTAATTTCCACTAGAAAATGCTATCACTGAGGAGGAGGAACACTGATCACCCCATGAAAGATGTGCTTGTACTGCTGTAGCTTTCTGCATCACAGATCCACACGTAACTGGTCAAACGACTGTAGCAGTATGGATTTGATTAAATATGTTTCTGTGGAATATTTTGATTGCTCCCTCTCACCACGGTGAGAGGGATGCTTGTGAAGGGCCTAACAAGTACCATGCTGCTCCATAAGTTACCTGACTAACTAAACACCCTAAAACTGAGTTCTGATAGATGCTGTAGCCTGGTCTTTTCAGAAAATACACACAAGCAGGTATTTCCATATTCTGCACTAAATAAACTAGCAGTTGATTAGCTTCTGACACCCCAATGGCTGGTAGAAATACATGCAGTAGTCATCTCTGCTACCAAAAGCCATATAAAAGTCCATATATCCAAGACATAAAACAACAGGTGGATGCATATAGATACAATCCCTGCTGGCTGTCATCCAGGTTTATTATGTGGTGCAGGAGCCAACCTCCACAGTTAGCCAGCTTCCCTTCACTGTTTTTTTTTGCAGTAACACCAGCCCGTATTTGAGCTAGGAGCCTCTACTGTGGCAGCAACTGTGTCTTTGTTAAATAAGTCAGGCAAGGTTAATTACCAGTGTGTTGATGTATAAAGATGATCTGCAATTAGGAAGATAGCTCAGAAAGAGTACAGTGTGATTAAATACAGATAAAACACCAGGTTGGTTGTTTAAGCTTTCCACTGCTGTAGAAGTGATTTTCTATCTCACGAACACAGCTTTTTCTTTTAGTTGAGAAACCTATTCACTCAATGTTACTTTATTTAATCAAAAATCAGCATCCCTACAGCACATATTTTTCCCTTCATAGGCTATCTATGTTGCTAGGTTGGGCAGTAACTGAATAGCTCTCACATGCAGATGTATTACAGACCTATAAAACATTACCACAATTTACTGAGCATGGTGAGGATGCTTTTGTTACAGCTTTTGTTTTAAATCCAGTACTGTGTCTGCCTCCTAGGGCCATGAAGTAAGTCTCTTTAAAAAGAGCTACAGATTTATTCTCCCACTTTGAATAAGTGAAAATGTGTTTTGTTGAAACCTCCTGAGAGTAAATGGATTTCCTATGGAATCCCCTTTTGTTTATGGGTTTGATGAAAGCATTTGGCACTTAATGGTTCCCAGGCTATCCCCAGTTTAAAAAAGAAGAAATCATGTGTGCCGAGTGTTAAAATGTTTTCCACTAACCTCAAAGCAAACTTTATATAAAGACTTACTTCAGGTGTCAAATTAGTATGTAATGCTTACTGTCTTGCCTCTTCAACATTTAGACTCAGTATAATGTCACATTTTGTTCTTAAAACAGAGCTAAGGGGTGAACCCATCCAGGTGGTCACCTGAAATCCAAACCTTTTCCTCTCAGTTTTACCATCTACTATTCCCATTTCAATTTCTTCACAAAATGCTGCAAAAATTATTGAGATTAAAGGCAGGTGCTAAGTCCCCACAGCCAGCCCCGTAACAGAAAGAACTGCAGATTGAAATTTATTTAAACACAATTAATTTCATTAGATTATTAAAATCCTCATAAGAGATTGTTTTATGTTCCACTACCAAAGTTGTTCAATGAATAAAATTTCTAACAGAGTGCTACCGACACTATAAATACACAGAGGGCACAATAAATTGACACTGCTAAAAGGCTGTATGTAGGGTTGGTTAACAGCAATGACAGCTATTGGCGAGCAAACATTACACCAAGGCAGAGAAATATTAAACAAATCTACATCAACTTTTAGGCTAATACTAATTATTCATAATAAATTACCAGGAATTAGCAAGCTCTTTAACACATAATACATCATCTACAGATCTCAGAACTGCCTATTCCCATTTGGAATAGTCAGGACTTTTCCTACATAAATATTTTAAATGTAAACCACTTAAACTTTATCAGAAACTACCAGCTATGTGCCATCCCAGACAATCAGTTTCTCTTTAAGGAAAGCTCAGCCATAGCTTGCTCATCTTATCCTATTCTCTAGCCAACATATTTCTCCCTTTCAGCATTTGCTCCTTCTTGACAGCCTCTTAGAGTTCCGTTCTTAATATCAGTCAGATTGTTCATAATGATCAAATTCAAAGCATTTAGTTACAGAAACTGCAAGAGAGATCCATGTCCATGCAGAGTACAATGTGCAATGCGCTAGTTCTTAATATATTAGTTATTCTCAGTCTATAAGGTCATCTATAGAAAAAAAAATCTCTAAGGCCATTCAGCAGTTTATATTCTTTTTACAAAGGCAGATCAAAGTGCCTTCATTTAGGTCCTTTCCCCATGAGAAAGCTGTTTTATATTTTTCCTTTCATAGGAACAAACTTTGTACTGAAGATGTCTATATAATTCGTTATTTGTATGGATCCTTCAGCAGAAAGATGACAGACACCATATAGCATGGCTAGGCATGCAGAATCACTCTGCCAAAGAAGTTATTCTGTCTCTAAAAATATCAGTGGGGAAAAAAAAAGAATAAGGATGATCATCATGCTTGAAGGTTCCTTCTATCCTGGATAGCTTTAGTCTATTCCCTGTAATGAATTGTTGACAACAGACTGCTAATAGAAACTGTGAGGAATAAACAGATACGCATTTATATAGTCCTATGATTTCATCACAGCTTTCTGCAGTCACTACATACCTCTAAAATCCAAGCACTGCTGAATATTGAAGTTGCAGCAGATTTGGCTATTCAAACACACTTCTCCAGCCTGGCAAAATGTTCCCCAGGTCTGAAGGCAAAAACTGCTACATTAAACTCTCGAGGTAATCATCCTCTGAAACCTAAAATTTTTGCAATCTTGGCCTTTTTGCTTCTGTTCCACACAAAAAAGGGCGTTTATAATGAGAAACTTTTTAATTACCTCAGGATATTTCTTACATGCAATCCATTAATTGAGAAAGTCAATCATCATAATTCTAACATTGAACTTTTCTCTTGCTTCACTGCATTTATTATTATTGTTCTTTTAAAAAGATATGATGCAGTCGTGGCAAATCCATCCTAAATAGCAGACATCCACCTGATAGAATCACCTGTCACTGACTAGTCAAAACAGTCTTGTTCAAACTCATCAGTTGTAGAGCCATTTGCAAAAACGCCACAGTCCTATGATCTCTTGGTTATCCCCTGCTCTGTGTCTAAAATAACTTTTACTTTCGTGTACTGTCAAACACAGCAGCATAACTGAGGTCAGAATAATTTCCAAACTACAAGAAATAAGCAAAATAAGCATCATTTTTGCTCTGTGTAGCATCATTTCACCTTTGTAACTGCCTCCTTTGTTACAGTTTAAACCTGCTGCCTAGAGACCACTGACAGTCCCCAACTTAGTGGTGAGAGACATGCAAAAGATGATAATGCCTGCAGCTTTATGTGCATGAGCCATTAGGCTGGCCTAGTTTACAATCAAAAGGACTTGCTCCTTCCCCTTCAGACAGCTTGGGTTCCCATAGCTCCTCTCCGTGAATCACTAAGGCAGATATTGTGTAAAATAACTTCTCTATTTCTTCAGCTTAGTTTCCTATCCTACTAGCAAGTAAAAGCAGCTCACAGGAAGGGTCTATGCCCCAGTCCTGACACAGGCAAGTGACTAGAGTAGCACTTCTTATTTACAGTGGCAATGAAATTAATTCATGGTATAATTCTGTAAAATGCAGTAAGAGAAGAAAAGCAAGTCAGCATCTTAACTGTACAGTAAATAATCCTATGAAGACATCAGCCAAGTATAAAACAAGCCTACATTTTTGTTTTGAAGTAGGAGTACAAGGGAAGCACAACAGTCTGAAGGGACTAGTAGAATCAGTAAGAGATAAAGTGAACAACAAGGATTATCAGAATTTGTTTCCACACAAGAAACAACTAAATCAATTGTTTTCATCCTGGCAAGGATAGGATTGAAGGGTAATGTGAGAGAGGTTCATAAAATCCCCTGTACTGTGAAAAAGTGAGTGGGACAACCATTCACTGCCTTTTTTAAAAGAAGAGTTAGAGACATCAGATGAGGCTACTAGCGTCAGAGTAGTCAGAACTAACCAAATTGGGGCTCTTCATACAATGCAGTATAGTTAAGCTCGATGCCACCAAACACTGCAACTACTCACATACTCACATGTTGTTTCTTATTTTGGTTTGTTTGGTTTGGGGGTTTTTTTGTTTGGTGGTTTTGTTTTGTTTACACTCCGTTGGACAAATCTGTGCAAGAAAATGGATTAAATACAAAAACATTCCCTCTGCTTCAGGTAGTTCCTGAGCCACATTGTTTTCCAAATCTGGGAGAGTATTCAGAGAGAAATGCCTCAACCACCACTGTGCTCTGCCCTGATACTTCCCCATAGTGATATTATTAGGGAGAGAATAACAAGCTTAGCACAGCTCTGATTCACTCTGGAAATGTTGCTCTTCTGTAAACTCACTGTCAGCAGACCTATGCAGACAAAAGTGCACTTTCACTGGAGGACATTTCCAAATCTGAAAAAATCAACAAGCTGAAAACTACTGACTGAAGCAAAGCTCTTAAGATGATGCAAGTAATTAATGTTCCTTAACAACTCAGGTTTCTTTTTTCCCCAGATTTTCTTACCATTTGCTCTTAACTGTCAAAAAAAGATGGCTCATGCTACTGACAGTTGGATAACGGGCAACCACCACCCTTTCTCTTCCCCAGTGAAACACCAGAATCCCAGCAATTTTTCTTCTTTCCTGTCAGTTTCTGCATCTCAGTTAACCAAGACACCATCCAAATTACTAAAACAGTTATAAAATTTAGGATAACATACATCTTGGCAAATTGCGTTCCAGGAAACCTTAAATCACAGGAGATTCCCTGAAGCTTTATCATGGCCTGATGGTGTCTACTGAAGAATAAAAGCATCTATGCCACAGAAGATATATTCTCTTGCACTTAAAAATTTATCTGGAATATAATTCCTTGTAAGTAGCTGTCTCAAAATCAGTAACGTTTTCCTGGAAATGACACTGTGTTCACCACTATACCTGAATAAGCACAATACTTTGCTGGAACTCCAAATCTGTTCCAGATCCTGAACCTCTGTATGGTTCTCTGGGTTACAAAAGGATTGCATATTTTACATCACGATCATGTTAAATAAGAGAACAAACTCTCTTTTGTTCTGTATGTTAGTCACCATCTGTGGCAACTGGAAAAAGGTCAATAAAGTTTTTAAAAAAATAGAAATGCTGCCATTGGTCAACAAGCATTTAACAGATCTCCATGTAATACAGGGAAGGAAAAGGCAAGACACCTTATTGTACGTTACATAACAGAAGTCACTTTCAGTTTTCCCCAAAGTAAGGCAAGATATAGGGGATGTCATCATAACAGTTCCCCTTCCTTTTCGCACTACCAGATACATGCTTCCACAAGATACCTGTGCTGGCTGGAGTACTCACTGAATTCAACTCCAGGAGTTGGTTTAACTCACTAACCTTGTAGAAAAAAAAAATGCCATTTCCAGTAATTATAACCCAGATTATAATTTGTTGCATTTTATGAGCCAATTCAATTCACCAAGGTTACATAAGCAAATACTGCAAACGAACAGTATAGTTCAGAACAGCTAGTACTGAAAACCTGACAACCATACAATATGTGTGTCAACATTTTACTTCACATCTACTTTAGTGCAAGTCTGGTCCCAGGAACTAATTTGCCATCAACATTTCGACATAAATTAATGTGCCCTTCTAGATGGCATTCATTTCTCACTTCACTTTAATCTGATGGGAACCTATTTTGTGTGCTTGCAGACCCCTCCCATAATACAGTCCAAAGCAAACAGGGACAATCCAGAGAACTGCTTCAAAAGCACATCCCTGACTTGAGCTAAAATGCTAATGCAAAAGCAGACCAATTGGGTCCATCAGCATCAGGGCCATTACAAGGCAGGACCGTAAGAAAATAAGGAAAGGGGTTAGAGGGCACAAATCATAGTCTTTAAATAACAGGGAACCAGCTCAGATACCCAAGGAACCACAGCCACCACTATTCCATTACCTAGTTCTTACATTTTATGTTCAAATTGCCATGAAGCAAAACTAGCAGCAGGCATATTCTGTGGTATACATGAAAATATCTCAGCAAACAAAGGCAAGCATACAAGCATTGCCCTTTTAGAAATACTCTTACCTCTGGCAGCAAAGGAGTGCAAGTAGGTCGCTGGTGCTCACTCACTCACTCGTCCCAGTGACACAGAGGAGAAAGACAAGCAAAAACAGAAGGTGAACTCTTTAGTTCTTCTAGTCTTTCATGTTTTGCATTAAGGCTAATGTTTTTAAAAAAATTGGAGGTTTTTTCCCTGCACTTTAAACCAGTACTGAATAGTATTTCAACCTCTGTACCTGCTTAACCATATTCTGAAAGTATCTGGCAGTATAACTTCAGACAATATTTGACAAACATTACCGTCATGAATCAGGTTAGTAGTCAGCATATTTTATCTACTGATGACTAAAATGGGATGCTTCTGAGGAAGGCACAAACTGGATACTTACAGAATAGCATGTTCGCAAGAGAAGACTTTCCCTGGGCCCTATTAACATTTCAGCACTTAAAATCTAAATAATTTCTGTTCTATGACCCTTTGCCAAGTACCTCTGGCACTTTCATACCTGAGTATGAGCTAAAGCAAAGCTACTGGCTACCTTCCAGATTAATGAGTTTCCAGTCTCTAATGAAAAGACTGGAGAGAAACTACAAGAAATTATTGTAAACAACTCGAGTAGTTTGTTGCACTAGTAGAGCATCTACCTGGGGAGCAGCAGCCATCAGACCACATTTTGTCTTTTTTGACATCCCATCTCTCCTGCCTCCTTTTTTGCCATCATTTTTTCCCACCTAAGGGGAGTGCCAATATCAGCCTAACTTAAAAAAAATTAACTCCCATAACATCTTCTTGCCCTTCATACTGTTCCTGTCTCCCCTTTCTCCATTTGGTTCTGGAGATCAACATGACAAGAGCAGCAGCAGCTGCAGCTGCATACATTATCTGAAAACATTTCAGCTGTAACTGATCTAACTGAGACATCATAACTATGCTAATGTTCTTATTGTTAATTTTTATTGCTCTCATCAGTGCTTCAGAGGCAAAAAGAGATTTTTTCAATTTTATAGAAGAATTCACTCCAATCTTGGTGTAACTTTCCAAGTGGTTTCCGAGAGGTCAGTCTGTATGTTCACTGCGGTAAATCCTAGTACACAGCATTAGTCATAAGGAAAGAACCACCATTGAAACAAATACAGGAACAAAGGGAACACAAATATCCCATACAGCAGGAATTCTCCTTTCCAGTACAGTTACAGAAACTGCAAGATAACCACAAGTTTTAACAGTCCCAAGATATAAATTGCTACTTGTACTCATCTTCCTGCTCACTGATATAATAAGGCTTTCCAGGCAGTTCTTATTTTTTGACTGTCATCCTGGGCCTACTGCATATGTAAGACATATTAAAGCAATTTTCTCCTAAAATCACTCCAGTGACTTTAAATTTAATACATTCTCTATTTTGTTACAATTATTATTAAGTGCAGCTGCTGCTCATCCTGTATTGGTACCTTTCTTCTTAAAACAATATAACAACAGACTGATTACTGGACTATTTCTGGATTGCTCAAGTCTGCAGTCACTACAAACAGTTGTCATGGCAGAACAAGTTCTAGGTATAATACCACAATGGAACATGCCATGAAGGTGAGAAATTCAGAGTGCTATGAAAAAAAAATTTCTAGGAATGCTAGAAGTTAATCACCAATATGGAAGCATGATCACTTTAGTCTTTAGAGGAGGAAAAACCCCAACAACCCTTTTATACAGCATGCAGAAACTGTTCTTGGAATAAGTGGGAAGACAGAATACAATCCTATATTGTACAGTTCCTAACTCTCCTATGTAACTGCCAAAAACCAGCAGTTACTTCTTCACATACTTCATAACAGTTCCAGGAGTTCTGGGTACGAACTCTGCTGACATGTCATGCTCGCTCAAAATTTCATAGAGGCAGTGGGGAGAGGGCACTCAGACTATCTCCTTCTACAACTAGCAGCTGCAATAACATAAGCTACCCAAGACTTTCATTTTACGGATCTGCATCAATTCACTGAAGAAGACTTGCTGCATTCTCTAAGCATATATATATGCCAGCAAGCTCATATGCTTGTTTTGAACTGCAGGAAATGGTAAGCCAATTCTGTCTCTTAAATTGGTGTAAAAAAGGAAAAACTCAAGCAGCTTTATTGCCTTTTACTTGTGTGTGCCTGCCTGCAAGTTTCAATGGATCCTAGGCTGGAACGTGTATGATTTTTATCACAAAGAATGCATGATGGTATTCATGTTCACCTCTACTGGCATACAGAGTCCAGGCAACAGGAATGCCTACAGTTTTGAGAAAACATAAGAAGCGAGTAGGAAAGTCTCCCCTCTTGCTCCAGAGTGGCAGCAGAAACCCTATTTTTGCTAGTTTAGAGGACTCCCCTCTCTCCCTCTGCCTGTGTGTATCAGAATCCTACCTGCACCCAACAGCAGGGCAGCCAGGGAGAGCCCTGTTGATGAAGACATTCACTTCAGCAAAACTGAATCAGTTCCACTGCCAGGGAAAATGGACCGCTTTCACTCTCAGAAAACCTACACCAGTGCCTAGGCCTCCTTGTCCAGACATGAAAGAGAAGTGCCACAGCTGGTTAAATAATTCTGCTCAGAAGATTAAGTATGTAACACAGGCTGTCATGCTTTCCGTTGTCCTGATAGCCGTGCACTTTATGAAAGATGCCAAGTGCTATTGCAAACATAGTTTGTACTTCCATGACAGTAAGTGCTTCTCTGCTCCTTTTCATTGCCACAGACCAGTGCTTTTGATCCATCAGCAGTGCTCGGCACACATTCCCAAGGGAAATTCTTTGAAATGCACCTTCATCTTGATCACTGACCTCAAGCTGGTCCATACCATAAGCACTAGTGCAAAGAGCTGCAGTTGCTTTGTGCAGAACTTTATCTGATTACCAGATTTCAAAGCAGCTAAACCCAGGCTAATCCACCACATAAAAGAGTCGAACTATTTTTAATGCAGGTTCTTTCTTTTAAAACCTAACAAGGGGCCTAAAATTCAGAGCAAAACTTAGCGTAGCTTTTTTCTGTCCCAGAGCCAGCCTGCTACAGTTTATCATGGAAGATTATATTGTATTAAGAGTATAATTCTAGAAATAATAAAGCGTTAGAAATACTTATAAAAACTAAACATATATACAGATCCAAGAAAATGTTATGAATACAAAAAAAAAACACAGACACATGCAGAAGATGAAAATGTAACAGCTTGATCTATTCATAAGCAACTAGCAATTATTACTTTATTCTGATACTACTAATATATCCTACAAGGATATCAATGTTTTATATTTCGCTCAAACTAAAGACTAACAAAGACTGCACATAAAGACTAATTCATTTATCTACTCCATTTGACACAGAAGTCGCTTCATAGTAAGCTGTGTCAATTCTTTTTAAAAACACATAACATCTGCAACACTTAAAGAAATACATACATAAATGCTTAGGGATTGGGAGCTCCAGCTGCTGTGAGAATGAAGGAATCCTCATGACATCAGAAAGCAGGAATTACATTTCATTCACCCTTTTTGCCATGGTGAAAAAAGTCAACATGATCCAGATGTTTGTTCTGGGTATTAAAGAGTGACTACTTGGTAATTATTGTCTGAAACACAAGCTTTTTCTTTATAGTGCTGAAATAATTGATTTAATCCAGAAGTAAAGAACTCAGAAATACAGCAACCTTCTTCCATTACTCTTCAGGGTGGAGGACGTTGTTTAACATTTTTTCACATTTTGGTACTTAACATGAAGTCATCCAATGGCCAAACAAATCAGATGAACATTATAATCCAATGAGTATGTAAGTATAATAATGATATAAGTAAATAATGAAGTATTAGAATGGCAAGTTAGGTTTCCCACCAAGTCGCATGAAATTCTGGGTTTTGGTAATACATGTCATTTAGAAAAAAAGTTACAACAATTTGTTTGTAATTATTTTCAGTTCTATATGAAAATGATTCTGCTTTTCTTTTTAATGGGGGGAAAACCTGAAGTTGAGTGCAAGGCATATTGCAACTACCCATAATAATTTTTTTCTTTTCAACCCTGTGCACTTAGTTGCATCAAAACCACTATCTCTGAGCTCATAAAATTCCTGATTCCACTCCAAGAAGTATTTACAAATACAGAGGAGCCAAGCATCCAGGGAGAAGAGAGCTGCCTCACCACACGCCCAGCACAACTCCACTGAGGTGACAATCTGCACAAGCACCCTGCTCCTCTAGACCAACTCAGGGTTTTGGAAATACACCAAGCAGAGTCAAAGATTTAAATCAGTCATCAGCATAGACAATTAGGCCGACATTACAACAGAGCATTAACACCACTACTCTCAGAAGCATCAAGTGAAATGACAAGTATTCCTGTGTAACAGAAAAGAGAGGTGCAGTAAATAGCTATAAAAGCTTACATACAACTTCCCATCATTACATTATAGGAGAATGATATAGTATATATTTACATGATATAGTATATATATTTACAGCACATACGCTTTCGTAATCTGTTTTACAATACCAGCTGGGGGTGGGGGGGGTAGGAATCACATACCAGTTTTTCTTGATTTCCCTAACTGACGGTCAGTGCTTCTCTGACACCGACCACCATCATGTTGCACAACCTATGCAAATTCAACAGCAGCATAAAAACAGTTACACTTGCAAAATGATTAGAGCTCTTGAAGCAAAAGAAAATACAGTATTTTTGCAGCAGGACTGCTTCCTCTTGAGCGGGCTTAGAATAAAATGGAATTTATTCAGGTGCAGGACCCAGACAGATCCAGTAACAGAAGCACACAGGGAATGCTCTGGTCTTGCCTTTTTTTGCTTTAGTGTCCTTGCTATTATCTTAACAACACAGGGATCACAAGTATAAATTAAAAGCCTCACTGGTAACAATAACTGCACAATTCTCATCCCTACAGTGGACAATCCACTGCAATGTCTGTAAAGTCCTCTAAACTCCAGTGTGCTGACAATACAGTGCAAATAATTAACACAACCCATCAGGCTGATGCCAATCTTGCACGTGGCATATGACTTCAAAGAGTCCATCAGCTGGAAAAAAATGTCAGCCATACAATGAAGAAATTTACAGCTCCAGCTGACTGAGTCTTTATAGACAATTGGTATACGTTCCTTGTGAGCCTGCATTATGCACCAGATAGAAATTAGTCAGAAATACTGGTCTTCAGGTACTGCTTAAGTGAACACACTTGCAATGGGCCTTTATTTTACAAAGCATAATTTATTGCCAAACGCTGCAGATCCATACATGCTATGACAGTGTTTGCCCACATCCAACTTGCAGTATTGGAATTAATCACATCTTGCTGCAAAGTCTGAAATATATCTGGATTCCTCTGTAAAGAGGTAAAGCACACATGGCACATAATTTAAAAGCCCCTGGCACAGGTCCTACTGAAACTTCCCTGAGGTGATCAGGAAACTGTGAACTACAGTGAGGCTTTAATCTCTATCGCCCACCAGGTTTGTGAATTACCAATGAGAGGAGCCCTTCTAGGAAGACAGACACTGACTGACCTCTATTTTGGTACACAATGGCTGTAACAGCACACTGAAGTTTGACTGGGGGCAGGGAAGGAATGAATCCAAAATACTGGCACCAGGTTTAGGAAGCTGGCTGGAGGTTCACAACTCAGCTATGATACATGACATTTCAGGAAAAGTAGCTAAAGTACAGATGAAATTCAAGTCATAATGTTCATGAAGATGTTGAAACAAAGATGTCCTCTGCAAAAAAGTTAGGATTTCAAGAAAATTCTTGAATAAACTTCCACAAAGGAAAACCAACCAAACAAAACACATTTAAGTGAAATTCTATTTTTAAGGGTTTCAAGAATGTGTTGAACTGTTTTGTTGACTAATGATGCCTTCAGAGCTTTGTAGATGAGGAAAACTTTGGTTAAATCTCTTGTAATTCCCATTTAAAAAAAAAAAGGAAAAAAAAGAGAAAGAAATTAAAATCCAGTCTGTAACAGCCTGTGCATATGTATAGGATAAAGAATGAAGAAAAAAACAACAAAAAACAAACAAACAACTAAAAAACCGCAAAACCAAACAAAACCCAACACCTAGCATGATTTAACAAACTACTTAATTGCCCAGATCATTCTAACCATTTCTAACATTTTTATGGAGAGTGGGGTGAGGAAACGACAAAACCACTCCAGTTGGTTAGAATACTGAAGCTTCTAATTAAACTACTTACGTAAGCACCCTACTTGCAGGGGTAGCAGCTAACATATCAAACCAAACTTTTTTTTAAACCCTATTGGCTGTGTAAGGAACTTCGATTCACATTACCAATGTTATCCATTACCAATGCTATGGATGAGTAGCACGTTTAGAAATTACTTGAAAATGGAAACCCCATTTCTTTCAGTAGTCCCTCAATATTTGTAGCTGCATTTGATGACATCTTTAGACACTGAAACACCTTAAAAATCAGCAAAGGTTTGGTCTTAATCTTTCTACATCTTTGATCTCCTTTTGCAGCTAAGAGACCATAATGATACTGTTGCTTTGACTATCAGTGTAATGAATTAACATGGAGCTAGTTTGCAACATGGGTTTAATTTTTTTTTTTTTAATGAAGTGTTAAAGTGGCAGTGAAGGACCCTGCGTGGCTCCAATTACGTCACTAAATGTACCTGTCTAGATTTGAAATAATCTCCCTTTGTAGACAATAGGAAGCAATATTTCTAGCTAATAAATTCATTTTTCCATGAAGAAGGCATCTGAAACAAGTCAGAAGAATTGCACCCTGAAGTTTTCTCTTTCTCTCCAAAGACTAAAAGGAACTAAGCAGCTAAGGGGCAGGCACCTACATCAGGAAAATCCCATGCCCAGTTGCTGGCAAAGCCTCTAGGGTTGGTGTCACCTGGGTGCTTAGGTGCAAGAATCAAACCATTATAATTTCAGGATTTTTTTTTTTAAATATGCATACAAGCCATTTTAGTGCCACTACAAACACTTCATATCCTGTTTTTCTCCCCAGAAGTGAAAAAAAAAAAGCTCAACAAGAAGCGTGTTCAGAGCACATTGCAACAGAATAAAAACATCTCAGAAAATAGGACTCCCTTCTCTTTTTTCCTTCCCTGTTAACAGATCAGTAGCAACACCCGATTATTATGTCACAGAAGTTATCTGGCGGTTTAGAGGACTGTATGTGTTGCAAAATAGAGATTCTGCTTCAACATACAAAATCTCCTCTGGAATGAAAGAGGTTAAAACATATGCTTATGTTAATGAAATTCCCAAAATGAATATTTACACAAGTGAAGATACATCTTCATACATGTTTAGCTTTGCAGCAGCCTGGGGAAAAAGAGAAGCATATTTTGTGCCAAACTAAAGACATTTCATTGTGTTTTTGTGGAAATCATCACCCATATTCCCCATCCTGCCTGCTAATTTAGGGCCTACATATCTTGGCAGGAAGAAAGATAAGTCAAGGAAAGAAAGTGACATTTAGGCTCAATGAAAACAAGGTGCAGCAAGTTCCCTGTTCACTTCAATGGGACTGAAATTCATCTGGATCATTATTCTTGTGTCTCACGTTCCTGAAGCTACCAACAAACTAGCCACATTTTCCTTATTTAGCCTAATTGCTCAGCACCTCCTATAGACCAGGAGGCACATGAGCCAGCCAGGGAAACCACATGGTCACACTAAGCTCAGTCCTTGTGAATTCATAACTGTTATTTTGTTTAACATAGTTGCGAAGGCCACATACCACAACTTCACAGTCCAGAGCACGGAAACCACCATCCTAGCCCTTCATTATAAATACATAGTTATCAAATATAGCCAGTGTTGAAGTTCACAATGGACCACAAAATTATACTTGCTGCAAAAGCCAGAGTGCTCTTCCATTTCCACTCACACCTGGTTTTGATCAGTATATTTACATGGAGTTTTGGCTACTTGAGTCATGTACTAGAGATGATACTACATGCAGCACACAATCCTGGAATTGGGCACCACAGAAGCAGCAGCCCAAAGCACCAGCACTGCACTCCCCACCTACTTTCCCACACTGGTAGCTTTGTGCTGAAGCACAGGAGATTTTTTTCCTCCCCTCATTCACATAGGTAAAGAACAGGCATTCTGTATTTAAAAGTCCAAGGAAAACATGGCCATAGTAACTAGTTAACTATCAAGGATAGTATCATGCATTTTATTATTAAAAAACAAGCATCCAATTAACAAAGGAAATATTGTAGGCAGGGAAGAAATACTAAACAATAAGTGAAATAAGCCAGGGACAAAGAAGTCAACTCACTAAAATCTAATCACATTTACTGCAAATATATTTCAACATCACTTTTGCACCTTTATATTGTTACCATGCACAGACAGATTCTTCAGGGAGTTTCATTCAAAAAAGGCACATCTTAGTTCTTACAAAACGTGGACGTAACATACGTGGCAGCAGGGGTGGTATGAGAAAAGGAGGAGGAGGAAGGCAAAGCTCCCAGTTGTTTCTAAACAGTCAGAAGATATGTTGCAGTCTTCACTACCAGCATAACTTTGGGGTTTGGCATCAGTTGCTGACACAGGAGAAGCCTGAGACCAAAGTGATAGAAATGTCAAGGTTGCCGCAGTCCTGCAAGCACCTTCCCGTGGCCGTTGAGTATTTCAGGACTTTTAGCCTCTGTACTACCAGGGCACAGGCTCTTTTCCCATCTAACATCCTGGTTGGCCTAGAGCCTTGTGGGTGACCTTAGGTCTTGTTGTGACTTGGTCACAAAAGAAATCTTATTTGTATTTTCACCCAAATTAATCCACTGTTTCTCTGTTCTTTTGAGTTGCCCAGGCCTTTGGCACTGCCAAATGCTTGCATTCAGGAGAGGCCAGCATTAGGCATATCAGTTGACCTCAATGCTATTTTAAAAGTTAGAAGGCTAGTAATGCTTTTTCTCTTCTCATGCATTTTGATACTTTCTAATTAAAGCAAGGTAAAAATAAATAAAGAGGAATTCAAACTACTTCTGGCAGTTTTCAAATTGTACATTATTCTGTTGTTGCAAAAGCATCTAAAGTTAGACTGTAAGTAACATACATCACTGAATGGATACACTGTACTTGCACAAGGTTTTGTAAAAGATGGCAATAAATTTCCCTTTTCCATCCTAATAAAAATTGTAAGCGTCACACAAGATGGCAGACAACTTTTCATACATATTATTGTAATGCTGATGTTGGCTCCAAACAATATATAGCCATAATATTATGGTTTACTAGAGCATGGGGGTGGAGGGCAAATCATACCCCACTTCATCACCCTGCTGTTTCAAGGAGCTAAAGAGATGATTTTTTATTATTATTTTTTTCTTCCCCCCAAACATCTTTGGTTGGAAGAGCAATAGAAGGCAAATATAAAAGCATCTATATAACAGAGGAGAGATGCTTGCTTAGGAAGCAGATTGAACCAGCACTGTCCTTATATTCTTTTTAGTAAAATACAGATTTATGCATCTACTTTGCAGGTGATGCTAATACCGAAAAAAAAAATCTATAGTTTTGCATCTATTTTGACCATATTAAAAGGGAATAACAACCCAGGCAATTGCAATCATACTAAAGTACAGAGGGGTTGAAATGATTGCAAGAAGATCTAATTCAGCAAAACTCATTTTTCTTTGCATTTACTTGGAAATAGGTATTATCCTAATTACCCACCATTAAAGAAAGCATGCCTTATGAATTTACTTCTAGTAATTTGATTCTAGATTTGAAGTGCTGCCTTTAAATATTTAAAATGAAGTATTTTTCCAGATTTTGGTATTAGAGAATCAAAACATTTTCTTCTTTAGAAAAACAATTTTTGCCAAGTTATTTTGTCTCATTTAAATAGTATTAAAGTAATGCTTGTAAATAGTTTTTCTTGGCATCCTTGTCGTATTGCTATGGTGTCCAAAATGTAATGACATTTTGCACATTTAAAAAATGGGGGGTTATTATGCCTAATATAACATATGAATCTGTAGATAAATCTGAAGACACGGATTGAAATTACTAAACTTGAACAAGCACCCATTTGCAGTTTCAACTGGTGATTGATTACTTTCTTCTGAAATACTGCCAGACAAATCATTCTGAATACTTGATGCTGTACACAATATGGCACATCAAATCTGTGGAGATAGAAGTACTTTGCTTGTAGAACAGGAGCAGCTTAGAAATAGCCATACATTTATAGGCTTCAAACCACTACACTTGTTCCTCTGCTTAACCAGTAACTAATAGGAAAAATTCCCTATTGAGCTTTAAAAGGCTCCTGGCAGTAGTAAAGGAGTAAATGTTTGCAGAAACAGCATTTTACTCATCCACTTTTATGTATTTGCCTCATTTTAGAAAACCACAGTTAGCGATGACAGTTTAGAGTTAGCATAAAGGCATTCAGGCAATTTGAACACATTAGTCTGAAAGCTTCTTTCTCAGAAATCTTGTTTGGCTCCCACCTACCCTCTGAGGTACCTATATTTCTTGAAGGGGTTAGGCAGGTGGATGAGACTTTTTCTGCACAAAGGGAAAGATTTGCTTCTGGGCTTGCCCATAACTGCCCAAACCTTGGCAGTGCTAAACAAAGAGCATAGACCCAAACCCTACCAGGATCTGCCAAAGAGGTGATCGCCTTCCTTGCCAGGCTTTCTCAGCCTATGAAGTGTTCTAATTTTCTTATCATTCTTATTTGTGTTCTTCAAAAAAACCCAACCATTCCCAACTCTAAATCCCACCTATCTGGGAGAGAAGGGAGGGGTCTCCTCTACCCCAGCAGCACCAGTAGTGGAGCACCTGGCCAAGAAATAAAACACAGCTTTAAATTCCTATCTCTGCTGAAGGTGATAGAACAGGAAAAGTAAACTCTACAGGTTTACAGGGTGCTCTGGCATCTTTATCCATAGAATTAGAACCGCTTGTGTAGAAAAATTACTTCCCAGGTCAGTGAGAGTGAGAAAGAAAGAGATCATTAAGCCATCTTATAGTCAATGTTAGAAAATTGGGTCCAGAGAGTGCAAATGTAACTGCATAACCTAAGAGTTAGAGCATTTATTCAGAATAGAAACAACTGGCCAAACACACTTTGTATTTTACATTAAACATGCCATCATTTAAATGGCTAATTGAACAATTCCACAAGCAATTCTGAAAGCATTTCATCACAGAATACTTTTCCACTCCATGGCTTAAAGCATTCCCACTGGAGGTAGTTAAGTAAGGTTCAAACTTTTCCATCAGAGAAGGGACTTCAGCCTTAGTTTTCTAAAACCTGAGCAAATATTCTAACCTCTAACTAGATTTTTATTTTCTTTTTAAGAGATTATTGTTCCAATGTTTTCTTTCCGAGAAGCTTATGAGGGGTACAAGCTACTGATGGGATGGATATACTGCAGACACATTTTGTGGGAACAATTAGTTTGTTCTTTTAAAACAAGCTTCTATGGTTTGTGTCTTGGGAAAAGAGCTGAATTTAAACACAGCTCAGTATCCCATTAAGTATCTGATTAGCTGTACTTGCCAGATTATCACATTCACTGACATTGGATTTATTAAACTTGATGAAACCAAATAAAGGAGATGGGAAAAGGAGTGCCAGAAAACAGTACCTGTCTGTGTCTTACAGTGTTTCTTCCTTAAGGGTAACCGGAGGCTGCTGCAGTTTCAAAATTGCCATTTCAAAACTTTCTGGATCTTGGCCACAGAACATTCTTTTCAAAATTGCCATAGACGCAGATCACATAGATATGGGACACACAGAGACAAAACAAAAAGCCAGAGAGATACATAGCTGCACACAAGCAGCTGCTGACTTTTGATACAGGTCACAAGTGGACCATCCATAGGTGTAGCAATAATATTCTTTGTCCCTCAGCCCCCATTAGACAGAACAACCACAAAAACATTAAACCATCTCTTAATTTTCTCAGAGGCTACATAAATACCTTAAAACATTTGTAGCCTGCTGTGTTTTTTCCTAGCCTTCCACACACTGCAAATTTTCTTACTTTAAAGTATACTCTTACCCTTTTTGACAAAGAAGATCACAGTTCAGCAACTTGCTTCTTTAGAACAAGAACACCTTACTGCCACAGGAATGCAAAGAAAAAGAGGAATGTGAAGTTCACAGCTCTGCATGCACTAGAAGACCTTTGCGCTAGCGCAAGCACGCTAAAAAGCACACCGAGGGCTCAGCTTGCAGAAATTGCATGAGCAGAAAGCACAACAGGTGTTTGCAATTGTTATTAGCTGAAGAGCAGCAGCAAAATGTAATTGGACCCAACTGCTGAATAACTACTCCAGAACTCCCACCTGCCTCTGTCTGGCTGCCTTTAGAAGAGCAGGCCTCCGAAAAATATACTCCTGCAAAGAAGTGGGGGAGAGGATAGCATAGGGAGTGGGTATCAATGCCTTTTCTTTCTAGATTAGCACATTAATTACTGTTACAGCAGGTGGGTGCCAGTTCTGGCACCACCTTTGTTTTAAAAAAAATTCCAAACCAACAAAAAATGACACACACATCCACCCTGCAGTAATATGAGTAATTTCATAAGAACTTTGCCTTTTTGAGATTTTCTTAGTACCTGCAGGCACTCCCCATGTGCGTGCAACAGGTCAGCAGGACTGCCAGGAGCTGTATAGCCAATGGCAGATTCCAGAGAAGCTGAACATGCCAGCTACTCTCATCCCCCAGACAAGGAGAACCCAGCATGGAAAAAGATCTGGAGGGCCCTAAGAAACACCTGGGGGGAGCAGGCAGGTATTGCAAATTCAAGTTAAGGTGCCATAGAAAGAGGATTTTTTTACTTTTTGATAAATAATTTGAACACCTTAATTCCTTCTAAGGTCTCCTCTGGAGTGGGCTACAGTTACAAAACATGGTGTTACTTAATTTGTTTCCAATTAATATGGGTAAGGGGAAATATGAACTGCAGAAAAGAGATATACAAACATTCTTACCTATCAGAGATGTGATAAGATTGATCCATGACATTTTTTTACTACACAGACAATTAAATTATTTACATAATAGTTACACTTTTTTATATCTTGCAAATACTGAAAATATGTAACAAGCAAGTGTTAAAACAAGAATTGGGGAAAGGGGGTTTATGTTTCATAAATAAATTATTGACAGAAAGACTAATATTTCGTATAATGCTGTTACATTGTGTTTTGTAAACTGCTTTAGCAAACAGTATTACTATATCTCCGTTTGCAGTTCACTTACATGTTCCTCGTGTCTTTGTGTATGGTTACTAGGTATGCCTGTTTTAAGAGTTTAAAACAATCTTGAGCTAGTGACATACTAGAAAATCCCAATGCCAACCTGCCTACTTTTCATGAAATTAGTGTATCTATGGCTTAATATTCCAATACTTAAAATAGAGATGAGTTTCAGATCCATTAACACTTGTACCATATATTAACCAGTAATTGTAATGCAAATAGGTGGGTTTTCAGCGTAGAACTGGTGGAATTAATAACTGTTAGTTTCATAGGTGCTGAGAAGTGCAGAAGATGCATATTTTTGTGACATTTTGGCATTGATTAATGGTTCAGTTTTCGGTTTGAAAAATATAGTTGCTGAAATATAGTTAAAATGACATTATTCTGCATCTTCCAACTTTGGTAAATTAACCTGCTTTGTTATTCTGATGAAAGCTGTGCTGTAAGGTCATACATTTTTCAGAGTGAAACATCTGATACAGGAAAATTTCTGCTTCATCAGGAGAAAATAGTAAACCAAAACAATAAAGTTGATTTTCAAGAAAAAAAAATTAGTTTGTATAAACATCAATGGTAATAACTTAAAAAAGAACTGATGCAAGAAAGAAAATTAAAAACCAGAACTGTTATTGCATACTGTAACTGTACTTCACGTTGTTACTGTATGTTGCCAGAAAAAACAAGCAGATAGTTTGGGTTTTTTTCTTACAATCATTGCTATGATTTTAAGAACATGGGAATCTTTTAACTTTTACTTCAGATTTTCAATGATTTTTAAAATCTTATTCTAGCAATGAATTTCTGCCTAGCACAAATAAGCAGCAGGGTTTCATTTTGATCACAGGATCTTGACATTTTCTGAAGTCTTAGTCAATGAGCCAAACTGGACATACAGAAAACCATGTGCAGAAAACAGTTATGCACTTCTGAAACCTTTCTCCTATAAGCCAGTGGAATAAAGCCATCCAGGTGAGTACCTATTTTCAAAGATGATGGGAAAAAATCTGGGGTCACTGAGCCAGTGGAAATTGTTTCACGTTTTCAATATGCCAGTAACTAAATCAAAAGAGACAATTAAAAGCCTTCTGAAAACAATACAAAATCTTGCAGAACCACATAGAAGATCTGACTAATCTGTAAGACACAGCAATGACAGTGACAAGCTTTATCAAGAAAAAATGCTGAGATCAACACTTCATCCACAGCTTAGGGAGTGCTATTTTGAGGAAAACATTCTTTTAAAAATCTCTGTTGTCATCATACCTCTTTGTGAGGCATTGAATTAAAGATTAATCTTGCTAGTTGGGGTCAGACTGTAGTATGTGCCATCTCTGAATGGATCAATGTGCAACATATGACCACAAGTGGCTTTTTTTGCATTCCCTGCTGCAAGAACAAGATATTAGTGTTATTTTGAGTGTGTACACCTTGCCAACCAGTATCCTTAGCAAAAAGAACACAAACTTATTTTAAAAGCAATCTTAAAATCATACTACCTCTCAGATGAATAATCACAGTTTGCTAAAAAACAGCACAAACAGATCAAGTCTATTCTTAGCTTTGTAATTTTTCATTTTTAAGTTTGTGTGATGTTCCATTTAATTTCAATCATCCAAACATTAGGAAGTTGGGTAAAAAGTTTCATTGCAGTTGCTCTATCTGATAACGAGTTTGTCTGGGGTTTTTTGAATTGCATTTTATTTATTCTGGAAGAGAAAACTTACACTTCTAAAACATGCACAGAAAGCTATGCACCATCCTTGAAAGCCATGTGTAAAGCTTAGAGGCCTCTAAAAATGCTTAACTGGTTTCCTGAGGAATTAAAAATATTATTCATTGAAATATTAGTTCACCACATTTCTTATAGGAGCCAGAAAAAAAACATGAAGCAGCATAAAAATATAAACTACAGTTTATGTGTTGATTCAAGAAAAAAAGAAGAAGTTAAAAACAGAATTACTATTTACATGTAAAAGAGTGGCAGTATCTTACTCCCAGAGACAGCGAGTGGCAGTGGATGGTACCTCTCCAGAGAGTAAAACTGCTGGTGAAGCAAATAAAGATCATTTTGAGTGACAGACAGGCAAACAAATCCTGCAGATTAGGGTAGCAGAGGTAGAAACATGGCCTGCCATGGTGGCAAGGGACGCAGTGTGCCACATGGACCTTTACCCATTTGCTCTCATCTATCCTCCAGCTCCCTGTTGCAGTCAGTGAGTGATGTGAAAGAGCTAGTAAACTCACTCTTGCTGGCTCCTGTGTCAGCACACACACAACACTGCTTGTGCACAACACGGTTGCAATGGCACCAGGCAGCATGTGAGGAGATACCTCTTTCTCTGCAGGGATCACATAGCCTAAAGCATGAATTTCAGTTTCCCTTATCCAGCCACGTATTTTCTCTGCTAGATACTTTGTATTAATGAGGACAAAGAAGTAAACAGAGAAATATCCCTCCATGCTACCGTGAAAAATTTGAACAAGTTCTCCTAACAAGGACCTCTGTTACCTGACATATCTTGCACTGCACCTGATTAAAATCAAGCCATTTGTGGGCAGATTCTTAGTTGTGATATGGCTGCTTTTTGCCATCCTGCACTGCTGCACTTCTGGCCAATGACTGCAGTCAAGGCGAATTTTAAACAAAGCCTGAATCAGGGCAGTGCTCAAGTTGTTTTATGGCTTGTGGAAGGCAGCCCAGTCTGCAGGGGACCACACAGCTGCAGGAATACAGGAAGTGAAAAAATAGGCCATTGTTAAAAACTTGGTGATTCTGAGCATGCACGAGAGTAGCTGCAAACTGGCTTAACCTGGAACCATCTATCTTCACTTATCCATTTGAAGAATCAAGGAATTTAAGGTATCTTTGGAAGTAAGAACGAACTTGACTTTTTTCTCCCAGGAGCTTCATAGTGAGTAGCTCTGATGATGGGAGTAATATTATTTCAAACGTATGGCGGTGCAAGTAAGAAAGCAATGGAGGCTGGCTTCCTGCCCCTTTTTATTTGCATTCCAGAAACCATTTTTGCACCATCTGTGATCCTGTTGCAATATCTATGTAGGAATAAATATTACCTTCAGACTTTATCATAGATAAGACCACACATGGCAGAAGGCATAAAGAATGAGCTCCCTGGGGCCCTATTCCCAGATGTGGCTGAGTCTCCTCTCACAGGTAACCAGCTGATCAGCTGCTGTAAGGGCAGCTCCCCCAATTCCTGCTTCCCACATAACTGGGAGCAGCAGGGATGCAGTCATTCTCCCTACTGAGAGAGGAGCTGAAAGGGAGATTTTTATGGTCAGCCTTCTGTAATACATGAATATCCTTCCACACTCCCAGAAGAGAGATAAACTGGCTGTACAGCCACTTTGCACCAGACCAGAACAACACAATAAATCAGCAATGCTTTCTCAGGGCTGGGGATGTGAACTGTGGTGCCTGGTTCAGGTGTTTCTCAGTAGCTTTTGATATCACGTGTAAAGAAAATGCCTGCCTGAAGATGCATCTACAAAGCCATCCAGTTCATTGCCCATGGGAAGCAAACACCTCTCATATTACCCTTCTTTGCCTCACAGTGCTTTGATTTTAGTAGTATGCCAAAACATCAGACCTATCTATATTCAGGCACAGCTTTTGCATGGAAATCTTGGTGTAGTGGGCAGCTTTCTGGCATGTTTTTCATCACAAATCTTACAGGAGAAGAGCAGCAGTTTCAAAGACTTTTACAAGGAAGCCTCAGGGCTTGTTTGCCAGACTTCAATGGATACGCTTAGAGCATGGTATATGGAGGTTGAACTGCCTGACTCCCATTAACATTAATAGAGTCGGGAGGCTAAATGCCTGCGCACCATTCTGATGACATACCCACAGCATCTGGCAAGTAGCATGCTGCCATTTCTAAGTCCTTTTGGATATGATGCTTCCCTCATTTATGTCAGGGTGGCAAAATAAAACAAAGAGGGACAGCCTAGTTTCCTTCAGCTAAGACATTCTGCAAAGTGCAATAACTGTGGGGGTTTTGCCTCAATTTTAATAAAGAGCTCTCTGTGTGCATATAAACTTCCTTACATACAAGCCACCTAACAGCATTACAAAAACTAATTAAAAAAAACTATAGCAAACACAGACAACAAACTTCTAGCAACCTATTGGTTTAATATGAAAGAGTAGGCTAGCAGTTACACAGGATTCATAGTCCCACCAAAATTCTGGGGTATTTGGATTATATGTGCTCCTTGAAAATTATAGATAAAGGAGGTACTTTTCTAGGATCAAACATGAGGCTGTTGCACAGCTGAAGCAAATAGCTAATTTAAAATTTAACCTGTATTTAAAAAAAAATCCTTTATTCTCTGTTTATGAACACCTGCAGTTTATATCACACACATTTTCATTGGAAACAATCTGCTAAATCTGTAAAATTATTATAGTGTAGTCCCATAGTATGTCACACTGTGGCAGTACCTTTGATCTCAGCCCCTGGGAAACATTTTTTCATGTGGGCAGCAGCAGCAGCTGTAAATACAATGTTAATACTATTGGGGTATTAAATTTCCCTTTTATTTTGCTGGCTGAAGTCTGAGGTCTTATGCAGTACTACACTTCCCATATAACACACTTTCAAGTTTCTGAAGTTTCAAGATAAACTAGTAAATGGACTGTCTTAGATACTTTTACAGTGGTGTTACAAGTGAAAAAAAGGACCCCTCTGTTCCTTTCAAATCTGGGAAAATATACTTTGGTGATAAATCTTAATCTCTCAACATCTTGATCCTCCCCTCAGTTGCCTCACAATTCACAGCTTTTCTGCTTTAACCTGATTAGAAACAACCTGTTGGCTAAATTACTCTGTTACAACTTACAGATATCCTGTATGTTTGAGTTTTCCACATGTGTAGTCCTACCTTAATGGAAAAAAAGGCTCTTTTTAAAATGTTATCTCTGTCCCTGATAGTTGTCTCATCACGACACTAAAATTCTAGATCATATACTGACTTTGCTGTGCACAAACATCTGCCCTTAGCTTGCCACTGTGCTATGTAGCCTATCAACCACCACACACCCATCCCAACTACACCTGAAATCAATGTTATAAAGATTAGATAATGTTCTGAGCAGTGTAAACAATAACTTGAGCTAGCCCTTATTCAGAGAGCTAGATTAATGCTACTCTAATCCTTGCAATTTTATTCTGAGGTAGTTGCTTTGCAGTAACATCTTACTTGTTGAAGTTTTGTGTTGGAAAAGTTAAAAAGATTAGGCACTTCTTTTATCTTCCATGTACTGAGTGTACACCTTTAGTAAAAACATTTATTAAACATTTTAAAAAAACAAACAGCACACACATTCTGTTAAGCAAAAATTCACATTTATACACATATCAGTAATTTAAGTGCCTTTTGCCTTTCAAGAACACTTACATTAAAAACTCTTAAGAAAAGGGATTCTACGAAATGGCATGCAAACACTCTGAAGTGTCCAAATTATCTTGATTTAGCCTCTCCTATTCACTGCTTTGCATTCTGAATGAGACACGCAAGCCACAAGACCTGTTCTTTGCATGCTCTGTACACACTGCTGTCAAATGTGCATAATGACATCCATTTTTGCTCATTTTCAAATACCACTGTAATAGCCAGTTGTGTGCACACAAAGCTTTCTAAATGCATATGCTGGGTTCTGTGCCTTAGGGCAAATCTCATTTTATGCTCTTTGGTATCAGCATAGTTTGGGAATGCAAGGACTAAAGCCTAAATTTGGGGTCTAAATCCAGAAAAAGACATAAAAGATCTGTTAGAGGGAGGGTGGTTGGGAGAAAGAAAGGCAAGTCCACTTCCTACCAAGGCAGGTACATCCCTTTTCCTCTTCCACCTGTGAGTGGCATTAGGCATCCAGCTGAGATTTACAACAGCCAGGAGGCTAACGTTCATGAATTTTTTGTTAATCAGTCATCAGGTAAAGCTTTTAAATAACCACGAGCAAGGCCTAGAAGTCATCTCTCTTCTTTTACCAGGCAAGAGCTCTAACTGCCCCAGGGACACCAAAATAACATGACAAATTCTGTGCACGCTCCTCCCCACCTCCTCCCATTTACTTATGGAAATAAGTACATATTCCTTTAAAATGCAGAGCTGTTTCACAGAGGAAAGCCATATTAGAATAGCTTTTAAGTGGAAGACTGAGGTGAAAGGTGGGCATAAACCCCTTCTTCCAAGCAGAGATTGAGCCCAGGCTGCCCACATTGCCTACTCATACTCCTGTTGGAGGAATGAATGAGGACTCCCATCACCTCCTTCTGCTGCTGTGCTTCACGCACAGCCTGCACCATTAGTCATGCTAAGAGCATGCCAGCTGGATAGAGACCCTCAGGTGAAACAGACTGAGGAATGCCTTGCTTGTGAATCCAAATTAGGCTTAAATGTAAATTATGGCTGGGCCACTCCACACTAAGCTAGTTCTGGGATGCCCAGGAAAAAATAATTTAAAGCCTTCAGGAAATACTGGGGTTTTTACATGTATGGGTGGCTAAAGACAGCTACAGGTTCAGTCTGCTCTCCCTCCAACCCTACTCCATCTAAGTCTGCTCCATTTGATATCAGCTGGACAGCCACACCAGTGTGGCAACATGCTGAGGGTTCAGAAAAATGCACAACAGCTAAAGAATTCAGGTGGCTCCAAAGTTACGCAGCCACTTAGGGAGTTATAAAGAAAGGCTGCAGGTTGGGACACAGAGCCTTAAAGCAAGTATTAGGTTCCTTTGCTCTTTCAGATTTGTCCTCTCTTTACTTTATTCAGATTATTTACATGTTGGAAAATCCTGGTAAAAGATATTAAAAATTTTAGGGAGGAAAACTTCACATGACTTCAAATGACTCAGAGGAAAGAATTACACAATCACACTGCAAAAGATGGTGGTGCAGAAGACAACAACCTGTCAAAAGTGAGCAAAGAATAGAAAAGGAGAAACACATGTTTCTGCAATGAAGAGACAGTCTACAGTCTAAACAGACTCTGTCTAACAATTTACAGGAAAGGTCCTGAAACACTACAGAAGGCACAGTGAAAGTATTTACGTGGAATCCACTGTGAAAACGGTCAGTCCCAACATTTGGAAAGCTTTTTAAGAAAGTAAAACATAAGATTGGTAGTGCTGTTAAGGGAGAATAATTAAGTGATTCTCTACATTAAAAAAGAAACAAACACACACATAAATATTTGTGTGGTATGTAAATGGTATAATGAGATTTTTCTTTTGATACAGTTCTTAAGCTGCCAGTGAGACATTTTGGTTAGAGCTTTTCATATAGAGAAAATTTTACCTCAAACTGAGGATTTTTTTAAATTGATATACCTATATTTCTCATGTAATTTTGCATTCCGTCATATTGACATAATCTGTGCCAGGTTCAATACACTATGCTCCCCCAACTGAAGTGTTTGGTTAGAAAAGAAAAGCCATTTCAGGTAGCACCATATATCATGTGAAAAGAAAGAAAAGCTTTAAGAGGGAAACAGTGGTGCAAATGTAGAAAATACTCCTGAAAAAAAGGAGAATAAGAGACAAATTAAAGAAAGCATGGCCAGTGTTCAGAAATCCCTCCCCTGGGGATTTCACTGTGGCTTGCTGCAGCCAAATATTTGGGGTGATTGAAATCTGAGACTGCTGAGCTTGGACCTCTGATGACTACGCAGCAGCACTTCTAGTGCTTCTCAGTTGTGTTTGGGATGCTGCTGAACCTTCATGACTCTGCTATGCAGGTACCAGCTCTTTTCTGAGAGGGAAGGTGGGAAAGAGAGGATATTTTCCAAGTTTCCAGTCACCTGCTCTGAAACAAGCACATTACACAACGGGCTCTGTATGAACATATGACAGCCTCCAGTGGCCCAAATCTATTTGTCTGCACCGAGGAAGTTGGCTCTTGGGCCACTCACTGCTCTGGGAGTCTGGCTCCGGGTCACAACTGCAAGTGCCTTTAACTGTGGCGGTGAAGAAAATTGTCTAAGGACGGAGATGATGCCTGAAATCTAATAGGAACACACTTCTGTACATCCTTGACATCAAATCAGTTAGGGATGCCACCCATCAAGAAGGCAAGGAGGAGACATGTCTCTTTATAACTTGGAAAATCCATGCTGCCTCTTGTATCAAATACTCTAGGGCTCTCACCTCAAAAACTGCTCAGGTTATCTCCCAACCCAAAACTCCCATTCCCTAACCTCTTCTGTTCTACACACCTATACAGTTTGACAGACTATGATGGGAACAAAATAAACAGATTTTAATAGAAATCATTCTCAAAACAGCTATGACCAATGACAAGGTGATGCATTTGTTATGGTAGTTTTAAACTATGATAATGACATGTTCTTTGAGTACAGTTCTGCTATTTCTCACTCTTGTTGCTATACAAGATAGAAAGAGAAGAAACACTATGCTATTTACTGTATAGAAATCAACAAACTGCATTATATACAATGTGTAAAAAACTGAATAGACTTTTGTCAGAGTAAATATTTATAGGTCTGTGACCTTAACATATTGCAGTATCACTTAGTAAAGAGCTTTTTCTGTAGTACAGAAATATGGATTCTGGTCAAAAAAGTATCTAGAAGTACTCTTTCCTTTCCCACAGCATCCTGGTATCCGAGTTGGAGCATTATGGGTGGTGGGTCTGGATGGGTGGTCTATTAGATGGGTGAAAACCTGTCTGGGCCCTGAGGCCCAAAGGGTGGGTGGTTAATGGTGCATGCTCTACCTGGAGGCCAGTTATGAATTTTTCAGGGGTTTACCCTAGGACCTCCCTTGTCTAATATCTTTTTCAGTGACCTAGAGGAGAAGTCAGAGTTCACCTTTATTGAACTTTCAGATGACACCTAATTGGTGCATGCAGCCAATCTGCTTGAAGGCATGGCCACCATCCAGAAGCACCTAGGCAGGCTGGAGGGGTGGGCTGACAGGAACCGTAAGAAACAAAACAAGGACAAATGCAAAGTTGTGCGTCTTGAATGGATGAAACTCTTGCATTGGTCCAGGCTGGGGACTGGCTGGCTGTGGATCACCTCTGTATGGAATACCCTAGTGGACCATAAGCTAAAGATGAACACGCTCTGGCAGTAATGAAGGGTAGCAGTGTTTGGGGCTGTATCATCAGAACCATACATGGTGGCAAGCGAGCTGTCTATTCCCTTTACTTAGCACTGTTAGACCATATCTAGGATACGGTGTCCAGTTTTGGGCCTCTTGAACAGGAAAGGAAGACACTGATAAACTGGAGCAAGTTCAGTGGAGGGCTGCCAAGATGGTTGGGAGCTGGAGCAGCTGTGCAGGTCTCCTGTGAGGAGACGCTGAGGCTTGTTCAGCTGGGAGAAGGGATGGCTTCAGGGGGACCCAACAGCAGTCCCCCACTGCCTATGGAAACTTTGGCAAGAAAACACAGCTACCACAGTCCATGGCAGGAGGGTGAGAGACAACAGACATAAACTGAAACAGGGGAGGTCCCGCTGGAAATAGGAAAATACTCTTTTACTACGGTGGCAGTCAAGCAGTGGAACAGGCTGCCCAAAGAGGCTGTGCAGTCTCCAGCCTTGGAGGCTTTCAAGACCCAACTGGATCAAGCCCTGAGCAGCCTGGGCTGACCTCAGGACTGACTCTGCTTTGAGCAGCAGGTTGGACTGGAGATGTCCTGGGGCCATTTCCATCCTGAATTAGTCTATGATTCATCATATGTTTTAAGACCTTTCCTGGAGATTTCTAATCACTACCTTCTTTAACTTTCTTTTGCTTTAGCGTGAAAATCTTTTAAACTATTTCTAAAAGTACGTCCCTCAAAATAACTATTCTATTCTAGGTGAGTACTTTCATTATGCATATATATTTAAATTCTGAATGCTGCAGCTTATTTTGAAGGCCTCTTCATAAGATAATGAAAGTAAAAGCAAGCCTTTTAAAATGAAATCTAGATGAGCTATGTAGGAATGAATTAATGCCTAAGGATATTCTGTCATATTTAAATGTAGGAAAGTATAATTAGAAGTGCTACAAGTAGAAAACAGAGGTTCTTAGATAGAGAAATTGAGACTTATTTAAGAAAAATAAAAGGAACTGCAAATGCCTGGGTGACTTACGTTTCCTTCTTTTGTTACTATGGCTACAATAAAGAATTACCAAAGGAGAGAATTGGATTGGTACGGTATTAAAGATTTGGCATGCTAATTAGTATTCTCCTTTTATTACCCTGATAGCCACATAATCCAGGGCCATTTCTTCTAAATCACTTGGAATACTTTTTAGCATTGTTTTGCAAGTAAATGCCAACTCTATTTCTTACACGTTTGTCTGTATTAAAAAAAATAATAAATCTGTTTCAATTAACGTATTTTTGAAGTCTAGACTTCACCATTTTTTAAACACTCCAGACAACCATTTATTATCAGCTTTCTAGTGATAGTATTTTCTTTTTGCACAAGTATATTATATAGTATGTTTCCTTTGATATATAACCATTTATGTGGTGCTGCTACACTTTTGGCCACACAAAAATATATGTGTATTTGAACATAAGTTTCCCTATCAAAAAAGTAGCCCTTTTAAACTGAAACACATCCAGGTTTTATACCATTTTAATTATGTATTTTTACTGTATTTTTCTAACATTACAAAAATATCTTTAAAGCCAAGCTGTCTATTGTGTACCTGAAAACTGACACACTGCATTCTTCATCTAAACACTTATATTCCTGTCTTATTTTGTAATCTAAGTTTGTAAAATATACATACACAAATAAAAACAAAAGCATGCAAAGTTGTTTACAAATAAAAACAAGAGACAGAAAGAAATAAGATACTTTTCTTGGGCACATTTATATATTCAAATGTCAAACCAGTTAGTGAAAAAGAACACTAAATGGAAAAATCAAGAGGAGAGTTATTTCTATGTGTTAGGCACTGAGCTTGGACTCAGATTTTGATTCATTCTTGGCTCTGTTGCAGACTTGATAAGGGACAAGCTATCTAATCTGCTTTCTGCCTGAGGCACTAGTTCCTAAAGCTGTTCTGCCTGCTGGCTGCCCCAGTTCTGCCATCCTCCCTGTCTCGGCTCTGACCCTGGCTGAGCCATTTCAGTATGAAAAGCTATATGAAAGGGTTTTGTTCTCCCCTCCCTGCTTTTCAGGTTAGTTTTCTATAGCTTTGAGGCACTGAAACTGCCCAAAGCAAGGCTGGACAAACATTAAAGCTAGTGTGAAGAGAGGATTGCTGGTTTGCTAGCAAAGACAAACATGAATGGCAACAGCCCTAAGTGAGACTTAGTTACACTGCGTGAGACAGCAGCTTCAGTTTCTCTGCCTGTAACATTAGCTTAGTGTTGGTTCCCTCTTTCTTTCCTCTTTACTTATCCTGATTTGTTACCTTCACCTTTTATTTTTTTTAGCAGTGAGCCATCTTAGGTTAGGCCTGAAAATATTTGTGGACACTTATTAGCTATACATAATGACCAAATGCATAAAAGCACTAAAGGAATGATGTTAGAGACAGCAAAAGGAGGCAACAAATGGATTTCTGCCAATAATGTGTTAAAATTAAAGGCTTCTGGGAATGTGTTTCAGCAGATTTGTAAGAGTATGATAAATATTTGAAAGCACTGGAGGACAGTTATACTCTTGCTCTTCATCATTACTATTAATAGATGTTTTTATAGATGCATTAACAGCACAATCTGCAATAGTGAGACCAACCAAACCACAGGGGCTTCCTTGAAAACCTTACTGACCCAAAGACAGAACTAGAGGTCACCAATGCTTGGCCACATTTTCATCACAAAGTGATTTGTTTGCTGTTATGTCTGGTCTGGAAAGAATAGTCTGCTCCAGAAATTGTAAATTGGACAAGTTTATCCAATTCATTCTGCTTACTATTTGAGCAGACAATTATATTTGGCCGTGCCTAGGTGACATTAACATTTTTTTTCCAAAACAAAAGGAACAATTGAGGATTTGACTGGAAGAAGGGCCAAACTATCTTTGAATAAGTTAAGGGTTATGAAACTTCTGTAGGGGAAAGAATTGGAAAATATTTCTGAATCTGAAAGAAAACCCACTGGTTCCCAAGAAATAATGTGACAGAAGATACTCATATTTTTCCTTCTGAAAACTCTTTGGGGACACCAGGAATGAGGTAGGACAGTGCTACTGATCATGTATGTTAGCAGAATGCTAGTTTTTTAACACAGGGTGGATAGGTGCAATTGCCTATAAATCCCCCAAACCTGTGGGCATGGAGGTCCATACTATGTGTGACCTGAGGATAGTTTTTAACAATGCTCATCCACCTTGCAGAGCTCACTGAAATATCCGAACAGCGAGGAGGCACACCTCACTTATCTGCATGGGTGGACAAGACAAAGATCTGTGTGAAAGAGCAGACAGATAACACAGAGGTCTGGGTACCTTCCAGTAAGCCACATGAGCCAGATGAGCTTCCTCACAGCAGCAGTCCTTCAAAAGACAAATGCCATGTATAAAAACATGTATATTCAGATAATTTTTTAAGTAACCTTCTTCAAAAGCTTATACAAGGCACTTCATGTACATAAGAGATCTCATTGACTATAATAGGACTACTCATGTACATTAAACTGATCCCATCTGTAAGCCTTTGCAGAAGAAAGCACATAGGTGAAACGTGCCAGTGACGATGAGTTACTGACAGTGAAGTTCTTTAAGAAACTCAGATCAGAACTGAGCATCAGGAGAAATTCACTGGGGAAAGGACTAGTGATCAAATGCCATACTACCCAGCTGCTACTAACAGATGGGTAGCAGTCCTGGCACACCGAGCATCTTTTACAATGCTACAGTGAGAACTGTGGGCAGGAAAGGGCACACAGGTAGCAAAAACATGGAAGCAAAGTGGCAAGAGAAGTTGCCATGAATTTTGGCATGAATGACCTCATATGAGAGATTTTTTTTTCATTCCTTCACAATTTGCTAGTAACTAACAAACACAGAAAAAGCCAACACTTGGTACAAAAGACGGGTATTTGGCAGCTACTGTTGTAGTGTCAATCACTTGGCACGCAGACTGAAATATCAGAAGGACACAGAGTAGACAGCCTTGAAAGTATATTCTTCCATTAATAGTGGCTTTATAGAGCTAACAGAGCTGTAAAAATTCTGCAATATAAAGAGGTTCACCAAAACCCATACATAATCCTTACGAGGAACTTAAAACTGACCTGGGAAGTTTGGTGTCAGTGGCTACTTTGAATCTCCTTCACCTCAGGGTAAGCAGCTACAGAATCTTTGAAGAAAACCAATAAATATATTAGTAAAGCACTAGAACTGTGATCCTTAGGGAGACTGTACAACAAATCAAGGTGGGTTCATTGTTGTTAGCACCATTATCAATACTCTTGTGTGCAGGGGACAAAGCAAAGCCTCTGTCAGAGGATAGAAGGCAGATCTAGACCTGACCATCTTTAGAAAACATTGCACAGCCTTCTTAGAAAAAGCCTTGCCAGCATCACTGACACTCATGATTCAAGTACTACATTTATTACCATCATGTAACAACCCTATCTCCCTGCCCTATGAAAACAAAGCAAACAATAACAAGTAGAGTTCTGGAACTGTCAAAAGTATTTGAATTATTTTAAGGTCCACATAAGATTTTCCTATTAATTTTGTGTGCAAGACGCTCAGGTGTTACAGGGATGAGCTACAATAAAAAACTCAACAAACAGTCACAGATAAACTTCATTTCAGTGACTTACAAAATAACAATACCGCTACCACCCTGACACAAAAAATTCTAATAAATTTCAATGTAGGAAATAGATGTAAAAACACAAGGATTTTATGACTCACCCATTGACACATCACATCTTAAATGGTTGTGAATAACTTACTTCGACAATCAAACATTCAGTCTTAATTTAGTGCTATTGTTGGGCATGAAATGGCACACAGGCACAAACATGATAATTGCTATGTGGCACTAATTACTTATATCACGTATTGATGTTCTCAAGAACAGATATTCAAGAAACTGCAGTACAGAACCTGTGCTTTCCATCCAATTACCTTAAACCCATGTAAATCTGTAAATAGAGCTGTGGGGGAAGTATTCGCATCTAATGCCTGCTGTTCGTGATTATGAATGAGTCAGATATTCTATCAAGTCTTTGGTGTAGGCGGGATTTTCAATGTCTGGGTTGCATATTGAAATACTGCAGTCAGAAGAAATCCATTGTCTCTGGTATAATCACTTTGATAGGAAAAAGGCATTGGCATGGCACTAATGTATCATGTAGGTGCAGCAGAATCTAATCGTAACTCAAAATGGTTAAAACATTTTTCACTCCTGAAGTTAGAAGCTCTTATAATTAGGTTTTTCTCTTCTCTAAATGTATTTCTGCTAAGGAGTGATAAAAATAAGTGCAAGAAGTAAGGAAAAAATCCATCATAAATTCTTATCAAATTCTAATTCCAATCTCTTCACAACATAATTGAATGAGTATTGACTCATTTTAGAAAAAAAAATAATTTCCTCCATTTCTCTTGACTTGTCCCATATCTTATTTCTGAGTAACTTTTCCATTTTAAATAGAGATAAACATATTAGATATATTAATAGGTAAATAAATGTTAAATGTAAATAAATAAAATATAAATACTAAACCCTTTATTTCATTATCACAATTACAACACAAATTATGTGCAAGATTTTCAGTACTGGCCTATTCTGATTCCTTACAAAAGTAATTTCACTTCTTTGGACATAAAATTATGAGTGATAAAAATTTCTGCAAACCACATTCACATGCGTGGTTACCTAAATAATCTATTCAGCTATTAACTTAGTGAATGTCTCTTAAAAATTCCTAAGTGTTCACTGATCATATTGATTATTAATATGTAATATACATGCATAAAATTTGTCCTATACTTCACCGTCATTTAAGCTTTCTCTCAGTTGCCTTAAAGTATCAAATCAATCTTCCCTGTCCCCCTAAACTCATGATTTTCTCTTCAAAAAAGGCAAACAAGTAAACAGAAAGAAAATCCGACATACGCATTATTCAGTTAGCTTCCTGTGTTATTTTTCCCTTTAAGTGGTTCACTGAAATGTGCACCACAGTGCATATCAAGGTTATAGCACCTAGTCAAAGAAGATACATTTCTTAAGAACTACTGTTTCTTTCCGGAACTTTCCACTGAGACCTTTCTTCACCTGAAATAGTTTGCATTTCTAGATTTTATCCTTTTAGTTTGATTACCTATAAATTTCCTAAAATATAGTCAGATGAGCAATCAGTCTTAAGAAATCTGAACACTGTAACACTCAGACACAACAATGACACAATACATCAACAACTCAGTCTCTGAAGAGGCCTGGTCTTTAGTAGCTTGAAGGGTACCGTTATAATGTCCTTGTATTTATTAATAAACTGAATACATTGATTGAAAATACTGTGAGACCTTCAAGCTTTAGCACATGCTAAACCAAGAATCCACATATTTAAGTTCTGTTCCCTGAAATTTCAGGACTATAATATTAGCAGTTGATAAAAAAGGAACATGCAGAAATGTCCATGGAAATATACTTGCTGAATGTTCTGCTGGTTATTATTTCTTTACAGTGCAATCAAGTCATGCATATTACTTACAGTGTACTTTCATTGTTCAGTTAACATGTCTGCACACGTAAATGGGCAAGGGATGTGTATTACGGAATGGTGAAAGGAATACTGTATTTGCCAAATAGAACAAATAAGAATGCTATTCAGTGAGCTAAAGATGGCCTGCATGTACAGCTCCCAAAATGTCAGCTGTCTGTCCCTAATTAAACTCAGCCAACTCTCACAGCTTGGAAATGAAGGCTTGAACAGCTCCAGCATCAGGCCAATCATCTAAACATCTAGTCTCTCTTCCCTCTTGTCATACCCTAAGTGTAAAAGAACATTATTTATAGCCCAGTACTCCCTGAGTCATTTCTTGGAATAACTGCTGAACAGAACTCTGGGAATTAAAAGCAGCAGGAAAGGACACTTCACCCATCTCCCCACTTTGTACAAACTTAACCCTCCCACTTGTTTAACAGCCATAAAAAGCAGAATTCCCACTGAAGAGAGAAGCTTGTCATGGACTTCCTTAGGACAACAGCTTGCTGCACTGTCACCCAATGTTGTGTTTAGCATCAGTACCTTCCCCTTGTCTTCTGATAGGGTTGTCACCATAGCCACAACATACTTTTAGGTCCATTAAAGAGCATCCTCTGTCCTAATATCTTGCCTTGTCCACCTGATCCACCTGTTCCAGGTGGATACTTGAATTACTTGAAGGACAACCAATACTTACAGAAGAAGAGTTAGAGCTAGAGTTTTTGTGAAGTATGCATCTTAAATGCACAGTTTCTTAACATAAATGTCATATATAAATATATACCCATACAAGAACAATAAAACGTGTCCACCTTGATCTTCCTGTTAGTATTTGTGAGATGCCTGAGGTTTTTTTCACATTTTCTTTGAGGATTCAGGCTTTCTATTCCTTACAATATAAATTCTCCTCTAGTCTGCTCAGGTCTGGCAACTGAAAAGAACCTACAGAAAAATATGGGAGAATCAAATTATTCAGTTCAGCCTTTTTCCTGTAATGACAAATAGAAGACATGTTAAGGAATGTCTTCTATGATTTTCTGCAACTGCTTTCAGACAAGGTAAGAAAGAGTTACTTCTAGCACGTGACTGATTCGAAACACGACCAGTTGAAGGTGTAAACAGGGCTAATGTGTGGGAGTTGCTTTTACACATAGTGGAATTCTTTGTGGGTGAAAATGCATATAGCTCCTTCAAGAAAGTGGTACACATGATTTACATGAGAAAGAGGGCTCACAGATTGCACCTATTGGAATCAGAAAATAATAAAATATTAGAAACATGGTTCGGGTCTCACATATTTGTGAGACAGATGAAAAGATGCCATTCAGAGAAGGCTTTTGTACCTTTTTCCCAAAAAACCTAACAATAGTATTATATCAAATTGATTTTCTTTTCCAAAACAAAGACAACTTCAAACAAATCAAGTTATACCAAAGTCCCACCCTGAATTTGACTTAAAGTTAATAGACTTCAGGACATGTCTAAGATTTCAAAGTTTCCAGAGACTTACACAACAAATCTGTACAGCACCACACAGATTTACTAGCCGAGGCTTGGTTGCAATATAAGCAAGGCCACACCATCTTGTTTCTGAGCCAGCCACTTGAGAGATGGCACTCATTACCTTTCACGTAGCACTATGCAAATATGCTCAAACTACATCTCCCATCAGCTACAGTGTCTTCTCACAGCTTTTCCTAGCACTTTCATTTCCAGGTTTAAAGTGGCTTGATGGGATCAAAACTTTCTACCCCTGCTGACTCAGGCATGTCCTTAGACTTTGACATACTGAAGACTCAGGTGTACAAAAGCGTTTGGGTTCCCAAATGCATGGGCTAGGCAGAATTTCAGTACCTAATTACAATAGAACAATCCACACAAAAGAATCTTGCCTCCTACTTGGGCGGGGGAGAGCCTGAAGAACCTGAATTTTCCAGCATCCCCTAGACCCTAGGCTTAGCCTACACAGGAGTCCATGGGACACGCAGAGTGGGAGACCCTCAGGTGTCCCTCTCACACAGGGCACACCAGGGTCACAAACAGGGGCTCTGGCTCCTCTGCTCTTCATGAGGCTCTGCCTAGCAGGGCTGTGAGGTGCACAGCCTGCTTTAAGGTGAGAGTGGTTTCACAAAAGGCTTACGGCAAAGATCCAAATCCAGGACTCCCATCTGCCTAGCTAAATGTCACCAGCATTGCTCTTGTGTTTAGTTTTGCCCTGTAGCCCATGAGGTTTTTTCTTTAATTGAATGGCAATATAGATTCAGCTGAAATAGCAGAGTGCCACTTCACCCTGCTTTTGCCATTAGCCTGGGGATTTAGGGCAGCATCAGAGAAGCAGGTAGATAAGGAAGCTGAAACCATTCATGTTTCAGAAGACGTGGGATTTAGGCTCTTATGATTTGGTTCAATGACCTGCCTTTAGCCAAAAATAATATAGCCATATCAGCGTGACCCTGTTCCTAGTTAATAAGCCCTACCTCTGGCCATATAAGTTCAGATGTAGTGTCACATTAATGTAGTTACACTGTTTTGAGACCCAAACCAGTGACTGTCCTGACACCACATGGTCAGTTAGGTGCTAAAACAGACCTAACTGGCCTTTTTCCAGCATGCCCCATCACAAAACAGATAGATAACATCAAGTAACTAACACTGGGCACCTGATGCTGAATCCTTTTGTGGATATGGCCTTATACAACTTCTGAAAGTGGTCTGGTTCACTTCAGTCTTTGGAATTTGCCTTTCATCAGTTTCCTAGTACAAATGTGAGCCTCATCAGTCAAATAATGGATAAAAAATATATGACTGGTACCATATTAACTTAGAAGACCACTTGAATATTCTTGAAATTTCTACTTTTCTTGTGACTTAGTGAAATCACCTAGAAAATTTCTTTATATATGTCTCTTTGACAATGAATTCAAAGCAGAACAGGGAAGGAGGGAAAAAAAGAATGTCTCCTGAGAAAAGGAGAAGTCTGGAAACAAAAGTAACACTCTCAAAACATATGCCACTTTTAAGAAGTAATTACTGTAAGGAGTTTGTGTGATAGCCTAGTTAGTCTTTACTTCATTTGCTTTCCAGAGACTCCATAGTCTATAAAAGGACTGGAAATTCCTATAATGAATACTATAATGGAATTTATTATGCCAGCAGAATTAAGCTTGTGTCAACACTTCCATTATAAAATCTTGTTTTTAAGAGTTCGTAACTTGTCTCTATAAATACTGCATGCCCCACTTTATTTCTGAATAAGTCAAAATATTGTCTCACAGCATAACATTGTTGCAGTGATATTACTGATTTTAAATGAACAAAGGTCTTGATTAACAAAGATGAAAGAGGGAAAATAACCTTATTGCTTCATCAGTAAACTTTTAATTTTGCAACAGTGCATTTGAATTTTAAAACATATAACACTGGTTTGGGTTTTTTTCGTTTGTTTTTTTTTTTTTTTTTCCCCTTTTATAATTTAATGCACCACCATTCAGATTCTTTCTGTGAAGACTAGGTTGGTTTTTTGTTGTTTGTTTTTTAATTTCCCAAGCCCCTGTCTGTTACAAAATCATGTTTTGGTCCCAATTTGAAAAATGAGACTCTACAATTAGTGTGGGAGATGAAGGAGAAAACAGTCCTCATACATCTGCAGAAGCAGTTTAAATGGCATAAATGGTATGAGAGCAGATGCACCATCCATTCTCTATTCTACCTTACATGCCTTCTATTCACTGCAACAACTGCAAATCTGATGTTGCACAGGAACAAAGCAATGTTCAAAGCTTTTGAGTTAATACTTGCTGGATTTATGGATTTACTTCAGAAGTCCTAGCTTTGAAAGGAGAGAAGAAACCAGGTGCTGTAAGAGCTATAAAGCCCATGGTAATTAGACTGGGGGAGTAGGGAGCGGCTTTCCTGTTGTCGCTGAGTTTAAGTGTAAAATATACAGCACTGAAGGCTTCTATGTTTTAGACATTACTTTCTGTGTAATTTGCACTCTTTACCACTCATTCTTTTGTTAATATTTATATGCTTTTTGTTTTCACGAAACTACCAACATGATAGGAATGACAGCATAGCAAATTAATAAAAATATATATATGACACGCAAGAATACATGGTAGGAATACAGAGCTACTTTCATATAAAAGGTAACAGCTGAAACAGATGCACATGTAACCAGGGATGTTTTTACATTAAATGAACAAAGTTTAGCCTATGAATGCACAAATAAGGAAGTGCACATATACATATAAAGAAGTATCAATTTTAATTTTGAAACATCAATACTAGACCCCAGAGATTTTCAATAACCCAGTGCCAATCTGGAGACACGTTACTAATTCATGTTATATTTAAACTTGGTGTAGTTTTAGGCCTTTTTCAAATTACACCAATTTAGACAATCAGCCTCAAATTTTATGTTCTTACTGATAAGTTTTTACAACTGTAGCTGCCAAAAGGACTATAAATTGGGATTTATTCCAATATGAGGAGAGAGAAAGAAGACAAAGATATTCAGAAAAGCTTTTGAACACTATAAGATATTTTAGGTTAGAAAGAAGCATTTGTGATGTCTGTAAAGAAGACTAAGAAGTATAAAATTCTTCCAGTTACTTCAGGAACAGTTCTTAAAAACAGAAAAAAAATACCACTAGCAAATTTAGCCAAAAATTAAAAAGGCTGCTAGTGAAATATTGAACATGGATTTCGAATATATCGAATATATCGATATATATCTAATATATCTAATAGATCGAATACATAAAGTGGAGGAAAGACATCTGACATGGCTTCTTTCAGGATTATGAGCGATAACCAGATGAAAAAAAAAACACTTGTTTCAATCCCATTAACCCTCACATGTCCAAATAATCCATAGACAGTAAGATGATTTCCTTATTATCCTTCAAGCTATAGGTGGCAAGAAACAACTGCAAGAAAGACACAACCACTGAAAGAACATATTCCTGAAGTCCTGGCTTTTCAGATAATTCACACTGTAAAACCCAGTCTTTGCTGGGATATATTGTCTCTAAAGCAGTGCAGACAAACAAAAACACAAATTGTGGAATTCAATGTAATCTTTAAATGGCACAACACTAGTCCTGCTGAATTGGGAAAGAAGTTGTACTAATGAAGATGTGTTAAAAAAACCCAACCCAAACAATAAAGTATTACATTGCTGTTTTAATGCATGCCTGGGTTACTCTGAGAAAGCAGAAGTTTCAATATTATGAATGCTGCATGCATCATCCCAGCACTTTGTGGAATAATTACCTGAGTGAACCACAGTTCTCCCCTTATGTGGGAATGCAATTACATGCCCCAAACTTCTGCAATTCCATTTCTTTTTCATTCTGTATACCCTTGGGTTTATCTACATGGTATTATTCCAAACCTTCTTAAAACAAATAAAATTGTATTTAAAATTGCATTTTGTGTTCCATATTCAGAATTCAAAGTGCCTTGTAAAAAGAAGGTATCATCACCTACATCCAACGGGGTAAATTAAGAAAGGGAGTGACTTGCTCAGCATTACTTCAGGCATCAGTGGCAGTACAAGGAATATAATGCTGATTTCCAGGCCGATAGGTTACCAACTTGAAAGAAGGGGAGGAGGAGATGATGTTATTATGTTAAACCTGGAAGCATACTCTTTGCTTATAATAGCACAGAATCTGTAGTTCAGAATTGCAGACTCAATTTCTCTCTTTTCTTGTAATGCATGAAATCCTTAGCATTCTGGTCCGAAAAAAGAAGGAGAAGCTTTCCCATGTAAATGGGAAGGGAAATTCATTACTATGTAATCTATTTATCTGTCGGTTCACTAAAGGTGTTTCTGGAATATCACAAGATACCAAAATATGCACACATTTTAGTTTAGAATATGCCTCTATCATCAAAGAAAATTTGATTTTAAAATCACTTGGAGCTGATAATAATCTAACTGCAACCTTGGCAGAGAGTACATTAAGAGGAGATCAGTATTAATTTGGACAATTCTTCCTTTTTCATGCTAGTAAGAAAAGATTACCATTAAAAGGAGCTCTTTCTTTGTAACAAATATTCGTACTGGTAGTCTTCTATCTTTTGTGCACATACATTTGTGACGGAGCTATACAGGTGTAGCATGATGTAAACAGTGTGATCTACTGTACACAATCTGTATGTTTAGGTATTTACATGCATTCCTGCTTCCAAGTGCACTCCTGCTCTAAACACTGTGCAGACACATTCACAGAAGACCATGTGGGAAACTGAGCAGCTGAAAGACTGTTTGATGGGACCCCATCTACTTCTGAAAAATAGAAGAAAATAAGATGATCTTGATATCTGCACATCAAGGAAAATGTCAATATAAAGGCACAGCAAAAGCATTAAAAATGGAGATAAGAGGTCTCCAGCCCAGCTCTCCCAGACTGAAGAAGCACATGCTAATAGCACTGAAATTTCACTTTTCTTCAGTGGTGTCATGCACCAGAGGTGAAGAAGTGCATGGGGCAGGCAACACCACACAACACACAGCCCTTCCCTCTGTGGTTCCTCAGTATGCTTTTGGGCCTATCCAGCAGTAAAGAGGATCTGTTTGTGTTTGCTATTGTGTGAATGAATCCATATTCATATGGCTGATGCAACTAAACTGACAGTCAACGTACTGGGAAATTGTCTTAAGTTATCTTTTAGTATCTCTTAAAAGGACAAAAGAATTAGGCAAAAAAAAATTAATGCATATGTCAAAAAGTTTTCTGACTTTAGGTAGAAAGCTGAATATTCCACAATAAATAAAAAAATAATTTTGAAGATCTTTTACAGAATGAATGCATCACGTTTTTTCCCTGTTCTTCCCAGATGAAGCAATTTACCTTACCCATGGAAAACTCAGGAAAATGTACTTCACAATATGTACTTCTGGTAAACAACTTTGCTGGAGCTCCAACAAAAAGAAAAAGTTTAAAACAGCAGAAAATTAAATATAATGCCTCTGATTGATTGCCAAAAATACTACACCCACAGTAAAAATGAAATCAAGTGCAACAGGCTAAGGGAACACCAAGGAACTTAACACAGCAAACAGAAGACTAAACTTTCAAAGTAAAGATATTCTTGATTGCACAGTGGGAGAAGATTGCTAAGAGATGTGCCCAAGCTAGTTTTTAAAAAAAATTAATTCCCCGCTTGTTAGACTTGAGTCTCAAAGTACACATCACATAAATGGCAATTGCAGCAGCTCACTCCAGCTGTGGACATGTAGGATTTGCTGAATCAAATAATAAGAGACTGGAACTGAAGAAGATGTGCTAGGAAATTAGGAAATAGCCAATATATTCAAACATTTTTTTTGTTTAAAGCTAAATGTTAGCCAGTTGCTCAAGTCACAATCAACTTATATCACAGGCCTGATCCTAAGTTTTTATGCATATTGTATGTTTTAAGCAAATGCTCAGTCTCTTGAAGTCTTCCTCAGTCATATGCAACCACAACCAGCTCTTGTCATTACACTCTTGAATGGCTTTTCAGAAAACAGCAGACAGCCTCTCCAATACCCTGCTTCACCTTGCAATGTTTTCCTCTATGCTTTGCAAATAATGGGCAAAACATAGCATGAAACACAAACAGTTGGAGTACTTGGTTCATTGAATTTAAACACAATGCGTGTCTCCTTTTAATCTATTAAATGCACATTCCACAGGCAGCTTGAATCTGCTACAAAAGCTGTTCATTTTTTCCTTGCTGCAGTTCAGGTACCCAGTACAGAGCTTTTCAAGCCAAAGAAACAATATGTTGGCCAGGCCTCCAAGAATTACAGCTTACCCTTTCCAAAGTAAATCTGCTCGCACAGGACAAAATGTTTCTGCTCAGAGGCTGTGAAAGCTTTATGCCTATAGACATAGTGAACCCTCTCTGCCTCCTCCTCCGTAACAGTATCAATGATAAGACCCCATGGATCAAACAACATTGCTTTAACTATAGAAATGTTCACTTTTTAATTTACTTGGTCAAAAGCCAGGTGCAGCAACCAAAAATCAAACAATAAACTTTGTCTATAATCCCAGAGTCACAAGCTTGCATAACATGACAAAATTAAGTATTTTCAAGTATCCACGTGGTAGTAACTCCCACTACTGCATTTCTTTAAGATGGAAGTAACCATCCACTGCTTCATGGATGAGGTGGCACTTCCAGACTGTGACCTTCACCTCCACACTCTTTCTCCACAGTCCAAACTCACTGACTGATGTCTCTGAGCTACAAACTTTGCCATTCAACTCCAAAAGCAGTTGTCTTCCTGACAGGTCTCTGAACATTCCCCCGCTACAAGAAGCACACCACAGCTTAGTCCCACCAAAGCTCCCCTTCATTTCACTGTCTCCAGAGTTCAGTCTCTCCATATCCAAGCTTGCAATTGCCAACAACGCGTAGTGGTTGACAGGCACTCTCTGCGTTGCCCGCTCTTCCTCCTGCACTCTCTTTATGCTGCCTTTGAAAACAAACAAGTTTTGGCAATTGAGCACATTACCAACGGACAAATTAATATCCATCAACTGAGTTATAACGGACCGTGGATGCACCTGCAGCTAGCACAGATGCAAAATGAAATGCACTAGCTCGAGCCACGATTACAGCTGAGGCATACCACTACTAAGTGCAGCTCAGACCAATGATGTACTCTTTCTGACAGCAGGATGGCGAAGACAGTAAACCACACAATGAAAAGAAGAAAAGGACAGGAAAATATTCTGACAAAACCTCCTGCTGCTTTTATGACTTGACAAAGTCATGATGACCAGAGAGAACTGTGGGAGCTGAGTTTCCTTGTACAGCCTAAGAGAAGCCATACCTCACAACATATCCAAAAAACAATTGCAGAAGACAGCACATTTGGTTCCCAGGTGTGAAGGCATGGCAGGGCTCTCACAGTACAGCACATCCTCTGCCAAGATCCTCTCTGTCCCTGAGGGCATACCCTTGCAAAGCCAGTCAGGAGTGCTCCTGCCTTAGGGGGCCTTTGTGAAGACTTTTACGGAGGTGCAGGTGAGTCCCCTTCAGCCTGCCAGAGGCAAGGTGCCCATTAACCGGCAGGTCTCTGCCACGCTTGGTTTTAGCATCTGACACTGCCAGGCAGACTCAGAGCAGCGTAAAGCTGAACCCATCTGCCTGGAGTTGAGAGGCACACCCTAGCCCTTCAGAGCTCCTCAAACAGTGAACGCCATCAGTTCCCAAACATGGCTATCGTGCTTTGTAAATACCACCCTTAGCCTTGTGCTTAGTTTCTTCAGTCTTCCCACACCCGGGTCCTTTTTCAAAGATATGTTCCTGCCCTCATTTTCCTTTTGCTCAAAGGGGAGATTTCCAAAGGCAGTAATAAAGGCAGATCCTACAGCCCGCTGGCTCCCAAGAGGTGCTAGGTGCTTACCTTAAATTTGTGTCCATAAAGAGTTCCTCTGGCTCTTTCATTTTTCATCTGTAGAGATCCTGAGCTTTTTTATTTGCATGGACTAACTGCTCTTCTCTGCTTACTAATTCTATTGCTTAACTACACTGACACTGATCTGAAACAACCAAAAAGACTGAGTGTTTCTACCTTCCGGGGCCCATTAGCACAGCTTGAAGGCAGGGAGAAAATGCATAGGCTCAGGCAGTCTAGATTCACTGCTTGTATTGCAGGAAGACATGTACAAAAAGAATATATGAAAGTGAATAAAGCTAAATATTAGATTATAGGTTCCTTATTTTAATCTTCTTACATTTTCCTATAAGAGGGAAGGAAATTTAAGTTTTAAGAGACAAAATAATCCTAGCTGAGGAATGGGAGTTCCCTTTCTGCCAATCGGGAATTATTTCTCTAGCTTTTCCTGAAACTTAAAAATAAATCTGTGCCTGGCCTCTTCTCTTGCATTTAAATAAGAGTGCTTGCATGACCTCACTGCTTAAAACTGTCCCACAGGTCACAGAGAAGAAATTTTTCACTGCAGCCATCACTCAGAGTGACCTTCAAGGAGACTACGAGGGCAGTCAAAATTCTAAAATCCATTAAGACTACTTAAAATAGTTGAAAACTACGCTACCATATTTAAGGCAACAATCTTACCCCACCACACAAAGTAGTTTGACATGAGTGAGTGTGGTTAGTATAGCAGTGATATGTTAATGCAAGTACTTTATAGAGTAAATTATTTATACAGAGGATCTTGTTCACCACTTTCACACTGGAAGGAATGCTGCCCTTGCTGATTTAAATGCTACCCTGGAACATGTGCAAGGGGAACTGCAGTATTGCTTAAATAAATACTCAATTTGTTGTTTCACGTTCCCATGGGGCATAAGTATCCCGATATAAGTATTCGGATAGTTTAACTAGCTTTTCATTCCTTTTTTTTTCCAGGAAGAGACTAGGATGATGTCATTTGCCTTTACATATTCTCTCAAACAGAATAACAAGGACAAGTCAGTCTTTGAAGAAGTGGATCCTTTCCACAGTTGACTCCCAGGGCTACTGGTCCCCAACCCTGCATCCTGTGGGTATTTACATACTGGCCTATCTGTGAGATGGAGGTTATCATCGTCCTGTGTGGCACTGTTCCTGGCATTGCTGCCTCTAGACAACATGCCATAAAATTGCTCTGATGTCATTTCCTAAATGGCTAGCAATTCCCGATCTCTGTTGGCACTTATGAGGTACCTTTTTTCAGGGCAAAGTACCGTTAACAAGTTTGAGAGGAAAATGGCTATGTTCTTACGCACTATGTAAAGCAAAACTAAAATGCAGAAGGACTATTAGGTAAGCTATTTGGTAAGAGTTCAAAGGCTATCACTTATACAAGAAACTTGATCTTACTTGAAAAATAAAGGTGTGATTTCACACAGGATATTAGCCTAGATATAGGCCTTTTCCTATCACATAACATACGATTATTTCACATCCTTATCTTCAGTTTTTAACTAACTTGAAAGTAATGATTAACAAAGCAGATATGAACCCTTAGAAGCCTATTCTGGGAGAAAATGAAGTAAAAGAATTTGTCATCTATCAGATTGTAAACATTACGAGGCAATTTGATGCCTAGGTATATCCTTTGTGGTATAAGGATGTATTTGACTGTGCTTATTAATTCTTAGTTCTATGATGATTTGATTATCTCAGCGTTAAGATGTAGATTTAGCGTTGGTGGAAATTGTATATGTGCTACTCACAGATGGCTGAGGTTGGAAGGGACCCATGGAAATCATCTGGTCCAACCCCCCCGCTCAAGCAGGGCCACCTACAGCCAGTTGCCCAGGGCCATGTCCAGACAGCTTTTGAATGTCTACAAGGAGGGAGACTCCACAAACTCTCTGGGCAAACTCTGCCAGTCCTCAGTCACCCTCAAAGTAAGAAAGTATTCCCTGATGTTCAGAGGGAACCTCCTGCATTTCAGTTTGTGCCCATTGCCTTTCGTCCTGTAACTGGGCAACACCAAAAAGAGCCGGGCTCTATCCTCTTTTCACTTTCCCTTCAGATATTTGTCCACATTGATGAGATCCCCCCAAGCCTTATCTTCTCCAGGCTGAACAGTCCCATCTTTCTCAGCCTTTTCTCATACAAGAGATTCTCTAGTCCCTTAATCAACTTCGTGCACTTTTGCTGTACTTGCTCCAGTATGTCCATATCTCTATTGTAGGGGAGAGCCCAGAACTGGACACAGTACTCCAGGCGTGGCCTCACCAGTGCTGAGTAGAGAGAAAGGCTCACCTCCCTCAACCTGCTGGCAACACTCCTCCTAATGCAGCCCAGGACACCCTTAGCCTTCTTTGTCACCAGTGCACATTGCTAGCTCATGTTCAACTTGGTGTCTGCCAGGACCCCTTGGTCCTTTTCTTCAAAGCTGCTTTGCAGCGGGGTGGCCCCCAGCATGTACTAGTGCCTGGGGTTGTTCCTCCCCAGATGCAGAACTTTGCACTTCACCTTGTTGAACGTCATGAGGTTCCTGTCAGCTCATTTCTCCAGCCTGTCAAGGTTCCTCTGGATGGTGGGGAAACCCTCTGGTGTATCAGCCCCTCCTCCCGGTTTTGTGTCATCTGCAAACTTGCTGAGGGTGCACTCACTCTGCCCCAGCATCCAGATCATTAATGAAGATGTTGAACAGGATCAGACCCACTATCGGCCCCTGGGGTACACCACTAATTACTGGTCTCCAACTGGAGTTTGTTCCACTGACCACCACCTTCTGGGCCTGACTGTTCACCCAGTCTTCAATCCACCTCAATGCCTGCTCATCCAGCCCACACTTCATCAGCTTCTCTAATGTAGCTGGCTAGCTTAGTTTTCACGAACTACATTGAATAAATCCTTATTTTCACAAGTAAAAAAAGAGCTAAATTACTTTGGCATTAATGTGCCACACTACTAAACTACTGGAAATGTAGAATTGCCAAGGTGACTGAAAAGGATTCTTCACAGCCACAGATTTCCATCGTGGCTTAGGCCATAATTTTGTCTCTTTTTTTTTGAGGTGTTAACAACTCGTCTCTGTTTAGAGATTGCTATGCTTTAAAGTTTGCCTTTGATACTTCTTGAATTTTTGTTACCAACAGTAAGATCTTCAGCTTCAAAAAACTGCTAAAATTTTAATTTATCTGAAACTGATGAAAGAAAAGGAGAGTATACCAAATATATGAGAAAAGACGGTCCAACCTGACCAATGCCTTGGGGATAATGAAATGTACAGAAGGAAAGTATATATAGCACATTAACAATGTTTTGTAAAAGAACAATTAGTAACTTATTTTTTATCCTTCCAGAAAGTAAAAAGTCTGTACAACGCTACCGCTTTTATTGTATACTTCATAGTGCATGCAAGAAGTGTGTTGCTTTTCCCTGTATATATCAGCTGTACTTCATTATCGCCCTGCCTTTTTGGTAGTGAAACAGCTAATCTGCCCCTTTCGAGCACATTAAGCTCAGGTGTGGCAAAGGAAACCAAGTTTATGAAACTTAAAACAACCATCTCTCTGTTAGGCAGGGCCTGTGCTGAATTTCAACTCACTCTGATCACATCATACAGAAGACACATTCATTTAAATGGGCTGTGTTTTACAGCCACTGATAAGGATGTTATGGCCTGTAATTCATACTTTGGCTGAAGGAGTCCCAGACTATTGATTTGTGGAATTTGGAAAGTGTAGGGTACTTGTACACTTTCATCAACCATCGCCATGAAGAGAGACAAGAACGCTGAACTAGATGAACATCTGATCTAAAGCAACACAGACCTTTCTCTTGTTTTCTTATTCACAGACTCCCAATTCTTCATAATCAATAACGGGTTTTCTAAGTGGAAGCCAGCCTGTGGCCAAGGCCCACATGCAGACCGTATCTCTCAGCAACACATACAGACTGCTCCCCAAAGAGCCAGATGCCGTAACACAGTCAAGAAAGGATGCCCTCTTACCCTACCCCCACAACCAAGAGGTGATTGTTTCTGCCTATATCAGAAATTTGTGCCTAAGCTCCGAGATTTAACTACACAACATAACACGGAATGAGGCTGTTGTTATGGTTAACTGAATGAATTAGAGCTCTAGTTACTTAAGCCTCTGGATGAAAAAGCTTTCCTATAGCTCAGATATACATTGTCTTTCAACACTTATCTTCAACATGAGACTTGAAAAGTAACTAAGTGGGTCACAGGTAAATAGAGTTATTTTTGAGGCTTTGCATGTGGCACATATCCTTTCTGCAGAACAGTGGTGGAATTTTGTTCATTTGAATTCCATACGCCCTTCAGCAATATCAAGCCTGCTATGACTTCACAATTATGTGAAGCCCCCCAAAAAGCCAATTTCTGCCTAGCACCTCTTCTCTGTAAGTATACCAAAAGTCTGCTTAGCCATGCAAGCATAAAGATGCTATATGGTAGACAGGTCACCTACTTTTCCTCACTGAAGAGTATGTTAGTCACAGTAAAAGAGATGTCACCCTGAAGGCAGAAAGAATCGGAGAGGGGTTCCAGCTTTTTAACACCTTAGGAGATAATGAGTTATGTGCTTATTTTACTGGTTTTGAGGGAAATTACTCAATTTATGACAAAAGGATACAGAATAAAAAACAATTAGTGAGGGTGAAAAGCAGCCCCTCTTCTGAAATTGTGGAAAACCTTGAAAAGAGTGAAATCAAAGCTTAAACATTATTTTATTCTCATCAATCTCTAAATTAAACCTTTTAAACAAAGTGGTATAGTTAATTTTATTATCTTTTGATTTACAAAGTTGCTAATTGTACTGATCACTGTGTGATGCTGTTCTTCAAAAAAGAACCCTAAACATCATGGCCTTCACTGGCCTTCTCTCTTAAATGAGTTTCATGTAGGTGCTCTCTGGGATCCCAAGGCTCACCCCACAAATATGACTGAAGCAGGACAAAGTGAGACAGATAAACAAGTTTTTTTGCCAACCTTGTTAACTTACCAGGATTCTGCACAATGAAAGAAAAGCAAGTTTGCTAGCAGAGATGTGGTTTGTCACTCACTCTGAACAGGAGAGACACCAGAACCAAGCTGGCTTGGATCTTCAGCGCTGCAGAATCTGAGGAAGGCAACATGGGCTTGAGTCGAACTGGCACTTCTGTCTTCACTAGGCAAAACAAAAGCTTGCCATATCGGCTATATGGAAAACAAATCCAGGCTGCAGATCTTCTTGAGACTCTTCTTTGAGAAAGACACATTTTGTTCAGAAAACAGGCCTGTAAATGGGGTATTCCTATTGATTAACCTCATGCATCTAACAGAGCTGCCTCAACTGGGAGGGCCAGACTTTGGCTCTATACTCGATGAAGACAGATGAGCTCAATGAAGACTGACACAGAGCATGATTCAGAGCACGAATCTAGCTTATGTGCTCTGAATCACACTTTCAAAAAAGCCGTCATCTTTCTCCCATGACTGAGCTGTAAACTTATTTTTCTTTCAACAATCTAGGGGAGTTCCAGTGAGGCAATAGGCAAACTGTCTTCTCTGAAAAGTTTTGTCCAATTTTTGCTGAAAAAAGTAGCCATATTTTTACTCTATGATTTTGACAGACAAAGAAAAACACTGTCCCTGGGTTTAAAAGGTGCATGAAGGGACTTTGAAAGGCAAGTTGTCTGATGAAGCATCCCATGCAAAAAACAATATGAAAAGCAAACTTACTCAAACTAAACTAAATATCATACCATATCATATCTCAAGCAGCATCAGAAAAGTAAGTTCATCTACTTAGCTTCAGAGCTTGGTTTGAATGAGAATCTTGCAATCATGATTCTTTTAGCATCTCTGCGTGAGGTTTTATGAGAGGGCTTTTAACAGTAGCACTACTATTGTATCTTCAGAAGTCAAACAGAAAGTAAATGTTTCCAATTTTTATTTCCAGAGTTTGGTGCAATCAAAATGAGACCTCTTAAGCAGCTAGTATCTTAATTGCAAATTTATAAGAATTTCACCACAGTCCTCCATTAGAAAGGAAATCAGATAACAGCTTACATTAGCTGATGCAGTAGCTACTAAATAAGGTAGCTTTGTACTTCTGTCTTTCCCCTCCACACACTCTGTTGTATCAACCACATCTTTTTTTTTTCTCTTCTGCTGAAAAGGAGCTGTGAGCCTGTGCAACCAGGCAGACAAAGAGCAAGGAAACTTAAAAGAGTTTAAGAGCCAAGAGATCTGCAGTTAACGCCCTTGGTGACTAAAGTTTTGGTGTTGCTCCACATCACTCCCATGCCGGCCATGGCTGACAGGAGGGTTCCAGGAATGTGAATATCTACAGAATCCATAAAAACAAGGCTCACCATCAGTTGGCAGCTCCCCACCTATTCCTCTGGGGGGAATAATTACTTTTAGCCAAAGCCATTCATTGGGAATATGATAAAACCTACAAAATGCAGTCTACACTATTTGGATTTGTCTGTTTACAGGAGCTACTTTATTCCACTCAGCTGTTTCCACTGCTTAGGCCCATTGGAAACAGTCATTTCCCTCTTTATTCCAATACACTGATGCTTACATTAATGAAGCTCAGCAACTCATGGCTTAAAATAGACAGCAACAATTTAAAAAATCTCCACAAAGATGTAAGATCAAAGCTTGCAAATTCTATTCCACATTGAAAATCACAGGCTTTCTACCTGCTTTTTTCAATCTTTTTTAACACATACAGCATCCTTGGCATTCAGCTGCGATGACCTGTAACTGTGAAAAGCACTGTTGTTTGCTTGTTAGTAATTCATAATTAATATCTTCAGTTAGTTTTTAACACACTTTTTGCTTAGAAACAACAGAATAATAACAACAACAACAACAATAATAAAAATAAAAATAATAATAATAATAATGAAACAAAACCTTCAGAGGAGTGTTTCCTGAATGCTGTGTGCAACTGTAGGTATAACAAGCCTCGGCTCACCTCGAGGCTGCAAGAAGTTAATGCTCCTCAGCAACACCTGACTGAAAAATTTCATCTTTGGGTAAGAAAATCTTCAAAGGAAGAAATTAAAACCTCTCAGCTGGGGAACATTAAGCAAATTAGGAGAGGGAGAGTTAGGCAATTGTTTCTGTTAGTGTGGAATAATCCCTTTATGCTGAAACTGTACCTACCATAATTACTACATGTATTATGTGCAGTTCTCAAGTTTTATATCAAATATATTTTTCAAAGTTTAAGACAAATACTGGCAATGTTCAAGGCAATCCGATTAAACCCAGAGCCGTGTGCCTCCCCTCGGCTGGCTGTCACCGTCCCTGCACCGCGTGCTGAGGAGAGCCTCGCACCTGGGGCTGACAAGACCTCCCAAGGGAGGGAGGTGTCAGGGAGATACAGGCCTCACTGCAGGGGAGCTGTCAGCAAATTAGGAGACCGCGGTCATTAGCACCATTTCTCTCTCTGTCCTTTTCTGCTATATTTGCCCCCGGTGGCCCCGGCCTGCCCCAGCCCACCTGCGCCCCCTCACCTTTCTTTGCCTTGTCCCACATATTTTACCTCACCCCGCCCTTTCCCACCAACGGGAGGTCACTAACGTGATTTATTGTTGTGACAGCAGCTCCCTGCACTGTCAGAAGGACATCTTCAAAACATTTTAAGACTCTTCTGGATGAAAAGACCACAGAAAGCTCAGCAGGATCTCTAGACGAAGGCAGGACGCGGTAAGGGTGCGTCCCACCAGATCACCAGCAGAAGTTACCCACTGCCGGGGGGCAGCAGCTCTACCCAGCAGGACAGAGGACATAGCTCAAGGCAGGGGAACTGCACCCTTCATCGCTTTGCTTGGTTGGTATCTTTCCCAAGTCCCGTCCTTTAAAAGAGCTGAGGGTGTTCATACTCTTTAAGCCAGGGAAGAGGTGGAGTGCTAAATGCCCTGAATATCTAAGGGGAGGTGGAAAAACAAAGTTCGGGCAGTGGTAGTGAGAAGACGCAGCTTCAGCAGGGAGCTGAGGAGGAGGGAAAGTGCTTAATGCTCGGCAAGAGGACAGCAAGTGGGAGGGATGGTGATTTTGGATCAGATGAGAGAGAGAGCACTGTGAAGGCGTACATAAAGAGCAAAGCGATAAGGAGTTCAGATGCAGGCCTATAGCAAGCAATTGGGAAGGATGCTGGTGCAAGAAATTGGCAAGGAAGAAAAGTCAGCCAAAGCCAGAGGAGGGCAACAGAAGAAACATTTGTGACGTTGGGAAAACATTACCCTCCATACCCTGCACGGTTCCAGAAACTCCCCATTCCTCTGCTACCTACCCTAAAATAGTGCCTTCTTCCACTAGCACGTCTACAGAAAGGATGAGACTTCCTGCATTTCCTACAGCAGAAATTTCTGTAACGGGATTACATTTTCCAATTCTTCTGCTGAATTATGATGCCAGAGGCTATGATTTCTGCTTTTATCTCAACTTGCTTTTCAAAAGCTCTTTTAATGACAAAAAGATGACAATATTAAGTGCAAAAAAATCCCCAACATCCCTGTAAAACACTCTTTATTCTGATCAAAGTCTCAAAATTCAAGTAAATCAGGTTTCTTGTGGGACTATAATTCTGCATTCTGATACAGGGTTAATATTCAGACTGTATAATTGTATGCCACATTTACACCAGATATTTTTCTTATTCAGTAGGAGGTTGAGGGTGGGGCAAAACAGACCAGCTAAGACAGAATCAAAAGCCACCTGAGAACTTTCCAGAACTGATATCAGAAAGTCATACCAACTTGCAAAAACCTCCACATTTTCATCAGAACTCATTTTCATGATGGAAACAATAACAGAAGATGTTATTTCAATTTGATGGCTTCACATCCACACAATTTTGAACATTTTGAATGTTTATACAAATAGCATCGCATTCCTTCTTTCCCTTTTTCTTCTTGTGGATTTACAGTAAAACAGAGTTAATAAAGCAAGTGGAAGTCTTGGTAACAGAAGACTTCTGTTTTCATAACTGACTTTCAAAATGGTACATAGAAAATCACCCTCTTTAACTTCTCCCGTTATTGTATATTGAACAGATACAAATATGCAACCACACAGAAACATTTATTCTCCCAAAATTAGCATTATTACTTTATTTGGTGATTCATTACAATCTGCAAATCCAATAGTCAAAAAAATAAACTAGGCATAATATTAAAGCATTTTACAAGCAAAATACTTTACTGTTTCCTTTTCAATTTGCATAGGGTGGGATAAGTGTATTGGTTAAAGAATATAATGTACAGAAGAACAAAACCATAGTTCATCATACTGTACTGAAGAGTGTTACGATCCTGTGAGTGAACAGTACTTAAACAGCTATAACCGTCAATGGAAAACCATACACTTCAACATTAACAAGGCTGCCTTCCCGTGACCATGATGCATCATGAAGGCTGCAAGCCACTGGGCTTCTTTTCTTACGTTGTAGATCATCATACTTTAAAGAAATTAAAGAGTTAAACAAGCCAGAATGCATCTATCTACACTCATTTCTTTTCTACCTGAACAGAGGCCAGTATGGAGAGAGGGAATTTTTGAAGTCAGCTTCTGAAACCACTTATCGTAATGTCTGTCTCTCATATTTTCAGTGTCATGGAGCTAGCAAGCTCAGAGCTTCATCCACACATCTCTGTTTATTATTACTGTGCATCCAGGTAAAAAACTGTATTTTTTCACTGTGTAGCAACAAACTGCAAGGAGATCATTCTCCTTTCCTATTGTAATCACATCTCTGTTCCTCCAACTGTATAAATCTGGCTTTAAAGTCTCACAAAACTAAAAAATAGTTGATCTAGGTTGTAATAAAAAAAGTATTAAATACCTTTGGTAAAAATAGATATATTTAACAAGTTTAGAAAAGCAAATAGTTATATTGTCAAAAGGAGAGTATAAAAATGTACACGATAAAAAATAACAAACAAACAAACAAAAAATCGTCAGCCATAGTAGTAAGAATAAAGGCGCTGTTCTTTTCAATGTTTGCTTCCTTAGCTCATGTTATTGTCCAGTCTTCTTTCTAAAAGGCAGGAACTTTACTAGAGCGTATGGAAAAATCCAGTCCTTTCTACCAGCATTAGACAAATTAAGTTTAGTTTGGAAAAAGATAGTCTGTTTTAACCCAAGTTTATACAACAGAGAACGCTTCGAGTTAGAGTACATAGGAGTAGTTGAACACAGAAAGAAAGATTTCAGGTGTTTTCAACCAGAGGCCAGATGTACTGGAGCTGTAGAAATGAGACAGCCAGCAGGATCAAGTCTCCATGATGTGAGCCTTCTAACTTTATTTTTACTCCTAAATTATAAATCCATGTATTGTCAAGAAAATTGTGGGGGACAAAAACAATACATATATTTTAAATCCCTCATTGATGCCTTTCTCCCATCCTTTCACTGGGCCTCCAAACAGAGCTGTCACACAACATATAATCCCAGTTTGGCTTCTCCTCTTTTTAGAGCTCACTGTAAATCTTGAAGATGGAAGATCCCCAAAGCAAACAACTGAGATTACAGAAGGAGATAATGCACAAGCCCCATAATAGAATCAGCCATTGATTGAATGTGCTTTGAAAGAAAACAGCACAATTAAATCATGTTTATCCTTCAGTATTCCCTTTGCACACACAGTCACACTCCTCATGGTGTTCCAAAGGTACATCTGTCAATGATTTATGCAACCCCCGGACGCCAATCCTTGGCTTCAGCTGAAGAACCTGAAGGAGAAGAAGCCAAGCATCAAGAAAACACTAAGTGCTTCATCAGACACCTAGACTATGAGCTAGATTACACGAGAAACACACTGGATGACAGTAAGCATATTAAAAGAAATAGGCTTTCCTCAGCTGAATGTCTTCATTTATTCTACCCACTAATTACTATTTTTGCTTTTACCTCAAGCCCTTTACAAAACAGATTAAAACATGTTGAACAGATACTTGCTTTTATCAAAGAAGAGAGTCTTGCAGTTTCATATTTCTACTTAATTTTATTTAAGGGCTAATAGTATAGTTAACCCAATGGAACTATTAGATATTCTATAATAAATAATTCTAGCTATAGATTTATAACAATGGAAATGGACAGATATGTGTTCCTTCATGAAGTTCACATCTACCACTAGAGAAAGTTGAACAAGGAGGTGTGGTTGCGATGTGTCTGAACTGCACCAGTAAACAAATACCTCAGGAATGACTTAATAGTTCCACAGAAAAGTATTTCAACAAGGAAGATATTACTTTTTTTATGTAACACCTCAGTAAAATGGTAAAAAAAATATTTACAACAAGTTCAATACATAACATCTTAAAATATTAATATTGGTGCATTCTTATAGTAAAAAGAAATTCCTTAATTGGCTTTCAGTATTTCCAAACATACAAATGCAAAAAAAGCACGTACCTCATGGTATTTTTTGGTGACTTTTGTTGGTACACATTGGCACTCATTGCAACTCTGATGACAACAGGCACAGTTTCCACCACAACGTTTAACCAGAAGACACAATGGCCAGAAGATGGTGTCAGTTCGCTTCAGCTCCTCCCTCAGTGACACTGAAAAGTTGCGAGGAGTACAACTATACAGCCGCACCTCCTCCTTTAGGAGGTTGAGATCGACCACTGCAAAAAAAGACAAACAAACTGGTGATTTTCTGATTTGTAATCCAACTTCATTGATGGTAAACCAGCTTCAGCAATGCAGAACCCTTGAGGAAAGTTCATTTTTGTGCAGCTGGTACAGGTTCAGCACACAAGTATAATACTGCAGTTATATGAATACCATGAAATTTAATTGAATGATCGTTGTATAGGAATATTCACCAATTATTTTATAACTTTGGCAGAGTTGGTTCAAATTAAACAAATCGAACTTTGGCTAGTATGTTCTGATAAATGTTTTATCAAATCAACTCTAATGGAGTTCTCCTTGGCCATGCTCATACTCTGAGCTCTAGTGTTGCTATTCTATATTAACTTTGGATTGGAGAAATACACACAGCAATTAAGAATCCCACAAACCTCCAAACACATTTTCAATTCATTTGCAAAAAGCATTCAAACTTATTCCCTGCTAAAATTTCAATTATTGCTTCTTTGCACGGGCGATGTAAGTATAAGAAAGAATCAAACCATTTATATCTAAGAGGACCTCACTTCTATGGAGTAAGAAGTTCAAGAAGTTATGTCATCATCAGTGAATACTGTACAGACAACAAATCGGTGCACAAGTATGTGTATCTATGTAACTATTAGTAGGCTCCATTTTTCTCCTCCTCCTTCATAGCAGCATATATATGAATTTCTGTTGCTTCTCTAGGTTTCATTTTCACTTGATGTATCTTAAATAAAATACAGCTCCTCCTTATAATCACCTAACTTGAAGTGCAAGTTAAAGATATTAATTAGTATTTGGCACCAGTTTCCCTATAAGCTGGTTCCACTGTATCATACTAGAGTCTCACTATGCCAGTGGTTGAACAGCAAGCTCATGAAAAGATCTGAAACAGGGCAAGCTCCTTTAGGTTCACCTTAGCTGCATAGCCAAGAAATAACGGGCCTTGCAAGTGGCAGTTAAGACCGAAAAAAATGGGATTGGTTTAGTGAAAAAAATAATACATTTTTTACTTTGGTGAAAAGCAATGTAATTTCATTTGTTTCAGAAAAGCCAGACTACAAAAGCATGATCTGGGATCTTTTGTCTGAACTGTTTCTCTCCAAACCTACCATCATTAAGAAGCAGAAGTAATGTCTAATTCATAGGAGTACTCTACCTGGTAAAAAAAGAAAAAAAAGCAAAAGAAACCCCTATGACTGCATGGCTACTGAGATGACTGAAATAGAGATCTCGAACAAAGCAGCAAAGAGCTTTAGACCAACTGTTTTTGAGCAAAATCAAGAGGAAATTAGAGGAAAAAAATCCCAGTGCATTGATATTACTTGACAAATACTTTATAGTTATTGCTAGCAGTTCGTAAATAAAAAGATCTAAAATAAAGCTAAAATATGTTTCTGATCTGAATCACCCTCTAGAGAAATAGCTTTTCTTTCCCTCTACTATATAAAGAGCCTCTAGAGGTCACCAAGGAGAACTTCAGCCTATCAAGGCAAGATAATATCTCTCAATTCTATTTAAACGTGGAAGAAATAAAGAGAATCTAGAAGCTGCATTTCTCTAGTAGAAATGCTCACTAGTACTGTCTCAGGAGCAGATCTTTGGGCAGCAATTTAATTCCATGTTTCTTCAAAGTTTCTTTTGCAGACCTTATCCATATACTGGCATCTGTACGTAAGGGTTTATTGTTGTGAAAGGTCAGTTAAACACACTGAAGCCTTTTCTCTGCTTGCGCTTACAGTGAATGCCAAGCTGGGGCACTTCATTCCATCACTATCAGGTTAACATAGGCTTCTAAATAAACGATCTGATTTTTAAAAGCAAGGAGTGTGTAATAACTCCAATAAAGTTACTGATAGGACGCCAGCCTGCCTCCCACACTGCAAGAGCACTCCTTGGAGAAAGCTGAGAGGGGAGCAGAGGAAAAGAAGGACAAAACTTCTGGGGGAGAGATTCACTGCGAGAAATTAGAAATTATTTAAGCTCTTCTGATCAGCTAATAGCTCTAGGCTGAGTCATTTAGAGGGTGGACATGTCTACCTCCATTAATCAAGGATGGTGGATAGGAATGGATTACTTTCTCCTGTTACGTTTTCAAATATATAATAAGTGAACTGTCTGAATGAGGATAAAATGCCTAAAGCACAATGAGAGAAATGCTAGTTCTGCTAATACTTTCTACTGGTAGATTTCTACAGAGACTGACATGGTTGGTACAGTGACTTTCAAGAAGCTAAGCCTAGGCATCCTAACACAATTGCTGTTCAGCCCTTCACCATGGGAAATTGAAAGTGGAAGCTGGGCACTGATGCCTCTTCTAGCAAGCCCACCAACCAGTGGGAGAGAGATGCCTGAATGGTGTTATGCTTCCCAATTACGTCCTGCCTACCGGCAGCAGCATCCATTTCCCAGTAATAGCTGTACTTGTAACATAGAGAAAAGGGCAATGCACTAAAATGAGCAGCAGGTGTATTACACGTTTTGTCACAAAATTGGACTGAATTCGAACTGAAACCCTCAGACCTGCAGACCCGAATTTTAAAAAGGTTCCGTGGAAGAACACGCAATCAGCTCTTAGCAGATATCTTTTAGTGTGCCTCACTGTTACAACAGGCTTCAGGAGAGATGAAAAATGTCATGTTTGGTTTCCATGCTTTACAATGTACTAAGGTATATTGCTATTATGCCTCACAATGAACCCTTGCCCTACCTTATGTAATTCAATTTCATTAAAAGGTCTGCGGCAAATTTATCTCATGCTTATATAATCACTTCTTTGAAGTGTGTGAATGAAGCTGTTATTTTTTCAAAGAGTATCTGTCTGTCCAAAATTTATTTTAACACACTGTGGGCATGAAGTTAGATGAGAGAATGTATATATTCCCTTAAAAGTGTTTACTTAACCACAATAAAAGGTTATGTGGATTTCCCAAGTGCACTGAGTTACAGTACCTTTTATAATGTGAACATTTAAACACTCCTTCAACTTGGCTTCCACTCATGTATCATGTTTGACACAACAGTCAAAGTTCTTTTGTCTAGCACTAGCTCAGGAGGAATGGAAGGGTCTGCAGTAGCACAGGAATGGGAAACACTAAAATAAAAATAAGGGGAGAAGGAAAAAAAGGGAGAAAAAAATGTAGATGCAGGTAGGTCTACAGTAAAGTCTGTTTCAAAAGTGTGCCTTCACTGGCACATACAACTGATGTAATCCATGTTCACTCCAGCCTGAAAGTAACTGTTCAGCAATTGGCAATGCAACTGTTTGACATGTTCTGGGACGTGTATCGAGTACCATGGGGAACCCTTTTTCCCAAAACATTCTTCCAGCTGGATGCTGCTCTCAAAGTCAATGAAACAAACTAAATTCTGGTTGGGGCACTTGCTTGTGGGCACAAATAGCAGCAGGATGATTTTCATTCCCAAGCACCCTGGTGATGTTCCTGGAAGTGTAAGTTTCTTACTGGCTCCTACAATAGGACAGGGTTGTTACAAAACCCCAAATGTTAAAAAAAAAAAAAAAAAAAAAGTCACATAACTATAGGAGAAAAGCATCTACTAAGGACTATGGTTGAATTGTGACTCTTCTTCTTAAACAGACTTCAGAATATGGTCTGATGATTATGCATAAATTTCTGTGGGAAATGATGGGATATTTTTGCACAGCAAAATATATTTTATTTTTAAGTATGTTTAGTATTATAAAAGAATTTAGTACTATATTTAGACATCAAAGCCTCTGAACTTGGTGTTTCTTCTTTCCTGGCTAGAAGTTTTTGGAAGCATTTTATCCAGAGAAAACATCAGACACAGAAGTTCTGTGGAATTTAGGTTGTCTAAATATAGTCTTTTTCATATGAATTATTAAGTAGGAGGACAATACTCTTCTCTACATAAAGTAACATACACTTTTAATTACATTTTCATTTAATCTAGATATAAACTGATGTTTGTCTACGAAATCAGGACAGTAATTTAGCTTTTACACTGCACTATTGCAAAAATAAAACTGATCTAATTATAGAATCAAAGAGTTTGAAAAACCCAAACATTTTAGGGCATGCACTTCTCCCAAACATTTCTTAAAAAGGTTTTTAAATACAGCAAACATGCTGCTAGAGGGAATAACATTAAAAAAAGAAGGGAAAAAAAAAAAAAAAAGAACAAAAAAAGGTTTGCTTTCCCTATCTATTTAATAGACCTAACAGTTAATTCTATGTCATCGCAACTGGACATATTTTCCACCTCAGGCTATTACATTATACACTTGGTAATGCAGTCTGAGGGTGGTCTCTTAAAGATAAATGTGGCAATACCATGATGTGTTTATTCAGTGGAAAAATCTATTTCAGCATCTAATTAGAAGTCTTTAAAAGATTTATTCTGATAGTTTCTTTCTAAGATATGTCTTGCAGGGAGTTGCTTCTGTCTATATAGGTGTTATCCAACACCTGCATTTTTAGTTTATGTAACGTTTCACAAATTATATTTTGTTTTTCTCCCACTTACTGTATGCTTATGGCATACTTTTGGCAAATACTGAGTCTCTTTAATTAAGAAAGTGTTAAATGACTGTCTGAAAGGCATGGTCCATTGCTGAAAGCTTTTAAATAGATTTCCTCCTCTTTGACTCTTGATTTAGTTGCCACGTCCATAGCTGTAGCAATACAGGTAGGGTAGAAGGGTTGATTTTTAGGCTCTGATCCAAGAATTAGCCGTCAAAAACTTAAATTTGACTTATGAAAAGTTTTACTTCCTCCCTTTTCTTGCTCATCAGATAATAATCTAGTTCATGTTTTTCAACAGGGTATTCAGTTATACTCGTATGTTTTCATTTTCATGCTGTATGGTGGGCAAGGAAGGAGGTATTGCCTGCATGCTATCCATCCACATGGAATCCATAAACATGAAATAGAGGGCAGCATCTGTATGATATGCGGTAGAAAATTCATGAATGTCAAAAGTAGATGGACAAAAATGACTTGCTGAACAAGAAATAGCTCCACAAGTCTTGAAATACATAATCTACTTTACATCTGATTAAGTTAACAACTGCATGATCAAACTGGACATGGACACAGGGATTTCATGAGGTATCATGAAAGAGAAACATTTAGCTAATTGCTCTCAATTCATATGGTGTAGAGACTGGAACAATTCTAAGGAAAGAAACCAATCATTCACATGATACAGTAAGTGTAAGAAATCACCCACGCTAAACAAAAAATAAAGTTTTTGCCCTCCATAAAAAAAGAAACCCACAAAGTTAGATTATGTCACCCAGCCAAGATGCCCTGCTACTTTGTGGAAATAAAAATCTCCCAGGTTCCCTGCAGAAAACTACCCTGTCTGCTTCTACTCCCCCCACCCACCCTTTTGTTACTTTATCCTGCTAAATTCCTTTACGTTTTGAGCTTGGTTATTGTCCTTTTTCAGATAATATAATGGTGAGAATAGCTAACAACAACAATCTCTGCTGTATTTCTAACATATTCCTTTCTTGGAACCAAAACTCAAGGTGAAGAATGCTCTTAATTACCATTTCTTTGTTAAGAAAACATACCCACAGAAAGCTGCAAGGCCAGACAGAAGAGTGATTTACCTCTTGATTTCCTCCCATGAATATATGCCTTTCCAAGAAGTTGCCATGTTGGCCTGTACAAATCTTCCAAATCCAGTTGCCACCGATCTGGTTCAAGGTACCGGATAAGTTCTTCCACAGTACTAAATCCAGCAACGGCATTGTTTAATACATCTAACGGTAAAGCTGATGGGGGTAGCAATGATGGGCTAGGTGCTTCTGTGTGGTGCTGCAATCAAAGCCAAGAGAAGAGTACCAGTCAGAGGGTTAATGGATCTGCTTTGATGAAGTGCTGTACTTTATGAAGTTACATAGCTGGGAAAGTTTATAAGTGGCTAGCTTGTTTCCAATGTACAGTTTACCCAATAAGACAAATGACAAGAGTCAAAAAGTACCTAATTATTCTTTAGTGATAATTGTAAACAAACTTCCACTAGACAGTTTTCCCACTTCTTACATTCCTAGCCTTGAAGATAGCATGCCACTATACCTGTTCTTTGAAGAAGTTCACTGAGTGATGGATAAGATTTTAGAAATAGAACAGAGCGATTTGAAAATATGGCCCCATTACAGGCATTTACTGTAACCCCCTAGAAATCCAAGGAAACACACATTTCACATGCTGCCTTTCCTCTCAAACTTAGCCACAACCTTTGTCTTCTTGTCTTACAATGTAAAATATGAACATATCCTAGTACAAAGATAGCAAATATTCCCACTCTCATTTATAGATAGAAAAAGCACCAGTTACGTTTCTTACAGTACTAAGAATTATGTTTCTGGTTAAACAATAATGAACAGAGTACTAACAACGTCTGGCATTAATATAATTACTTCTCCCTTAAGAAGGAAAAAAAACCAACAAAACAAGTTCCTAAGGATATCAAAAGTATTTAAATGCTGCAACTGAGTATCGCAAAAGTCTATGTACTTTCCCACAGCACAAATCTCACTGACAAACTCACTGGATCAGGGGTACTCAGTCACAGGCAATTCAAGCAAAGTGAGACTTCTGGTTTTGCTCACTCCACTATCTGTTTAAAAATTATGCATTGATTCGTATTTTCAAAAAAGGCAGGAAGGGCAGCCTAAGTAGGAAGCTGCTGCTGCACCTCCGTAAGTTTCTTTAGACTTTTATATAGGCAGACATCACTACAGACATTATGTCCACAGTACTACACTAGAGCAATTTATCTGGACCATATAAAAATTATGAAGAAAGATTTGAACATACTGCTGATTTAGGGGATGGGAAGGACAAGAAATCTCAAACTTAAATGCATAGTGCTACATGCATCACTGCTCTCAATTGTAGTCCATATAAGATTTAGGAAAAATTTATTCACTGTAAGTACAATCAGGCTTTGGAAAAGGTTGCCCAGAGAGGCTGCACAGTATCCATCACTGGAGGCTTTCAATAACTGACTGGATAAAGCCCTGAGCAACGGTCTGACCTCAGAACTGACCTTACCCTGAGCAGGTGGTTAAACTAGAGATCTCCTGAGGTCCCTTGCTGAATTTTCCTACAAAAGTCCTACAACATAATATTAAGAATGAAGGACTGAATGTTCCTCCAATAAGTGAACTAACATGCTTCTTGTCCATTCCCTGTGCAGTGCCTGTTAGTAATGCAAAACACGTACATATGTATATATATTTATTAATATGTATTTATCTATATTTTATATATTTAAAAATCCTCATACCACTTAGTGTCAAAATCGCACTCCCAGTACTCTAATGTGAAGTCTATACATACTGCAGTTTTTTTCCATCTTTAATGTCAGATCAGTTGTATTCATTTACCTTTTCAAAATGATCAGAGAAATTGATGAGAAATTTAACAGTTATGCAGGAAAAAAATATTTAATAAAATAATCCTTGCAACACTACATACTAAACAGCAGTTTTCTAAAATACATATGCCTGTGATAGCTGTATTTCATACCAATAATTATATTTTCCTTTCTGTGCTCTCAATTTTATTAAATGTGCATTTTTGGTTTCAGCTAATTGTGTGGTTGAAAGGGCAGCAAATGGAAGTAACCACCATGCCCTTCCTATTTTCTGCTTCAAGGGTTTTCTCTCTCCATCTGCAAGAAATGCAGGCACTAGAATGATTTGTGCTGCTTTTCAACCGGGAGTCTTGCAAAGACAATACCAAACATAAATCTAGTGTGCTGCTACTATTAACTTTACTATATTTTCTTCTTGCTAATCTGGCGTCATTTCCAATAGAGTGAGTGAAGTAGTTGCTTCCCATTCTGGATGAATACGGATTTCAAAAAGTAAAATATTTCTTTTCCTCTTCACTCCACTGCCCACATTAAAAATAATAACATGTTGATCCATCTATTAGGTTATGATAATAAAGCAACAGATTCTGGTCTATAATTTAAATATTTGCTTTTAGCAAAACATACTACTCAGCAAGTTTCAGAATAGTGCTGTGACACTATAATTCAGATGGTCAAAAAAAAATATTCCAAAATTTTTCTTCCTGTTTTTCTCCTCCACGATGATGTATTTGTAACAGCCACATTTCCTGGTTTGAAGGTGTAGGGTTTTGCTAAAGTGAAAAACAAAATAAGGATCAAATGGTAGAATTAGTACCTGAAGAAAAAAATCTACTTTGTTTGCAGCTGAAGAATTTACTTTGGTGTCTTACTTCTACTAGGACTTTTTGTTCCCAATGAAATAGATGGATTCCAGATGAAAATCCATTGGTCTAGAATCTATTTCCACATTTACAACTTAGAACATGCACACTTAGCATGTTTTATGTTATTCTGGATTCAGTAGGCATCTGCCTGAGTTAAAACGTTATGAGGATATGGTGAATCACTGTGCTTAACGGTAACACAATTAAAGTTGTCATCACTTTCTAATCATTCTCACAGCAAACCAAAACATAAAGAAAAAGTATTTGAAACAGCAAAATTGCACAACTTCGAAGATGAATGTTTTAGAATAAAGTAATTAAAATCTCAAGATTAAGAATGTTTTTCCCACTAATCTTTTAATTTAGTCAATTTAAACGACAGTTAAAATGTACCAAAGATTAAATATAATTGATATTATAAGCTATAAATGCTGTAATTTATATTTATAACATAATAACCTTTATGAAATCTCAATTCAATAAATTGTTTAATATAAATGGTAATTCAAGTTATACTCTACATTGCTTTTACTTGCTTTTACTTTTACTATTTATTTTATAGTTTCAACCTTTTGGATAGAATGTCCATGGCAGCATAAATGGTACTCCTTCCTTTGAGTAAAATTATATCTTGATATTTTATACAATTTATAATTTCACTTGACTTTCTCAAAGTTTTTTGTGTTCTATAGGCAGTATTTACACCTGCAATAAGGTTTTACTCTCAGAGAAGATAACAGGAGAAATGACTTAATGCAAGAAATTAAAACTCAACTTCATTGAGGGGACGGACATTCCTTTTAGAACAAGCAAGCACAAAACTTCAGCATAACTCTGAAATGTAGCATCATAGTTGCAACTTCAAAATGCTGAAATGCTCCTTAAATGGAGCTTTCCCTCATTTTATAGCAAGTCCATCACTTCTATTATAGTTCCTTCCGGTTAATAATCTCAGATAAAAATCCACGTGCCTAGAATTTAATCTACATCTCTCTTGACACTCCTACTCTGACCCTTGCCTCCACCTGCATGCCTGACATAAACTGATGTTGTCAAGTCACTCTCTGTGCAGTGCTACCGACATCAGTACTCAGTAGGTCTCAGAGATGCAATTTCACTGCAGAATGGTGGTGTGGAAGCCTCACAGGAGGACCACCAATAAGCTCTAGCTGTTTTGCTGCACAATGTTGATGGAAGCAATGAAGATGATCTTACAATGAAGTAGCTATCTGTCAACTGTACATCTATCACCTAACTTACTCCACAGAACTATATCACATCTCCCCTAACAGGCCAGTTGGCACATAACCAACCTTTGATATAACAGACATCTCTTTATCTGACAGGGGACACATAACCCAAGACAGCTGACACTTACTTAGGTATAGCAGCTATCCAAAATAGCTTTCCTGATAGAGACCACTTACTGGGAAGTGATGTTCTCCAAGCTTTTCTACAATAAATACTAATCAACAGTAAATACTTTTTCTGTCATAGCAGCACATCCTTGATTAATACCAATGTTTTAGACTTGAGACCACCTTTTTTATTTTTTTGCCTGAGCATGAATAATTTCTGTCAAGACAGATTTCAAAAACACATCAACAAGTTCTGTATTTTAATGTGATTCCTCTAGTTAACAAAACACTCTATGGTTTTTGGTTTTGTGCCCAGGAAAAAATCTCAATTTACTTTAATAAGAATAAACATGTTTAAAACCAAGGTAGAGCCAAACGGTTGCATCTTTACTGTTAGTTAAAATGATTCAGGATGAAAACCAGAGCAGAAAACATAGGGCTTCTGCTGCCCTGTAGAACAGCCAAGAATGACAATTAGTGTTGGATCAAACAGAACTTTCATTAGGTCTGTTTATATTGTATTTCTGTACGTGTACTTCACTCTGTGAAAACAAATACCTTATAGAAATCCCCTAAGGTGTTTACAAGTGTAAAAGACAGGCAAATAGACCAAATTTAGGCAACAGTTTAAGATAAGGGCTTGGAAAAAAGGAAGGAAATAATATAAAGACTAACTTCATGAAACTATCCAGCCCTGAAGATTATACATAACAGCAGCACCCCAGAAGAAATTTAGGGAGTAAAATGCATTTTAGGGTGCTCACAATGTTAGTTGTGCCCTATTAAAGGAATCAAAACTACTCCATCTAGCCTCTTTCTCAAAGGGGAAAGGGTGGGACACTCTCATAAGTAGAATAAGAAGGTGATCATCAGTGAAGCAGTAAATCAGAACAAAAACTGCAACGATTTGAAATTACCTAATTGAAGCTCAAACCTAAAGGATGATTTAGTATGTAGCCTAACTTGAAGACTTGTGATTCATTTCTTGTTCTGGCACGTTTCCTGTGTGGTCCTGAGCATATTTAAGCCACAGCTTCATGGTGTAAAGCATCTGGCAGTAGCATCTACTTGCTACGCCTGCATGACTGTGTATGTGGCTGCATCATAAACAAGAAGTAATCTTTCTGAAAAAGGGTATTTCTTATTTCCTTTTTCATTTAACCGCAATCTTAGTCACAGCACAGACCTCCAACAGCTAAGCCATCACGACCAAAAGCACAGCGACCACTAACACAAACATTTTTAGATTCACTCTGGCACCAGGAATTTCATAGCATGTAGGTCTCTAACACAGCCTTATCGAATCTGTAGAATGAGCATAAAGGCAATTCCTTGATCTCACAAATTCTGTGAGAGAATGAATACAATAAACATTTATTAGATGCTCATGATTGGTTTATCTGAGGAATCCAGAATTATTTTAGATAGATAAAGGGTAAAACCTTGCATATGAGACTGTATGTTATAACCTTTCCCATTCTGCCACTATCCGTCTGTTCTTTCCTTGCACTGAACCTGCTCCAAGGATAAACAATTCGGAACAAAACAGCACTCACATACAATCTACACAAGATCAGCTCTTAAGCACCATCATGATCTAAGCAAAGCTTTCCTTTTGCTCCTGTCTCATAGGACAGGACTGTCAAGGTACTGACACTACCCTCTTCCAGTTAAAGGAGAGGCAAGAAGCAATTTTGTTAGTTTGCTGCAGCCAGGAGTGAGGAATTTCATGTTTAATAACGCAATCTCTGAGTTAAGACTGGAACAACAAAAACAAGTGAGTCAAATACTTGGCATGACAGGACACTTACAAGTAGTGAATAATATGTCTAAAATAATTCCTTCCCCACAAAAGAAATCCCCATTTTTTTCATTTCTTGTCTTGAAGAAAACATTGTCAAGCAGTTTCTGGGTGAAAAACCATTCATCAGTTAGCACAGTTTAGAGAAACTATTAAACATCAGTATGGTTTAATCAGACTAGAAGGGACTCTTTAATAAAGAAAACCTCAGAGGAACCTCCCCTCCCCTGAAAACCAACTAGGATCAGTACTTTGAAAGAAATAACATATTTTTTCTAATTAAATATCCTTGCAGATTATTATTATTATTATTATTATTATACAGGAACAGTCTGAGTCCTGCTTAGATTTAGAGATATGCTCTTGAAACTAATAGTACATGCACATTCTTGTAACACAATAAAGCAAGCCTGTTTTCTTCCTTTATAATCACAGGTAGCCCTCCTATTAGCATCATTAGAAGCTATGAGGGAGAGCAGATATCCAACTCTTTCCAAGTTTGCCCTGAGGACATAGAAGCTTCTTGGCGTAACAATAGCTCTTTCTTTTCTCCCATAAGTACATGCAGTAATAACTGTGAAAAGCCTCTAGAAATCCTGACCTACCTGAAAGAGTACAAACTTTTACTTGCTTACAGGTATGTAGTACAAGAAAGCTAATTTGTTTGTGAAAGTCTGTCACTTGTAAAGACATCATCTCTGCGCAACATTAACCTGCACCACTGCTGTGCAAAATTTTAGTCCTGTTCAAGTAGCAATGTAGAAGGAAGTAGAGATGATCTGCAGCTAAGGCCTGTGCACAATCACCTAAGCAGAGAAATCAAGTTCCAGAATCCTCTCCTTATGCCTCCAGCAAAGTCATGAAAAAAGAAGGAGCAAAGGCAGATAATCAATTTAGACTGCCAAAGCTGGGGAATAAGCCAAGGATGTTTACTTGCATGTGACAGAGATGGAAGCCAGGAAGGCCGGCGTAGTTCCCATCCATTGCAGTGCTTCTTACTTCTTTAGCTGAAGTTACTGTCACAGCAGTGAGGATGGTTGCATGAGACACGCAGCAGCTCCAGGGCTGCTAAGTAGGTAGGTCTGGTAAATTAAGCTCCAGTGGCACTGAAGTAAACACGCATCTCATTCAGCTATCCTCACTTCAGGGACATAACTTCTGCCAATCAAATGACATACAGGTAGGGGTACCAACCCTCCTCAACTTAATCAGCTACTTCACATGAGATCCAGAATGCAGGATGACAGCCCCCTCCTTCCCTACTGGGCCTCCAGCTCTCTGCTTTTCACAAGCTCCCTAAATTTTCTGTTCTTACATTGTGCTACAACCGCTTATCAAAAGCTTGTCTAGCCTCTCTTCACATGCATGCAGGGCTTTCCTTTTATCTCACTGAGGACCTTATTCACTGAGTATCCATGCACTCGTACCAATTTACATCTTAAAGCCAGATAGAGATGGCTTTCCAAACCCTACATCTGTATTTTTATTACAGCACTTTGAGGATTGATTCTCAAATAGTGCATCGTTTCTACTCTTCTTTCCATAAGGTCACAACGGAAAGTGAATGTGCTTGTGCCTTTCTGTCTTTGACTGTCACAGGTGTGAATAAAAGAATAAAGACATGTAAAAGTAGTGTTTCGAGCAGCCAAACTTTCCATCAGGTGAAAGTTTCGAGATAAAATACATGTTCTGAAAAGTTTTAAATATTCCCCCAAAAAGAGTTTCTGTGCAGTTCACAGAGAAGGCCTGGAATTCTATCTGTGCTGGAAACAACTGGGAGATGCTCTGAAGGAAATTAGCAGCATGGAAATAAATCAGCTTTCTTCTGGCAAATTGCAGCTTTTTGCCTGAATCCTGTGTACCCTGACACCCTTTGAAATACACAGCACAGATGTGAGAGCCACTCTTGTGAACACAAAGATGACACATCTCTAGAGCAAGTTCATAAACTCTCAGAGGATGCCATCAGTAGCAATAATCTCTGGAATCCATTTTCAAAAAACTTTAGTGATTTGGTTAGTTCTCATCATAAATATCTATAATCACTTATGTGTATACATATATATGTATGTTTATATATGTATAAATATACATTTTGCTTTTTCCTGTGATCACACGCATCAGTCATAATCCACACTAATTAATTTTAAAGGCCAAAACAAGAAAACTAATGCTCACAGTACTGTAGTGTATGGAAGACGTTGCTGTCAATACACTTCATCGTGTTAGTTGTAGTGTTTTCTATTCCTAGGAAATATATACAGACAGATGACTATCTTTCTTGGATGAAATTGTATGGAATTACTGATTTTTTCAGTGCCTCTGGTAAGTCTCATCAAAGCACACTACTTCATCAGGATTTCACAAGCACCACAAAATTACCAAATTTCTCTCTCCTGTCTCTCCTCTACTGAAAGTATTTGTTATTCTACAAAATGATCCAGTGATTCTTGTATTCTTTTGGGCAAGAACTTTCATTCTCTGATTTATTATTTTGGTTAATTAAGAAGAGAAGACATACAAACAATTCTGCTTGAAAGCTGTGCCACCAGCATCTCTGGCAACTGCAGAGGTCTCAAACCATGAAGCGTACAAACCCTGCAACCCCTAGAATCTATAAAGCTTGCAGATTCAGCCTGCTAGTTGCAAAAGAAGTCAAGTTTTGATGTCTTCCTACCTTTGCCATGGGTTTTTACTGTATTTGCTTACATCAGAAGTTTGTGGCCGTAGTACTGAATGATAAGATTCCAGATAGAAGACTCAAAGAAATGCAAGAACTCTCATGACTCGGACACATTTCGACTCAGTAGCCAAACACTTAGCCTTATTCTGAAAGCATGTCCTGATGTACTGTGTTGAACAGGGAGCATTTAAAAGCAAACACTTAGTCTGTAATGAATCAGGTCTAATAGTATAGAACAAGTTATGGCATTGACTATCTCCCTGACAAAAAGTTTCAAAGTTACATCAGTATGTCGGTTTTCATCTAGAGTCCCTTCCTCAAATAATTTGTCTTTTTTGTTGTTTTCAGATTACTGTAGATACGCAAACTAATTTTAGGTATATAATCCCTGAGTTTTCGTTCCTACAAAGTATACTTGTGGCAGAGTATTATCTAAACCATAACTACTTCTGAAACCTTAATTTTTAGTGAGCGCTATCTTCTTGTTTATGTATCTCTCTCTTCTAAATGAGACTTTAAAGAAAATTTACAGTGAGCTCTCCTCACCCCATACAAGTATATATATGCCATAAGAAAAAGTAAGTCTACCTTTTGTATCTTAGTAACAACTGCAAAATACTTTCTGAACTTCAAAGAAACTTGCATTATAACATTCTCAAACCAAACATATGCAATACATTTAAAACTAACTAGATGTTTATTTACCTCATGCATGTGCACATAGAAGGACTATAACTGCAACTTAAAAAAGTTAAAACCCAGTAGATAATTTTCTTTCTTGTATTATTTGAATGCTTAATAAAAACATTTAGTCTAATTCAGACCATGGGCAATAGTAGTATCTATACACACATTTTAAAGAGTATAAAGTGCGTGTTTACACAGACAAAGTACCTGCTGAAAATGACTGAAAATAGACCTGTGTATAGGCAAAATGAAGTCCCAAAATAATTTACTGAAGTACAGTTTCCCTCACCCTAATCTCATAAAATCTTTGTTTGAAGAAAGTCCTGCAGTGTGTCTTGTGCTTGCAGTATGGTGCTAAAACAAGCAAAAAACCCGACATCTAAAAAACCATCATCTGCAAGTCTGATAACTTTTTTTTTTACATTCACAGAACTGTCCTACACAAATTAACAGCTGCAATGAATCATTTCAATGTGTGGAGCACATCTTTTATAAGTGTTTGCTAAAAGTTTGGTTGAATCACTTGTAGTGGAAGTTGGCAGCAGTCTTCTGCCTTGGTGAACTTCTGTTCAGGACAGTTGGTTAACTATTCACATCACATGGAACTGCTTCTGATTCCTGGATGTAAAGTTTTGAAAACACAAAGTATTTTCCTAAATAGTAACTCTGTCCTCCCTATCTTAGCACCTTCCTATCAACTCTTCCTTACTATACAAACTACTCAACATAGTCTTTAAGGACATTTAAAGTTTATCCTCTGCTTATTGCTCTCATTGTTAAAAGGCCATCCACAGTCTCATACCCATTTCCAGGGCCCAACTCTATATTGATTACTTGCTATATTTTCCAATAACTGTGATGATTTCTCCTCATACACTCTCACAGAGGAGCTAAAGTAGAACTCTGCAGAGACCCTTCTAAAATTACTTCTTCATTATTTCATTGCTTCATGGCTTTCTGAATACATCCACTATCGCTTTTTTATAACTCAACTGTAAGTTCTTGAGGTAACTTGTTTTTTGTTTTGTGCTTAAATTGTGCTTGTGATTAAGAAAGCAAGGTACTTCATGACTGTTTTTAACAGTAAAAACAACACTTTGCACTAAAATATTATTTCATGGATGTCCAAAGATACTTGAATGCATGTATGAGTAGACAACTGAATAAGAAGCGTTTTTCAAACACTAGTACAAATAAACCCTTTAATTTTGTGAATATATACTTAAATGCGAAAATGTGTGGGGCCAATAATAGAAATGTATAAATATTATATACCTTATCCAACACTTAATTCTATTGGATTAATCTGATTATTTCTTCTTCATATATAGTACAGTAGCATTGCAATTGATATATATTTGTCCCTTAAATTATATTTTCGAGAACGTCCTATTTTGATGAATGTTCTATTACACCTGCAATTCCTTTCTAGAAGGGAAACTTCATAAAGAATTATGTATCAAATACTGAGAGCAAGAAAGAGAATCTCTCTTCTCAGTACTTATAATGAGATCCTAATAAATTTTTCTACAGTTCAGATCAAAAGTCATCTCTAGGCTACAGAGACCCCTGGCTCCAAGATTTAGCTGAACTTTAGCAGAAAGGGAGAAACAAAAGCATCCCACTGCAGATTAACCTCTTTCCCTGAAACTTTGATACTATGCAAGTCCTGTATATACACCTGTTGTAGGCTGAAATTTGGAATAGCTTTCACTTAATTAGGAGAAGGATTTGCAACAGAATAATCTGAATTATGCTTAAAATGTGAAATTATCATCTAAAAGGAGGAACATCATTGTAATTGAACAAGCAGTAACGTAAGAGCCTCAGTGCACAAATGAGTCAATGCAAAAATCCCACAAACAGACTGCAGTGAGCACGTAGATATAGTCCAATGCATGTTTGCTCAGATCTTATTGCAAATGGGGTTAGGGTGATTATTAATCACTGCATTTATAGACACACCCAAAATTCATACAGGAAGCACACTTGCATCTGTTACATTTATGATTTACAGAAGGATTTTTTTGTTCTGTACACAAAGCTCTAGTTCTTACTTGACAGACAGTAGTTTGTAAGGAATAAACAGTCAACGTAAGTGCAGCTGTTCTGAATAGAAAGAAGTTTTTGTACATTCTTCTATGACAGGGCATGTGGTCAGCCATAATTAAAGGACATAATGTTTACAGACTTTTTTTTAAATTACTCATTTTACTCAAAATACATGAAACTTATAAAAAACTTAACCAAATGGAACAACAGCAAGTGTTTGGAGTCAGGGAATGAACTGCTCTTTAAGATCCCTCTAGGTATTAGAAATGGGTAGTTGTTAATAAAATGTTTACTTATCCCAGTAGGTTCACAGGAGGTTCATCAAACATTAAAGACTAGGAATCACTGCTTATTACAACTGGAAAGTGTATTTGGCAAGGACGATGAAAATTACTTCTACAGTGCATGCAATTTTAATTTGATCCTTCAGTATGCATGTTAAATTGCATTCCACAACAGGTTTCTGTTCATTTCATATCACAATAAAAGGAACACACCCAACATTCCTGTACAGCAGACATTGCAAATCAGAGCTTGTCCTGCCTTGAAGGGAGAAAATCCTTGAACAAAACATTACTTTACAGGGAAGGAACCTCGGCTCTGTCCTCATGTATCCATTCTTAGTGTCATCAAACATGTTAGAGATTTACCATATTTTATGATTTGTGAAGAAAAATATTTTCTATTGTTTACTTGTCATATTTAAATTTGCTTTATATTTGCTTTATAATTTGTGAGCTAACCTTTATAGCCCTATACTGCTAACCATAATGCTGTCCTGACATACTCTTAATGTTCAGTGGTATCACTTCTACCTGCATATTTTCCACTATCTATATCTCTTAATTCCCATTTCAGGTTACCTCATTATCCTTTCATATACATTATGCACACAAGTATAGTATATGTGATTACACAACAACTAAAAGAAAAATTAATTGGGAAAGTATGCTTAATAAGAGAAATTTAAGAAAAACTTTTTAAAAACCCTTGCATTTAGGAGTAAAATATTAAAAGCATAAATGCAAAATCACAAGCACACAAGTCGTGAAGTGGAATAAACAGGGTTACAGGGGACAAAAACCTGAATAGGAGATAATGTGATCCTCTTATGAAAAAGGCAAGTCTCACTCAGATATATTCAGAACAGCACCATAAAGCCAGGCTACTGAGCTGCCGGAGGTCTCAGCTGAAATACAGTGTTCAAATTTATCTCCAGCACTTGTAAGATATAGGCAGAAAGAAAGAGAGTATTAAGAGGAAAGAGCAAGAAGAAAAAGAAAACGTGAACTATGACAAAAGATTGAGTGATACAAGTTTCTTGAATCTCGACAAGACTAGGCTGACAGGAGATGTGATAACAAACATGTAAGAGAGCATCAGATGGTCAGCTGTTCCCTAGTCCATCAATGACATGAAAGATTTATGTTGCATATTAGAAAACAATTTCATACTATGTAGAGCAGTGCAACAGATGATTGGGGAAATAACTGAAATCTTTGTCCCTGAACTTCAGGAACAGTACAAACATCTAGCAAGAATGAGCTTGGTCTATCTACTCCCTGCTTTGAGCAGGACAATTGCTCAGAAAAGATCCCACTGAGTTCCCTTCTAACCTTGCATTTTTGTGATTGCATTACACAGCCTCTATCTGGTAACCTCGCTGTTTCTAGAAAATATGTAAAATTATGCTGAGGGAAATGTGGAATTCTAGAAACAAATTAATTCTAAATAATTTTAAAATCTGTGCTATTGACTAGCTATGCCCCAAACTCTTCTGTATACATAACCAAAGTCTAATACACCTTTTTCCTCAGTGATTATTTCTCCATTTGTACATTTTAACCCTTTAGATTTATTCTAGTAATGCTGTAATAAAAAAATCAGTAACTGCATGCCTGTATACCTATAGAATACCTGGTAGAAAAATATGTTTTGGGTTTTTTTGATGCATGTCAACCCACAAGCCCTTAAACTCACATGAGAATATGAAAATTAATGAAACTACTCCAGTTTTGGGCTTTAATTTAGCTACTTTCTCTTGAAGAAAAGTAGGGAGTCACGGGTTTTTAATAAAAGTCGGTCCCTTGGGAGAAGAAGTTCCTTTGGCAGTATCATTTACAATTTCTTTGAAGCCTCAAAATAGTACGTAACATAACCCATTTAAAGAAGATGGTTTTAGCATCAGCTATAAAATAAAAGTAGATGCATTTTTATCATGCTCTACTTTTTCAATCTCTATGGCTGCTGTTTAATATGGATCCTTCAAAGATGATTTGAAAGCAGACTAGTTCATTCTATTTCTAGTAGGCTCCCATGAAATTTTGTGCTCCTTACAGCATGAACAAATCTATTAAAATAAAACAGGTTGAATTTTAAGGCACCACTACAAGTAACTGCTTCAGCATGATTCTTGGTGTTATTAAAAAAAAAAAAAAATCTTTGAAACTGTCTAATTACTTTTATTATAATGAAAAAATACTTATTTTCCTTTGCACATGCAATTCCTTCTCAGCCCTTCCCTTGACATATGTAAAAAGAAAAAGAAGAAGGAAGGATGAAATCTGCCAAGTAATAAACCCATAGTATTAACAAATCCAGCATGTTGTAGAACAAATCTCATTCTCCTGAAGACTGCTACTAAATCAACTGACTTCCATTAGGCCTGAAATAGCTTCAGTTATAACACTGACACTGTCCACAGACGTGGCCAAATTATCTCTAACTAATCTGCTCAACTAGATCAAGTCTTTTGATACATATATATATATTTTATTACATTAATTTGGGCTTGCTAATATAATATGAGTAAGGGTGGTACTCTCTGTAACAGAAATGATGGAAAAATCATGGTGACTTATGTTCTCAAGGCCATTAATCTTCCTTGTAATGTTTTAAACAAGTCTATGCAGGCATCGATTATGGCCCCAATCCTGCAACCAGAACTGCTAGCACTATCACACTGACTTAAAGGGATCTCCCTCTGTGTGCACACAGCTGCATCTCCTTTCACACTACTTCTCTGTTCTTGCACATTCACCATGCTGTAAAGCAACAAAGTCAAAACACTCACCTGCACAAGAAAGGAAGTGCCACACACTAATGCTGCACTAATCTTAACCATTGTCAAACTCTGTTCTACCTTACTATTACATTTAAAGGTGGTGAGGGTTTTTTTTTTTCAAATTTCAAAAGCATGATTTTAAGAGTTGTAAGGTCTTCTGTAGACGCATTGCTCATTCTATTTCTCACATGTACTCTTTTTATAAAAGGCTTTTTAACAACCATTTGAAAATGAATATTTACACACTGAAATATACTTTTCTGCTGGTATTTACACTTAAAAGAATTTCTCCCTCAGTCTCTTATTTTCCTGTTCACTGATTCAGGAATACTGGGTGTTTCTGATGATTTCATGTAGAATATGGAACTAATTACAGAACACAGAGATCAAAAACTGTGGTTTTCTAAGCTTTAATTAATTGTGGTTTCACAGGCTGCTATACATTGCAATCTAGGAAGTGGTTAGATGTGGGGTTTATTATCAGTTTAAATAAAGAGCCAAAGTGTGAGGCATTGGTTCCACCTGAATTTTCCAGCCCATAGAAAATATGATTTTCTGTGAACTGCAGATATTGTTTTCATTCTGTTGATTCCAACATTACACAAAGTTATTTGCTGTATTAGCCTACTAGACTGAAAGATGCTGGCTAACCACAAGTTTATTCTTTGATCAAGACAGAAATTGTGCCTCAAAACCTTATGATTGAAAATGCTAATTTGAATGCCTGACAAAGCACTGTTTCACAAATAAGCCAAATAAGAAGATAAATTAAGATGATATTAATAAGGCATTATTTACAAGCATTGATCAGTGACTATATATCTTGGTATGTTTTTTTCCTGGGTATGAGGGACAGACATTACAATCTGCTGCAGAAGAGGGGAAAAAAGAAGGCGGGGGGAGAGCAACTTTGCAAGGAAACACTGGTCAAGAACCCTCACTGAAGAAATCTGCATGGCTACTTCTAGTGGATTTTCTTCCACCCGTCCTGCACAGTGAAGCCTCATGAGATTATCTGTTTGTTTAAATAAGAATAGAAATCCATTCTGAATCATAGAATCACAGAATCACAGAATGGTTTGGGTTGGAAGAGACCTTAAAGATCATCTAGTCCAACCCCCCTTTCCACTAGACCAGGTTGCTCAAAGCCCCACCCAGCCTGGCCTGAAGGTTCTCAATACCAAAAATGAACATAATAGAGATGTACTGCATTAATTACACTTACGAAGCAACGTCAAACAAGTCGGGTAAATGGACTGTGATGACTGCCATGGTTTGCTGAAGAAAGAGTCAATCTAGCATTTGGAGAAAATCCTTTCTGTTTTTGTAAACAATTATACATTTAAGGTACCTAATTGCCAAGAAGAAAGTATTATCATGTTCTTAGTGTTCTTCCACTATTTACTATTTAATTTGAAGCTGGTTTGCATCTTTCAGATTATCTGTGCAGTCCCACTGGACAAACATGAGGATTTGAATGAACAAATTACGATGTGTGAGCACAAACCACTTGTGGAATGGAAGGGGAGACAAAGTGTCATTTCAAGTACATCACTATAAACTTAATACAATTTGACTGAATTTAGATGAGTCAGAATTCCCTTTGTAAGTTTATATTCCAGTTAAAAAGTCAGAAGAGGACATTTTGCTACTTAACAATTAAGGTTATGTTCTCTCCTCAAATATGTTAGTATTAGATATGGGTTACCTTAACAACTATTATGTGTTGTAAAAGAGAATTCTGAGAAATTATACTGACACCTCTTTTCTTTTTTTCTCCCACTATTCCACTTCTCCCACAGAAAATTAAACCATTTTTTTGAGATAAACACTGGTTATGATCTCAGAATGATAACATCAATACTGTTTTTAACCCAATTACCATCAAAGTTAAATTCTTCCAGGCAATCTTTACTTCATTGCTGAAATTGGTCCACGGTGTATGATTCACTCAATCAGGAAATTAGAGGAATAAGTAGCAACTGTTAAATTAGATCTCACTGGGCAGAACTTTATTCTCAGTGTAATAAATGCATCCAGAGAAAGAATTACTTGCCAATTAATTAATCAATGTATTTTTAAAAAAACAATATCTATTTAAACTTAGATAATGTGGCCATTATTTTGATGATGTGGTCATTGTTTTTCAGACTCCAATACCTCATATTTCCTGTTGAAGGCAATGAGAACTGCTTGTTTAAAAATCTGTCTGCCACCAGTCACACTGTCTGTATGACAAAGAAGAACTAGAATCAAAACATCCAAAGATTTCAAAAGCCTATAAATTGGAAAGTATAGCATCATCTAGTATTGCAATTTCAATAGTATGCTTATCACTATATGAATAGAAATAATGAACATTATAATTGCATGCCATCATAAATCCAAGTTGATGCATTGCTAGAATAACTTTAAAATACAATTATTCTCCTGACAAAACCCACAGGAATACTGTTTTTGAACAGAATGATCCAACCATGACAATTTGGCACTATAACTATTGCCAGTTATCCCCCCCTCAGATAACCTGACTATTATATTCTCTTTCTCCTTTAAACCTCAACACATGGCAGAAAACAGAAAAGAGCTGCCATCCTTTTCCTACAGCAGAAAATATCAGTGAAAGGTGCAAGTGCCTTACTGCAAGGAAGCCATGGCCTATGACAGATTGTTGTTGGAGACAGAGCACTGTGACAGAGTCAGAGCAGGGTATGAAATATCCATACTGAAAAGTTCACATGCTGCGCCCTGTGCAAGATGTGCGTCTTCCTGGTTCTCTTTCAGGATTCTCTAATTGCTTGATTAAGAGATTACTCTTTGTAAGTATTTAATTAAAAAGAGGACAGTGTGGAGTCTTTCATAAGTAAGTATACGCTCATACTTCATAAAGGAATTAGATTTAAAGAAAAATTAAGAATGGAAAGTAAAGTTTTTTTCTTAAAACTGTGTTGTTAAAGTTATTTTCCTCTGTTTTCAGATTTTTATGATGACATCACCTTAGTATTTTGCCACTCTTCCAAGTATTAACCATGAAGTTTAGGCCAGCCCCTATCTATAAATCATCCACTGGCATTTTTGTATAGCACTGGCTTTGTAAATTATACCTTTGTTTGGCTTGCTTAATGATGCTCCTTGGGCTTGCATAATTGTTTTTAAAATTATCATTAACTTTTTTTAAACAGCCTGCACAGAAAAGTTGGTTCTGTTCACACTTGGGCAGCTTTTAATTTATTGATTTTTTCAAATTCCCCTATAATTTGTAAGCAGTGTCAGGTAATTAAATATCAAATATTATCATGGAAATTTTATGATTTTTTTTTTCTTCAACAGCTTGGCAACTCTCTTTTCCAATTTAACGAAGCACCTTCCCAATGTAGTTTTTCAAGTATTAGATGCACTAGTAAGAGATACATAGTTCATAGAAAAGGAGGTAATAAATGACAAAATATAAAGGGTGCCTACTTAAAACAACGGACAGCAACCACAGTCTCGGAAAACAATCACAAAAGTCTCTGTAAGTGTACCTATTATCTAAATGAAAATCTGCAAAAACGCCTCACTATTTACTAACACTGTTAGATACAAACCTTAGGTGTTATTTTCTCTTCTTCTGTTTAGTCTTAATTGTAAGAAAATGTATAAGTAAATCCTTAACTACATAGAGATACGTGCTAGTAGCTCACAAAAGTAACAGCTGATTGTACTTTGCTCTTCTTCTGTCATGACATCACCTCAAAGGTGTTCTCAGGCTTTAAAGTAAGGAGGAATATAGCGCTCCTCTGCAGTACATAACCAGAACAGTTTGGTTTACTACAGCAGAGCAGAAGGCTGCTGTGGGGTTGACAGTTGCCCAAAGACCTGCCCTTGTGCTTCACCTCCTTACACAGGGCTTTGCACAAGGTTCAGGTTCACCTGTCTCTGACATTTGCAAAATATCGGGTATTCAATCTGATCACCTCTATTACATCAAAGATGCACAGGTTTGTTCCTTAAGTTCTAATATTTTTAGATATGTTTTGTTAGCAAAATAGTAAATTATTTCCAAATTTTATATTGTCTTTCATCCATGTAAATACCTAGCTGTAAAAGTAACTCAATTTTTTATTCTTAATGATGATTGAGAACATAACTGAAAAACCCTCTGACAATTTTTCATTTGTCTTTGTACTGTTGACTTGACCATCTATCTTTGATTTTTGGTTAAAAGCTGGGCTGTACCCTGAAGTGTTTTATACAAACAAACAGTTTCAAAACACTGTTATGACCCTTAATTCTACATTTATGTTGCATCAAAAGATGAACTGCTGTTTTAGGCACCTAACTGCAAGGCTTTTTTCTACATGAAAGGTGCCTATGACTTTCTTAAGCAGAAAGGCAATTTAAAAAAGTAAATACAGTATTTAAAGTTATATGTATTGACAGAGCACAAACAAGAAGAGATTACTTTGACTAAACGACAAGAATTCCAAGCCAAAAAGGCATTACACAGATGACTCAAGAACAAGAAGTATTTTATTATTAACTTTTGATTACCCAGAACACCTCACATTGAAAAGCCTGAAGACAAATATGCACACACAAGTCAGAAGAGTTCAGAAGATCAGAGTGATTTTCAGAAGATAAGCAAGGGCAACCCTATTAACAGCTTACCTATTAAAAGCCTATATATATGTAGCTAACTGTCCTGCCAGTTAGCAAGTTAAAAATGATTTGGCATTTGGCCCTTTCCCCCAAGAAATACAGATGATGACCGAGTGACTTCGATAATTTGGCTCAACTCAGTTATCTTACTCTCCTTGGCTACCTAGTCATTTTGGTCATGTCAGCCAGCAGGGAAGTTCAGGGTCAGTTGCACAGAGTTAGCAAAATTTGTCTACAAAACAATTTTGGATTTTAGATGTTTTGAAGTTTCAGAAATAGTGACCTTTTTCCATTTGCATGCAGACACAGTAAGTAAAAGAAAAATACTGAAGGTAAAACATTTGAAAATTCAAATTTAAGAAATTGTATTTATGGTGCCAACTATTCACAAAACCATGAGGATACTGATTTCTAACAAAATTACCTTAGCACAGCATCTGTCTTATTAAAGATGGTCATGCTGTTTAGAGCGTATTTGTCACACTGTTAGAAGAATGTTTAGAACAAAAGATGTCTACCGAGAAACTCTTAAGTTAACTAAGTGCTATCAAAAGACACCAGGGCTACATACTGGACAATAAAGCATCAGATTGATTTAATTACCCACACCAATACACTGAAATTCCCCTAACCACCTAACAGACTTATTCAGATGAGACCTGAGAACTGTTGTATGTGGTGTCAGGGTAGAGTTATTATGGAGTTCCCCCAAGGAGTCCTCTTGCAGCTGAAAGGGAAGGGATATTAGGAACCACCAACTTCACACTGTCTGTAGGATTACGTGCAAAATTTCTTCCAAAGGCTGTGCCATCTGCTTTCACACCTCCACTTTTCAAGTGCCTTTGAACCTGGTCTTCCATGTACTAAATCACTCCCTTCAATTTGCAGCCCAGCATTTTATTTCTCCTCATAAATGATTCTTACTATTTTTCTTCCTACAATTTATTGCCTAGCTCAAGAGCAGAGTGAAATGAATACTCAAGCAGCCTGAGCATTCTGCCTCTGGAAATGTCTTTAGCCAGACAAATTGCTCTCCATTTTCACATGCAAGGTTTTGCTTGTTTCATTTTGTTTTTTAAACAATTACAGTTCTTCAACAACATACACCATCTGTGAGGAGCATACATGGAAGCAACCTTCCTGAATTCCTTCTCCACCACCCTAGTCAGAGAAAACTGATAGAACAGATGCAACTGCTCTGTGATTATCTAGACGTTCCCATGAAAACAAAACTGAAACCTTTTCAACAAAAATCCTGGCTTCTTCAGTCAAACCTTTCATCATCATCATTAAAAAAGTTTTGAGTACTTACAAGAAGTTAACAAACGACAGCTCATAATCCCCATCTGTAACACTAGAGGCCAGGTATTGCTAAGACAAGACAGGTGCAAAATTTGGTATTCCTGTACTGCTTATTATCCATCCCTTTTCAGAAACAAAAGGATTTCTCTTAACACCACTACCAATACCCCACATTAATCTTTCCACAAGCAAACTCTTACCCTGAAGCTACTATACAGTGTTATTACTCTGTCAAGAATTTTTCTCCTAAATTTAAAGAGGTGCTTCCACCAGTCTGTGGAGTTAGACTGTGCAGTCAGTCATCTACAGAAGCTACTCCACAGCTGATTTGATCTCAAATGTCTAGAGCTGCTCACATAATTACATTTCTTCCACGCAATTCTGCTGTTCCTAAGAGCCTTTCAGATCTGGACCATGTATAAAAAAAAAAGAGAAGTTGCACTGAGTAACTGTTCTGTCCCAAATTCTTTCCTTTCGTTCCTGTTTTCATTTTTTCCTACCAGAATTACAGTAAGAAAGATTAGCACAGTACACACAAGTCTGATTAGTTACTGCCTGTTTTGGTGGGGTGAGGCAATGGATAGGACTGTGGCATGACTAAGATATTAATAATGGATAGGGACATGACACGAATGCAGCTAAAATAGCATAAATGAAAATTATGGTGCTGCCTGAAACCTAGTATCAAATGTACATTTGCTTACCTTTTTTTCCACTAGCAAGCATGTCAGACACAACGTCTCAGTATTTGAATGCACAAAAAATCTAGGACTGTGCCAGTTACACAGGGGATTACTTTGAGAATGGGATAGAGTCACTTTGCTTTGGAATTTGTAGAGAAGCCATCAGCGTGCTTTCTCAAAAAGCTGTGAATAACATGTTGATCCTGGAAATTGGAAAAGGGATAGTCAACTAGACAATTACAAAATACTTAAAACATAAAAAATAAAGATAAAGGTAGCCAAAAAAACCCCTAAACCAGCAGAGCTAAAGGGACCTGGGAGAACAGGAAGGTTGTGTTGGGTTTTTTTGTTTGTTTGTTTGTTTTGGTTGGTTGGTTTTTGGGTAGCAGGGGTGGCTTTGTCTTGTTTTTTAAACCAAACATATTATGTGAAAAGTAGCTTATATAACATTTAGTAAACTATTAAATAAAAAAAAAAAATCACACACAAATAACTGAGACACTGCACTCTTTAAAATAGATATGATCAATAAGATTGAACAAATAAATTTGAACCATGACTACAGAATAATTTTAAAAGACTAAAAGAACATTTGGATATCATTGTGGAACATTTACGTTGAGGTAGCATCCAACAGCTCCAACTACATGGGATGAGTGAGTTTACAGTTTAAGTGTGACACATTTTTATATACATACATATCCCTCTCAAGTAAAGCAGTTGTTTGAAGTTTTTATTCTAGGAGGTGCCTATACAATCTGATTTTAGCAAAGGATGTTGTGAAGGCATGAAGTTTACTTTGGTTCAAGGGGTACATGGACAATTATTTGCAAGGAATGTCTGCCACAGCTTACTAAATAGACAAAGCACACAGGCTCAGGGAATCCCCCTATTCTGCAAAAAAATAGCTAGTAAGTGGGGAGTACAGGAGGGGTATCAGAAGATACAGAAGAATCACATCTGCTTGACCTCCTCATAGTGCTCCCTGCTATCCATTTATGACCACCACTGGTTGCGGGCTCCTGGGCTAGATAATCTTTGGTTTGATTTAAGGCAGCCTGATATTTGGGAAACTGAGAAGGCAATTGGAAAGGCTTAGAAACTTGACATTACTGCTAACTCTGCTGAATAATTTTCAAATTGAAATGCCAATATACATGACACATATTAAATGCTTTAATGTATTACTACTGACTGATAAAGACTAACCACCTTGATCTGATCCTCATTCATTTGTAAAAAACTGTTTTAGAAGTGAGATTTTGATAAGGAAGAGATAATCTCTTTGAAGATCAGTTAAAGGAAAGTTGGTGCAAATAGAGAATAAAATATTTTAGGCTAATATTTATAGTTGATACAGAGTGGCAGTATTATTCTTTTGTTAATTTCTTCTGTGTAATTGCTCTGATTAGACCTCAATCAGTCCTTCTTGACTAAACTTAATGAAAAAAAAAACCCAACCAAAAGACTCAAACACTACTTCAAAAAAAGTTTATCAGTTAGTATAATGGTAGCCATATCATTAAGTAAAAAACTCACAATCTGAAATGTCCTTCAAACTCTGATGTCAAAATGCAATAAAAGACATTTACTTATTTTTAAATCTTGAGCTTCAGTATTTAACTGTGTTTTCCTATAAGGATACACTCCCATAATGAGGACTCCCAGAATATACTCAGGACTACAATATTAAAATGTAATGGTTGAAAGTTATTTTCATTAGTAATGTGTACCCTGCTTATCAGCAGGTGTAAACTTCAATGTCTCTTAAGTCAAACTGAATGACAAAAGGAACACCAAAGGTAACTGCTGTGGTAATCCACAAGGCTGGTTAATTCACCCCAGTCCATCTTCCCCATGTGCCACGTATTCTCTTCCTTGCATCACTAATGCAGATTGGATTTTCCACATTACTGTCTTTCCTGGATTTGTACAGATTTTTTTTCTCTATTTCCTCATCAGTTGGCAAAATACAGTTCTTTCAGATTGTTCCCAAACAGAAATAATGTTACATAAGATCCCACATACACCATCCAGAGCATTCCCAGAGTCATGACATTCCAGGAGACTTTTGAAATTGTTCAAGACAAGACAAAACCAGTCTTCTTTCTATCTTTTAACTTCTCTTGTAGACTTTTTGAAAACAACAGAGCACACAACATTAAAACTTACATATGAAAGATCTGTTGCAGAACACTACAATAAATGATAGATCATGTAAAAGTAATACGCATTTTCAAATTACATAAATATGCATATATAAGGCTACGAGACACATTAATAAAGTTTCCAAATAATAATAAAAAAGAGTCCTGACAATATAAATATTTATTACTAAATGGAAACCTAATAAAAGCCTTTGGTAACTTACAGGAATTAAAGAAAAGATTTTGTCTCATGTATTTGAAATACTCTTCTGATACGTTTTCTAAACTTTTTCACTTTTTAGGGCATTTAAAGAGGCTAAACATTGTTTGCACTGAATCATTCTACTATTTGCTTTCATGTGGGAGGAGAGGGTTAATATGGGATCAAAGACATAATTTGGGGAAAGGAGCAAAAAAGGCTGCCTGCTTTTTCTTGACAGTTGCAGTACCCCATCTCTTGCTTATGGCATTGATTTCTACTTGAAACATATTGCCAGAGTGATCTAACTTGTACATAATGCTATCGATGACTAAAAGGAGACCAGTTTTCAGAAGCTCTTCTCCACCTCATTTGTTTTGACTTCCCCTCAATATTGTCTTTCAAGAATACAATTTGAAGACTTATGTGAATGCTCCATAACCAGAATCAGTTATGTTACTTGCTGAACACCCCTGAAATTTTCAGGAAGAAACTCTACTGAAGATGTTGAATAGAAAAAAACAAAGCATGACATTTAAGGTGTGGTAATGTAATTGCATTTAATTTTGAAATTATTGTTACTTATTTAGAAATAAGAAAACCAGCTGATTTTTTATATCTTTTGCCACAGTGAAACTGGGTGGGATATACAATAAACTTCCAAATTCAATGAATTAAATCTTAGTCAAATATACATGAATTTGTAAAAAAAGTCTGTCCAAGAAAACAAAATTACTTTTTCCTGTAAAACTAACATCACAGAAAAATACAAAAGAAATGGTATAGCCTACATATACTACATGAGAAACTACATTCAAATTTTGGCCACAGGTAAAGGAACGTAGTCCTTCAGAGTACAAAACTTGCTATCATGTAAGCACATTCATTCCTTTTAAGAACTAAATGACACCCAATTTCATTCAAAATGTCTCTCTTCCTTTTAGCGTCTCAGAAAATCCACAGTGACATCTCAGGTTGTACAGGTCAAGAACACATTTCCGTGGACTTTTGGGCAGGCCCACAATTTTGCTACAACAATGTTGCTAGATTTATTTCTAACCCCATCTCTCTGCAAGTCTGCTTCACATACACAGTTTTTTTAATTTTTCATGATGACCTGTGACAGAATGAGATGTGGTTACAGGAAAACAAGATGTTATGATTTGATATCCTTCATAGGTTCTTTCTGCTTCAAAGGGGTTTTTTCCTCTCTCATTGTAGTGCCATGGATAATAGCCATCCTCAGTTTTGTACTTTTCTTTATTAACCTGAAGCATGTCACTCCTATCTATGTATTTTGGGGTAATCTTTAATGTCTCACCTAAGAAATTTAAAAGGAATTTCTCTTTAGTTCTCAAGCACAAATTTAATGCAAAATGAAATCTCCAAGGAAAGAATTAGTCCAAATCTGATTTACAATGAATTTTTGCCACACAAAAAAATCTGAATGATTGAATTTGCACGCTGAAGCATCTTTAGGAGTTTGTTGATTTATCTCAGCTTAGGTTTCATTATACCTAATCAGTGGAAGCTCTGAACACAGAGGTTTTGTTTAAGAGTCCTTCCCATCACATGAAGGATTTTCACAGCCCTTTTTCACTTCATGTAGCATCGCAAAGCACTAAATAACACTCGTATGCTCTCCTGCTGCTTCATACCACCTTGGCTTAAACAACCCTGAAAACGTGTTATTTCCAAAATCTTTTGATTATTTCTTAAGAGAGTGTAGAAAAACCTTTGTTTGGGAGATCAGTAATGTCCTTTATGATGTTTCCGTGTGGATTTTTGGTTATTGCAGCCAAAGTTAAGCCTCTCTTAGGCTTTGGTATTGACATACGAGATACACACCTGGTATCTGTGAAATCTGTGGGCTTTTGAAAAGGAGGGAATGCTAGGTGAGAGCTTTCCTTTCTCTGTTCTATTGGTATGCACTTTTTCTATTAGCATTTAAATTTTATTTGCCTTTTTCATTAAACAAGCTTAATTAAAAAGGTTCCACAAACAAAATTAACATACTCAACCCTAAAAGAGCAAAGCTTAGACAATTAAGATGCAGTAAAAGAACAATTATTAGATAGCCCTAAACAGATTATCTGCACAGTATTAAATTTAATTTTCATTACTGTTAATAGCAAGAGCACTAGTAACAGCTTCTCCACGTCAAAAATAAAAAAAATATCTTGGATTGAAATCCAGGTAGCCATACAGGTACTGCACCAAAATCACAAAACACCTGCCAAGCCACTTTTAGGCTAGCTCAGTCTTTAAGCAGCTTCTTGGATTTTCCTCTTCATCTTCACTTGCATAGAAGAGTGTTAAGTCTGTTCTTTGCAAAGATCTTTGGCATGATCTTTGATGACAAATGACACGCTACCATATGCCAAAAAAGAAGGAGAATATAGTCACCCCCAGCTTCAACTTTAACTGGAGCTGCTTTGTTCTGAGTGCCCTGAATAATTAATAACTACTTTGGCAATCAGTCATGCATTCCTTAATGGCACCTCAGGCATCAAGTATCCCATTCACCCGCTCCCCCAAGTAACAATGGACTTTATTACATCAAGTTTTCTCTGCCAAACTTGTAACTGACATAATTTAAACCAAACAAGTCACTAGGAAGACTGAAGCCCAAACATACATTATAAGAGTTTATAAAGTTTCCTTCAATTGCATGTGGCTACTATATGGATTAGAGCTGTAACTGTGGGCAAGTAAGAAGAAGGGGAAAAGAAATGAAACATGGATTGTTTTTGCAATAAAGTTCTAGGAGGGTTTAGGTGGTATAGTGCTGCCAAAAACATGACTTCTAATAAATGCATAGCTGAACAGTCAAAAAGCAGAACAACCACTAAGCAGCTCCTAGTGAATAAAGCAGCTCACCAGTAAGCACAGACTAAGTGACAGGGCAGACCATGAAAAGAGTGACTAAGAATAACAGCTGTGCTGAAAGTAGCATAATAATTTTGAAATAACACAAACTACATTTTCTTAGTAAGAATAAGCTTTTTCAACACTTCCTTCCACTTTATGGTATTCCAGACAAAATTAACTTGCAGCTATAGAACAGTGGAAAGGAAAGTGGAGTTAGACCAGAATTATAGAAAGTTGTAGATGTACCCAGGGTACACAATTTAAAATGGAAGAAATGCAAATTATTAAACTGTAATTAGCTAGAATCTGAAGAAAAGCTTCATGTTTTTCTTGGAGAGCATTCTGCTTGTATACAGTAAGTGCACTGCTTTTATGCGGCGCCTTACAATCCCATGGTAAACCTTTCTAGAAAATGATGTTCTGTCTATCGACATTGGAACTGCTGTGAGTCCTTTTGAGTGACTAAAGCAATCAGATCAATAGCCATTCTTCCCCTACTTATTCATCATGTGAAACATTGGTTTGAAATATAATATACAAAGTAAAAGTATATAGATACGATAAATTAAAACAGATGTAAACAAAGCCATTTCTCTTGCTCTTTAAAAGACCTGAAAATGTGTCCAGTGCCCCTCTCTGTGTGTGGCCTCCAAATACAGAAACAAGCTTGCACTGTTTTATTTCAGTTTTGCTTCATTTCTCCCCAAACAATCTCTCATTGCTAGTCTACCAGGCATCTCCCCCTCCCCCTCTTGTCAAAAAATGAGGGCAAAAAAATAAATTAACTGTTTAGGACCAATTTGTTGAAGTGAATAACTAAGTGAAACAGTAATGCTTTTGCAAGAATCATTTAAAATTTACACTCACTCCTATAGCTGACACCTTTTTTGCAGGGAGGTGGGAGGGGAGGGGGGCTGTAAATTTTAGCTTCTCTTGAAATGTTGGATAAGATAGCATTATAGTTTTAAAGAAAAACACTTTTTTGGGGCATCAGTTTTCAATTGCTCTAGGTACAAGAAGCAGGTCTAATCCTGAAACTCAGCAATACAGATTTCATTTACAATCTGCAGCCTGAAATGTGAAATTGTGTTTTGCATGGCTTATTAAGACATAATTTTTGATGAAAAAGATCACAGCCCTTTTAAAGAGAGATTTGGAAACTAATCCTCACAAAACAATAAGCAGTTGTTATACTGTGCATTTTGGGGCTAGTTCTGAATTCCTATGATGTGAAGGGGGCTGCTCTTGCTTGTTACATATGTGAGAGATAACATGCTTGGTTTCTAAAACAGTTTGTATGTATACTTCATATGCTATATAAGCTTTGTTAATGGAGAAAAACAGGGAACTAAAAATGCGTCCTACGACGTCACCTCTGTTTTTGTCTATTGAATAAGTGATGTAAATATTTTGAAGATTAAAGAATTGTTTTGCAAGTGTTGATAATTTAAATGTTATAACAAGTTTTCCCCATCAAACATCAAGGAATAAATTCTGTCCATTTGTACAGCACGGCATAAAGATAATTATACATATACTCTGGTATTTTTAGGTGCCTTTGTCTAATCCATTCAACAGAAATTGGATCATACATAAGTCAGATAGATATGTAGCAGGTAGGATGTAATACTAGAGCTGCAACAACAAAATTTGGCATCAGCCCACAAATACATCTATTTAGGGATTTTCTTTTACCATTTTCTAAAAGCAAACATACTTACTACATTCTGCCTTTGGGTGTATGAGAGTTTAAACCTGGCCATATTTCAAGTTGGTTTGGAGACTGATTGACATTTTATTTAATTTCAAAATTCATCATTATCAAGTCATACTATTCCACTAACAAAAGGGTCTAACTCACAAAAGAGTCAAATATGCAGATCAAATCTTTAATCACTTTAGGAATAGTTCTTAGTTAGGCCTAAATATTTAAAAATACTTATAGGAAAACAATAGAAAATAACATCTATATATATATATATGTATGTACACAAACACACACACACTACTACACTTCACTGACATCATCATCAGTATGCTAAATATATTATGTAGAAGATTATGAATTGTTGAAAAGATAAGTGGAATTGTTCTTTGCTTCTTCTCAGTAGCTGACGTTTTGAAAATGGGGAGAAGAGACAAAAATGGCAAAAGCAATAAGTAAGCCAAATGCATTTTGAGTGAAGCGCATTCAGTGGGGTTACAACATGGATTCTTTTGATCAATTTTTTATTGAGCTTGCAGATATTTTCCACCAACCAAATACCACAGACCACAAGACTACTTAGGACAGTCACGAAGTGAATTATGAGGAATTTAACAGAAATACTCCTTACTCTCTTTAAATATGGAATACCTATTCTAGATCAAGTCAACCCCTGTTCTGCTCCACTCTAATGTTTCAGAACACTACCTCATCCTTAAAAATCTATAAACATTGTTTTGCTATCAGAGACCTTTCATTTGGTGAAAAAAGGTAACAGAAATCTGTTGACAGTGAAAATAGTCACATTTTAGACAATTACTATTGTTTAATACCTGCAATTTACAAGCATTAAGCAACAATTGAGAGAAGTCTAAAGTACAGTTTCCAGGGAAAATGCAGTGGAAAATGAGTATTATGCATTGTCTGCTTTGTCATATCCAGAAGCATAAGAACTTTTCTGGTTTTGAACTGGGTATAATCATTCGGCTTTATATGTCTAATAGCAGCTGACTAATAAAAATGTTAATTTCTTCAGTTGTCTTTGTAACTTCCCAATACTCTTTCAATGTCACACAACTGATTCTTATGCTGATTTTTCTTCTTCTCAAAGCTAGAATTTTTTTTTCACAGTACTGTATTAGGAATGCAAACATTTTATTGAAGTTTCCACACAAACAACCGAGCCCACAACTTCCCAGTCCAAAGCCATCCAAGAAGAACCACAAGAACACTCAGTTAAAAAAACAGAAACAAAATGTACAATTCTGGAAGACAGATTGCTCATTATTAAGAAATAAACAGTAATTAATCCTAAGCTATTAAAAGATTCTTTTGAGCTACCACTTCAAAGATTTTGTTTTCGTGAAATGTTCCAATCTGAAACATGTTACTTACTGGCATAAGAAGTGTATAATGGATGCAGAATCCAGGTTCAGAAGGAAAATATTCATCAGACACAAATCTTATTCTGATCTGGTTTCCTTTGGAGATTTGTCTGCTTGGCACACTACTGGAACCACACCAGCGCCCTAAAACAGTGCCATCACTAGGCTCTTCAACTTCTACAAAGTCATACCTGAACAGAAAAGAAAATCAAATGTTTATTTACTGATAAAATTTCTATAAAAATTCCTGCTTTAATCAATAAACTGACTTTGCAGTTTGCAATTATTTTTTTTTTTTAACACTGAAAGTATGCTACCAAAGCCAGCTATTTTAAACTTGGCTTCCAAGTTGCTACTGGCTTAAATACATAATAAAATCATGCAGTGAGGTTAAAAAAATAAAAGCAGAGTTAGCATTTTGAAAAGACCCATGAGTATGGTTTTGTTTGCTCCCTTTATGGAAAGCAATTACAACACGTGGGATACAGCAGAATAAAGTCAGAGAAAAAAGATTGAAATTGCCTAAGTGTGGCATAGTAATTCGTACTGCAATATCACTAACAGTATACTGCATGTCACCAGTGAAAGTTCAGGGGCTTTTTGGTATGGAAAACTTGCTCTCTTGTAATGCCAGTAGTGAATAAGCTCCTGAAGGTTAAGGTGGCTGAGGGAAACTTGGAAGCACATTTTGAGTTTATTCATACCCCAGCGAGACATTTGTTGAGCAAAGACCTAGACGTACTGCATGTCAGAAGAACCTGATATTTTGGTAATATTGACAAAAGATATATGGGTTGGGAGCTTAGAGCGAATGAAACATATTAGGTTTGATTTAGTTTCATTGGTTTTTAACATGTGGTCTGGGTATCGCTGGGGATCTGTGAACAACTTCAAATAGATCCATGAAAGGTACCTAAGAAACACCAGTCAATCGTCATCAATGAGCTTCAATACACCACACAAAGGTCCTCGCTTCCACTGGAAATGTTTAGGGGGGTTCCCAAGTCATAAAAACATTGAAAGCCACTGCTCTAGAAAGTACATCTGGTTTCAGTGCTTTAACCTGTTTCATGTCAGTTCCCCAGCTGCCCACTGACAGAATAAACACTAAGCATTTCAGCTGGATTTCCCCTGCTGCAGCTTGAAACCCTTGGAGCCCCAGCAGCAGCATGGCCCAGTGGTTTGGGAAGGCGAGAAAGCATCGGTTAATGCACGGCAAGCGTGTGGAAGCTCACAGATGTAGTTTTCCGAGTCATCGTTTTACTTTTAAACCACAACTTGTATTCTAGCACACCTCTGAGAAAGTTTCAATGTTTCTGGTATTTTTGTGTTCTCTTACATGTGTAGTCATATACTAAATAAGTCTCAAGTAAATCTAAATTGGTAAACAGCATTGAGTCCTTTTCAAGGGTATAAACAGTCCTACCTCTGATGATAGCAAATACTCATATTTTACAAAACACGCACACACACTCTACCAAATATACCAAGCAATATTTAATATGAAAATTATTACCACATAAACATTTTCTACTAAAGATTTTTCTGGATTTCTTTTCAGTAAAGCTAATCTTTATAATGATTCCCAGTTCCCTAGTTAGACAGCAGGCAATAAATTCTTGTGTTGCATGTTTGTGCAAGACTGACTTGCACATTTATTATCTCCATTTAAAGGACCAGTATTTTTTTCCACTTAATTAAAAATGAATGCAATGAATATGCTCATTAACTGTGTTCAAAATCCATTACTGCCATGTACCACAGTTTTAAATCTTTGTTGAACTTGATACTAATTACTTTATCACCATCTTTCCCCCCCGCCAAACAGTAACTAATTCCTTTAACTGATCCACCAGCGTTTTTACTTTATGATCAGGTATACAACTTATTACAAAGGCAATGCGTACATTAATTGTACTAAGACTTCAGGGCTCAACACACTTATCAAATTGATTTTGAGCAGTGAATTTTATTTTTTTCTTTTTAAAATCAGTTTATGAAGTTTCTAAAGGTAACATTTTTATTTTTTTAGTTAAGACTACTAAATACTTATCTACTTTTCTGATTTGTAAAGAGTGAATAAGTTAATCGTTACATTTATTGACTTAGGCTTAAGATGTCTGGGGGGTCAGGCAAAGTATAGGTGTTAGTGCTTCTAAATAACTTGCAGAGTACTTTCTATTGCACCCTTTGGTCTCCTGGTACCCCTGAAGTAAGAGAGAAACTCAAATTCCACAGTTTAAATCTTAGACCCTTAAAATAAATGCTAATTAATTCCATTAGTTGAGAGGTAAAATAGAGGGAAATACGTATTCTGAAAAACCCAAATAAAATTCAGCTTTCTGATATACATGACAGATCCAAATAATTCTGTTTGTCAGTGTTTTTCTTCTATATTCAGTTCTTTTCTCCTTGATCTTCGTATGTAGTATTTGTAAACAAGCTCTCATTTGTAATCAAAATAATTATGTTTTTTCTGTGTGTTATCAGTGTTACCTTGATTGAGAGGTTTCTCAGCCACCCTTCTCCCACCCTAATACCATTCTGATCATCAGAAATCCACTTGTTTCCAAGTGATCAATCTGGAAACACTTTAATCATTATATAGCACTCATTAGTACTGCACTGCAGCATGCACAATTACCAATATCACTATTTAAGGGATTTACTAAAACCTATTTTATAAGCCAATCAAATGTAACCTTCTCATGGCAACATGGTACAGTACATACAGCAGAGTCTACAATGATTACTCCCTCTCTGCAATGTCTCCCTCAGGACCTATAGAGGATTTCTGTTCTTTTATGTTCAACAAACAAGTCTGGTGCTGTAGACAAAAAAATCTGTTTTCATAAGCAAATACATGAGAAATGAGTATCAGTTTCTTACTGCTGAACACAGATGTAGGTGGAGCTCCCTGCACAATATAGATATTTCACCATCAGCAAGGGGAATCTTTAGAAATTCTGTCTATGTCAACAGAAAAAAGTCCCTCACGTGTTTCCTGGACATAATGACATTTTTAGCCAGTAACTTTTTTCCTGTCAGTTATCTAGGCTGAATGTGCTGCAAGAGCCTGTCGAAAAAATCTTCTGTGCAACTAAAATTCCTTGCGTTGCACATCTGGACTGAAGTCTGAACTTGCTGTGAAAAGTAACAAACCAAAGTGTTTCAGATGCTTTAGCATTTACAGGATTGTGCTACATAATTCTGCATCTTCATGTCACAGGGCTAAAGAGCAGCAGGGACAATAGCATAGCCATCCAAAACCATTTCCACATCAAGACAGGCTTGTACTTGAAATGCAGGAAAACTAGGATAAATAACCAAGAACTGAGAAGCTATTTTCCATCTGCAATGGAGTAAAAAATGTTAAAATGCATGCTGAATGAAACAAAGAATCGTTCTCTTCTGTGCAGTGTACAAAGGAGAAAACAGAACCCTCTTTGACAATGACTAAAGAAATGCCCTGGTGCTGTATCTACATTCAATACATTATTCAAATATTACTAAGCAAAATTTATGACAAAGAGGTAGTCCAATCTCCTTTCCTGGGATGAAAGATGCTTTTGCCTTTAGTTGTGATGCCCATAATGCCTTCCATTATACCTGTTGCAGGTCAGGTATTCCTCTTCCCTGTAGCCTCGGTGCCTGGGACCGTGGACTGAATTAACAACCTGAACAAAGACAATTTATTGGAAAAGAGCAAGGAAGCAATGTAAGCAACTCTGAACTTCAATGCCTTCCCAACCAGGAAATGTATTTTCCAAGGGAATAGGTTTTCCTCTCCTTTCTATATTTTTTCTGTGGTTTACACTGCATTTGCTAAACATACTCTGACAGGCTGTTTACCTTGGCTTGCAATTTTGTGACCTTTTTGTGGGTTCCCTCTGCCTTTGGAATTCCACAAATATATCAATGAATGTAAGAAGCAGAAACCCACGGGGTAAAACACTTTGTCATATCAGTGACGTTGGACCTTTCCATCTGTATATAGATGCATGCTAGACAAAAATCTAGCACGCCCATTAAAAAGCTTGTAAAAGGTGAAATATATTTTTCCTTCCCCCTTTGATAAGAACCCATTTCAATTTATTTTTTTTTTAAATGAAGAAATAGGAATTTGATAACAATCCCTATCATATTTTTTTTGACAGTGTCCTCTGGGACTCTGTAATATTTCTGTTCCAACTTGTTTTAAAGCACATGGAATTCTAAGGTTTTCCTGGTGCTGGCATAGCACACCAAAATACCTACCTCAGCTGCAGACCAAAAGCATTCAAGGTCTCCTGGCAGTTCACCAGACACACTGTTATTGAATAGAACTTAGATGCTTTATATTTGGACAGCTTCAATTTTGGAAATATTGGAAATTACTAAAAACTATCATCATGAAAATATACTTTTGATCTTTTTATAAGAAAAATTTTAACACCATCATTTTAAAGGAATATTTCCTCTCCCTCTTCCACCTCCATTTGAAATAATTTTCATTTTTGCTACTGAAATATTTGAATTTCCTATGGAAAAAAATTTTTGGTTTCCATCATTTGACTTAACTGTGTATTTGTATAGACAAAACTGTAAGGGTATTGGTGACACCTTACATAGTCTTCACCTCTTAGATCACTTTTAAATCACATCTGTAAGTAGTCATATTGCTCTTTGTGAAATAAACACTGTATTTACATATAGAAGAAAGTAAAGCCAAACATTTAGCTTGAAGACATTTTATTCAAAGCGTGTCAGCCTTCACTTGCAATAAATCCTGGAAGCCTCCTCCAATCAACCCAGCTCTCCAGTAATGCTCTGATGGGCAGATACATGTTTATCCGAGTGGAAAACAGAACACTGGAGCATGACAGAGGCACTCAAATCCGTAGTATCTAATGGCAGACCCAATTTGTTTCACCAGCCTTGTTACTCCCCACAGGTCAACATGCTGTACAGTCTCCAGCAAAAATGCATGATGGGACAAGGGGAATGCAAAAAAGAGCAGAGGGAAAATGGGAGGAACCCAAGAAGGAAGAAGGCCAGAGAGTGTGGCATGCTGGACTAGAGAAATAAGTGGATTTCAGGCAAACTAAAAGCCTACAGATGTAGCAATACAGTTGTAAAGAAGAGTGCACTGCATCGTTCATTCAATAGGTGGAGAACTTTACTCTTTTCTATTACCAATACTGCCCCTCTCACTGAGACTGAAGTACGTTTTCCTCAAAGAGCAAAGCACAGAGACAAAAGACACATCATGTGAGATGAAAATCAAAATGATACAAAAATTAAATAACTGGTAATAATGAAACTGCAGGTACTTGTGCACTATTTTTCGTTTTATGTAAAAGGAAATCTTACTTTTGTTATTATTTTTTTTCCCCTCCAATAAGGCCAGGCCAGGTAGTACCACCACCCACCACCCAAGTTTGCAAGCTTCAGAACAGCTTTTTAATTAATTACTTTGCCTTTCAGAAGCATTTATTTACGTCATACTGTTTCATATTTGTTGCCAGACAGCAGTATCTATCATGAACCTCAGACTGGGAAAGATTGGCCCATTCAGCCCAGTAACTACAAGGTTCCTGAAGTCACAAACCACTAGCAGTGCACATCAGTAAAAGTTAGCTATTAATAACTCCACTTGCTAGTCAGGTGGAGGAGAAAAATCCTCAAATGGTATAGAAAGCAAATTTCCTGGAGGAACAGAAGGGAGAGGGCACCTTGGCTGACATGGTGACCCTGTGGCAGCACCAGCAAATACTCCATGCAGGGTACAAGTTCAAAAAAAAATTATTCCGCTCAATGTTATCAGAAATATTTGACTAGGGCTACTTTGAGTGAAAGTATAGTCAGGCTATTGGAAGAAAACTGTTGTTTTAAAAACTACCTGATATAAAATAGTAACTATTTAAAATATTCCCTCTGGATTTTGTCTTTCCAATAGGAATTTCTGAAAAAAGTTACCCAGAGTCATTTGACTCCAGTTCCTGAGGCTCACAGCATGGGCAACTCACCCTTAGCATTCATCCTCTTTAGGAGGATTTGGCAGTGCCTTCCACTATAAGAGGAAACTCCTTTGGATATCATTACAGATTATCCAACAATTGAGAAAAGAGTTACGTTCTACATTTTCTGTCATGTTTTATGTTTTAACTTAAAAACAGAGAAAAGATGATGGAACAGCAATGATTTGACATGAAATAAGTTTCCGTAGTAGTACCTGTATCTGCTGATCTTACACACACTGTGTTTTAACAGTCACTGGAAAGAAACAGCATACCCAGATATAGTCCAAATAAATAACCGATGAGGTCAGGTTTTTGTACTCAGAAAATGATGTTTAATTATACACAAACATCACTTCCAGCCAATACAGCAAATGAGCATAAAAACCCCAAGTATCCTGCCATGCCTAAATTTTCCATGAAATAAAGATACTCAAGGTATAAACAGAGAACATTTCTAACTGCCATTCACCAAATATGGATTGTAGTTTCTGCGCCAACCTGCTTTGAATACATTTATTTTAGAATATGCAGTACTGTACATTAGGAACTGCCTTATGGAAACACACATTCATTCACAAATGTTAGATGGTTGCCATGGTTCTCTCTATTTAATCTTTCCTCATACTGATTTGTAATAGCCTGAGGCTTTTAACACAACTGCACAACTCTCTCTGTATTTCTACCTTGTTATTTAGGACACATGAAAAAAAAAGTTTAATCCTTAGATTTCAATTTTCTTCCCCTTCATTCCCTGTAAGCCACTTTGATCATAAATATACATTTACAACACTGCAAGTGAAAGGGAAAAACAAGACAGAGTTCAAACCCCCAAATTCTACTCTTCAAACATTTGAACACTTCTCGTGAAAAGAAAAGGATGCACTGGTGGTTCGATTTGGAGAAATTAACTGTTGCATTATTGCTCTCCAGTCTACCAGAAAACACACTTGCATTTTCTGTGCATCTGCTGAAAAGTTAAGGCACCATGTGAAGCTGAGACATATACATTTTGCACAGTAGCTTTTGTCGCTTGGTGAACTAGTGTCAGAGCACTGCATGTAAAAATAAGAAATCCAAAGAAATGCATCTCTTCACCCTCCTCCCCAAAACTCTCCTTTGTATCAAAAGTTTACTTCAGTGCCAATTGATAAACTGAGTATTGCTGAAAACATATCCTTTCCCTGATGACTAGTAAATTGGCACGTGAACACCTCTAGGAAATAAATCATCGTGACTGGTATCAAGGCACACTGGAAGCACTTAAGTATCTCCATCTTAAGCACATGAATATCCCGTAGTCTCTGAAAGTAACTTCTGCCTTGTGGGGAGGAAAGGGCATTAACTTTTCCACAAGAATAAGAAATTGTAAACTAGATACATTGTTACATGTACTTACCAAAACAATTCTATATTCAGACAGCAATGCTGTAATTATTTAAGCATGTGTTAAACTACTGATATGGAAAAAGCATGTAAATAAGTATTTTCAGGAATAAAGCAACCACAGAATTCAGTCCTAGGTAGCCTGTGCTGCAAACTAATTTATACTGGTATAACTTCTATTGATACGTTATTTCGAGCAATTGAATAAGAATCTTATAGAAAGAGACACTATAATCCTGTAGATCAACAGTGGAGGCAGAAAGGAAAGATGATTGTTTTCCAAACTCCTCCTTTTAAAAGACCAATTGCCAAATTTCTTAGAAGATAACCTGTACTTATCTTCTTTGTATCAAAGAATGGTGGGTATTGCCAATGCCAGTCAGGATGAGAAGCATGTTTAGCTCTCTTTAAATAAGGGTTAAGTTTGGTCTAAAAATGGCATGTTACGTAGAACAGAGATACAAAACAAAAAAGTGCAGGAAATTTCATACCAACATTACTATTACTATATATCAAAGACAAAGATGAATTTGGGAAAATCGGAAAGCTTGGAAAAACATATTGACACATGTGAATTAGCTTGCCATTGATGGCCCAGTCCATTTACTTACCTTGGCCTTCATCCTAAAATGCAAAGGAAGAAGTTCCATGGGGACTAAGTCTCCATGAGTTTCCATTGCCCAGTGTTACTATGCTACGCTTACCTTTTTCCTATTTGACTACAGATTCTCCTGTAGCCATATAAAATACAGTGAGTAAAAAAGATTTTCCACAAAACTAAGAAGTCATTCGGAAGGGTTATTTTTCAAGGACTAGAAAATGGATAACATCTACATAAAACATTTTCTTGTACCGTTTCACCTCCAACCCGTCTGTTTTCTGCTACTGACTGCCTGTGTGGACCACAGATTTCTTTAGTATCCTGTACAAGTTATGAATTGAAATAATAATGCATGTAACAAAAATGGTAATAAGACAGAGTATTCTTATTGTGCTGCACACTAGTACTCCTATTCTTCATCATCTGCCCCCCCCCCAAAGGAATACCTGTACAATTTATTATTAATATTATTATTATTACGTACTTACAGTACAACACCACGTGGAAATGGCCATCAGAATTCAGGATCCTGCTGCACTGGACACTATATTCTCCAAAGCACATTTCCCTTCATAAAGAGGCAGCCCATTGCTCCCAGAGAGTGCACCAGCTCAGTAAGTATCCTACATCATATAGTACTACACTTTCCAGATTTTGGAGAATTAAACACCTTACCAACATTTTCCCAGTACTTCTCTGTAAAGTCTGCTATATTTTATCCTGGGAATTACAGCAATCATACTAAATCACATGTTCCTACTGTAGAGATCAATATTTTGTACAAAACCAAAAACAGTAATGGAGCTCATGGTTCACATCAACAGCCAAGGCTGTAAAGCATTCTTTCTAATCCACTACAAAATTTCTACCTCTACTCACGCTGTTCACAGTGGTCAATGTATCTGCTCCAACTTCTGTGAATCTATAATCATGTTTTTACCATTGTTTTTCAATCAGCATTTTAAATATTTATTCTAGTATCCCAAATGGTAATTTTTTCTTTATGCACATTCCTTATATCCTGGAATGTAGCGATGGCTCCAGTCAACGATGTGAAACTACTGGCTAAGCAATTTCCTAGCAATATTCAAAAGCATATTTTGGAAAACAAACAAACAAAAAATTTTTAAGGGGCATTTTCAGCATGTGAAGATTCATCCAGGGCAGTTCAGGCAGCACCCCTTCCCCTCAAGCACCCTCTGATGATACAGCAGCATTACACACCTGCTTGTTTCCCCTCTTCCTTTTCCCTCCTTCCTGCCTACCTCAATGGAGACTGGGGCTTTATCTATGTTTATTTAAATGAAAACACCTTTATTTCTTTAGTTCAGCAATACAATAACATATGGTCTCTTGGCTGCTACACTAGCACACAGGATTTACCGATCCAGGACAGACCATTTGTCATGAAGTCCAATATCCTGCTTCAGGACAGGCTAGTAATTGCTACTTGAACAGAAAGTGAAAAACCCCTATAATGTAACTGACCAGTCACATAACACCACAGGAGGCAGAAAAAATGTGTTCCCAACCCTAGCAGGAGATCAGTTTTCACCTAAAGAGTGTAAGGAGTTTCCTCTCACTTCAGTTTACCCAGTTATAAGTTAATGGTCATAAAATTATGCAAAACTATTTTTAATCCAGCCACAGTATATGAATCAAAGGCTAGTCTGAAGCAGTACTTAATAATTGCTGGTAGTTTACTGGTCTCCCTCTTCTCATGTTACTGTCAGAAAAGGAAAAGATCTATCTATTTTACCTTATAAAACCCCTCGGACACTCCCACATGACCATCTAACCTTTACTGCAATAAGTAATCTTCCTTTTTGCAGTTTCTCATGCACATGCATCTTCTCAGATATCCTGATGATCAGATGAGAACAGATTAATGTAAATTGCATTACGTTTCACTTCTACTTTATCCTAATGGAGCAGCATCAAGTGCAAGACAGGACTGTTACTGATATGTCTGACTGACAACGTTTGCTGGTAATGCTGTCTAACTACAATTTCACGTGAGCAACATATGTTATTAAAATGTTGATGATACACATGAAGAAGCAACCACAGCATCTAGTGAGAGGGAGAGAGGAAAGGAAGTGGACAAGGGGAGGAAGAGAAGAGAGAGAAGCTGTGTAATGCGAAGAAACACAACTGTCCGCCTAGGAATAGGACAGTTGGTACATCTGCTATTCCTGCTGATTAAACAGGAGAAAGCTGCTTATAAACCTGTTGGTGAGGCTATGGGCTTAACTGTACGTAGACTTTCAGTAACCAGAAAGCATAAGGGAGGGAGTGCGTGGTATGTATAATCTGGAATGTTTAGATACTACACTGGGTAACTTTAGATTACTCTGCTGGGCCTGCCTTTGCAGCTTCCATTTCTCTTGATATCAGGACTCCAGAGAGTCACACCAGAAACCACAGGTGGCTACAGGGTCTGTCTACATCCCTGAGCTCCAGTGGTGATGGCTCACAGCATGTTTTTGTGCCCCCTTATAGTAGACATTTACTTCTATCTTTTAATAAGTGGTGGGGCTGGTGCAGGGGAACTCCATCAATAACAACTATTTCCAGAGTACCCTAGACAGAAGCAAGACCCAGCAGTACCACACTCATTTTCAAAGAAAATAACTTCAGTCTACACCATTAGAAACGCAGCCAACTACGGTAACATGAAAAAAATTTAGAAGCAATAAATTAGGATTAGGACCATTTACAAAAATATTTTGGTACTGTGGACATAGTTTACTTTATTCAAACAGCTTGCTTGAGATTGAGAGGACCAGGAAGGAATTTTAAGGAGCCTAAAATGTTTTTTAAGTCAATGAGTGTAGTCTCTGGTGTGAAAAAGGAGTAAGGGATTATGTCAACTGCCCACTCATCAGCAATCACTCTCCTAACACTCATCTGGACTGTGAAAATAGATTTTAAATTACTTGTGAAATAATATCCATTATAGTGTCCTCCAGCAACAGTGGATACTAAAAATGAATGCTGAATTTACTGTAAAGGAGGGAAAAGCGGGTGGGCAAGAATGCAGTGATAGCCCGTAAGTTTGTGCAGCATGTCCTTCTGATCACATCATGTAGGCTATGGTGTCCTCCTGTTCTGCTCAGAGAAGCATCTTCTTCTGTTTGCCTTTCTTGTGTTGCACTCTGATTTGCTTAGAGAGTACAATTTTGCAGCTATAAACCCTTTCTGCAGAACTAAGTTTACTCTTTTTGAAGCTTAAGAAATGTGCGTTACAAAGTAGTCTCCATTATAACCATACTGCATTTTGGTTTTCTAATTTTTTTATCTTCTTTTACTGCCTGCAGTATCTGCTTTGTCACATTTACAACACTGTTATCATGAGAATGGTATTAAGCAACTTCTAATAAGCAGTACAGAACCCGAAGGAATGTGTATACTTCTGGATACAGTAGACACCTCTGCCACAGTCTGAACTATGGACAGTAGCTATACCAGCAGAACAGGACCAGCTGAAAGATGAATTAGTGTTTGAAAAATCTGATAATCAAAGAGTCAATTTTTTCTGTTATCATGGCAAATCCAAAAGTAAGAGCTTTCTTAAAAAAAATAAAGTAATAATAATAAAAAGAAACTACAAGGAACCACAATTTTTTTTAATGAAATCAGAATAGATAAGAAACAGAGCCAGATACTTCTTTTGACATGAAAAACCACTTATTTTTTCTTCAGAAAATAAGAAAGCAGGATACATGAGTCTATCGGACTCTTTTGCATTCATTAAATTGAAATAATATTGTTACAACTGAACTCACATGAAAAGAAATAACCTTTGTAGTACTAATCTTTTTTTCTTTAGATGTAAAAGAACAATTTTTAGATAACGAAAGGACTGTGGCCCAATATGAATCTAATTTCTTAAAAACTTTGATCCCTATCCCCTGCTCTCATCTTCCATTTAGCATTTAAACCTCTCTTGAACTGGTATCACTATTCAGTTGTCTTGCAAATAGACTGAGCAACTAAAAACCAAAACAAAAAAACCCCAACCCCACAAACACCAGGAGAAATTACTCCACCAGCTGCCTTAACACAAGTTTTATGGCATTTTCTACACACTGCTCCTAAAATGCCACCTTCCTGCCACCAGTAAAACATCAATGTTGCTACTAAGGACTTCAGCTTATATTAGCTATTTCATAATAATTCTCTCCTATCAGTATTTCAATTAATCTAAGGCACTTGAATGCTAGAACTCATCCCAGCCATTTAAATTATATGACCCCCTTTCAGACTTTGAATAAAAATGATTGACAAGAAATTTGTGTTGGGGAAAAAAAAGGTAAAAAAGAAATTGTGTATTGAGGAAAAAGAGTTCTTATGCTTTTTATAATTCCATATATTAATGGAATCAATCATATCCAAATGGATCTGACTCGCAGAACAGAGCTGTAATAAATTTTATCTTTAGTATGACTTCACCTTTGCTGAAGAAGTTATAGACTATGATGAAAGAGACATTTAAGTATCACTGATATGTAGAGTCACCTAAACTGAGCCCAGCCCACCTGTATGTGTAGCATCTCATAAAAAACAGGTGGCTAAAATAGACCACACTGAAATTCTAAGGCAAGAGCTGTAAGAAAAGAGCTTTAAAGACTGGTCTTCACTATAACATTCATCTCTGCTCTCAGAGTCTGTGGGTTTTGGTGCTGACTGGTTTTTTTTTTTTTCCAGTTTGATGCTGACTGTATTTTTTTCCAATTTGAAGCCTTAGAAATTCTGGGGGACTCCTCACTGTTTTCTGAATTTTCAAATAAAGGTGGCAGCAGTAGCCCCTGCATATTCAGAATGGGGGTTGGGGGAAAAAAAGCACAAATCCCAGCAGCCCACCTACTTAGTGACATGAATTGCCATGATCATCATCTGCACCAGTTCCTCTTTAAATACAGAGTTCATTTAAAGGTCTTTGTCCAGTTATTCAAAGCCAACTTGAACTTTGTACTTACCCAAGAGATAACTTCACTCTCTGTAATCACAGTCCACGAGAAGCATTTAAGACTATGTGACAGTAAGGACAGACCATCAGCTGTCCAGAAAACAATTTTCTTGGGAACTAGACCTTGATAAGGAACTCACTGCCCTCAAAAGCCCCAGAATTAATACTTACTTTATGTGAAAAGTTATATTTTTTTTTCCTGAATCTATGCTTGATATTAGTGTGTTCTTCACACATACATCAATATTGCCTCTATAATGCACTCAAGGCAAAACAAAAAATATTACTTTTTTTTTTTCCCCCAGGGGGCAGGGTGTGGGTTAGAATTTCATCTTTCTAGACAAAAAAGATGCTGACATTAATCTTTCATCCACGTGCTCTGTTGATGCTGTAAGGTGATTCCATGACAAGGGGCCAAACAGAAGCAAAATAGCTGTCCTCTTTTTATTGAAGCAGTTAGGAGTTGCAGTTGTGTATCTACATTTTACTCCACATGCCAGATGTACAGATTTGTACAGATTTTTTTTGTACAAGAAAGGAAGCTCCATGTGTTGTAAGTTGCTCATTGTGTCTTATATTACACAGAAAAGTCTCTTTAGAAAATTACACAACAAAATGTTTAGCCTTTTTATTGTGTTTATCATAATTTATCACTGCATAGTATGCATTTGAAAAAATGTCAAAAAAAAAAAGACAGCTAAGCAAATATTTTCCTTCTTCGCAGCTGCTGACTAAAGACAGTGTCAGTATGTTTCCTCTTGATACACTTGTTCCAGTCTTGTCAGACTGAGCCAAATCTTCTAATTTTTTAACCCTTATCAATAGCTTCCTAATGATACATTCATTAGGAACACATATGACTGTTGAAGCCAGTCGGTTACGGTTTCTACCACAGAACCTTGATGTTCCCTTAATGAAAGGGAATAGCTTGGGCACAGTTCAGTCACAATGGATCTGAAGTGAAGGCAAGTAGCTTACAAAAACATTAGGGAAAAAGGCAGGTAATGAATTTAATGCATGTGGCTTTGTATCATAAAGCATCATCCTAAGAACCCTCAGAGGAAGAACATTCCCGGTATTAAGAGTGAAGTATTTAATTTGATGTGAAGAGGAAAAAAAAGTCACAGAACTACTCACATAGGTTTTACCCCATGTTAGCACTGACAGCTGCCTTCAGCTTAACTAATTTTCTTCAGGCAAAAATTCTACATACTGCACATATTAACTAGACAAGCTTTGGGAATTCTTTCAGAACGTTATAGGTAAATGCTTCACTTATACAACTACAGGAACAGATTCACATATGCAGCTGCTAAAAGCCGCCCCACCCCCCAAAAAACCAACATCATACTATAGTTCATACTTTAAATTATTAGACTGAAGAGAGTCAGAAATGAGTATAGCTATCCTAATACGAAGATGATGGTCAAATGGCATCTATTATTCAACTATCAGTTGGTTCCACATTCTTTTACTCATGTATTTTATCCTTATCATCTTATCTACAGTAATTGCACTTTGGATTTGTGACACATTTCTGTGTTTTATTATATATAATAAAAGTCAAACAGACTGTAATCATCTGATGATTAGAAAGAACAGCTGCAACCACCTCTAAGATGAACAACTAGAGCCATTCTGTGCACAGGGAGAGAGCAACTTTGACACATACTATTAACCTAAGAAAGATTTTTTTTTTCTTTTCCTATTGCAGCCTTGCATTGTAATGCTCCAATGTACAACCTACTCACAACATCAGACTGCCTTTTAAAGGCAACTACAGCATCCATGTTCTTCCTGGAAGAAGGGTAAATCTGTGACTTCCTGTCACAGAGGAGTTTATCACAAAGGTGTTATCACTGCGTGTTCTCAGAGACAGAAAACAACAAATTTGGACAACAAGAAACAATTGAGCAAAAATCAGTCCCTGCTAGTCAAGAAGAGTTACGGCACCTCCCTGATGATATGAGCTGCAAGGCACAGAAGTCTAATGGCCTCATAATTAAAACAGCATTGAGGGGCTAGCATCATGAAAATAATTCCCTGTCATATCAGCTATCATATGAGCAGAAGAAAGGCTGCTTCTTTTTTTCACCAGACAGGGTGGGCACACAGAATGTAAATCCACTATGCCTGTGTTAGCTACAAATTCCCTTATGAAAGGAAAATTCACTGCCAGTTCTATCATCTGAACAGTACTGCACAAAACAGCCAGGAGATTGCATCCTTCTCCTTTTTTGTTTGCTTGGTTTGCTGGGAGATTGTTTTGCTCGTAAACTTTTTCTTTCACAAGTCACAACTGAAATCAAACAAAGTGTACAAGACTGAAATTACTGCAATATTGCAGAGATTTACATATCCTTATTATCAACCAAATAATGTAAATCTCTTCCGAGATACATGTATGGATCTAGTTCCCACATAAATTGGAGGGTTTTTTCACTTTGAAAAAGACACAGTGGGATTCTTAACATTTTGCCTATAGAAAGGGTGCAGTGCAGATAAAGTAGAACCGTTGTTTAAAAAATCATTAGCTGTATTTTAAGCAATGCAGAAATGAACTCCGTAAATTTCAAGCACATCACAATTGTAAAACCAGGACAAAAGTCACCTGGAGAAATACAGGCAAAATATGAGAAGTTTATTCTAAAAAACCCTATAATTTAAATTTTGTTTCCAAAACATACAGAACACAGCAATCATGCTTAAGACTGGTGAGAATTAGCACAACAATTACGACTATGCATGCTAATGCTGTTCCAGGTGAGGCTGGGTCAGATGGCTGGTCATAAACATAGAATTTGCTGTAATGCAAATGCTCTACCTTAGTCAATACTGCAAGTTGAATTGCAAGTGAAAACCGAGTGGGAAAAAAAGCCATGCAGGATCATGCTGATTCAGATTCAGGAAAGTATTTAAAGTGGAGACTAGACTGGTACCTTTAATGTATCTGTAAAATGTGGTATTTGTTCTAGATTAAAAGACCTCATAGAATAGCTTGAAATGTCAGAACTGACTTCAGAGAAAACCAGCTGTGGAGGTCATGTCAGCCAGATACAGGCAAAAACTTGCCATAGCTTCAGGATACATATAGGACATTTCTTATTCACCACTACCATTGTTTTCCTGTTATAGAACTACATTAAGCAAAAAAGTCTTACATAGCTGGATATGGTTTTGTTTTATTTTCTTCCACTAAGCAATATTTGAATTAATATGAGATTTAAAAGCTGCTAATTATCTTAAACTAATACACTGTAGTGTATTCTCTCATAGGCCCAGTGAACTGATGCTACAGGGCGTTACAGCATACAGCGATGATGGAGCAAGCTCTGGCATTGCACAGAACATGCAGCTTAAGAAGCGAGTAGATGAACTGAAAAGTGTGACGATGACCACTGCAGGTAACTCTTGAAGTTCTCTCATACACTATAGAAGGGAGAGAAAGATATCCTGGTACAAACTGTACACTTCTGCATAGAAAGTCTAACTTTACTGGGCTGGTTTTTACCTAGTTTCAGTCATAGGTCAGAACTAAAGGATCAGGTCACTGTAAGGTATAGAGTTATAATACATTAAATTTCATGTCATATTTTATTCTGTCTTTTGTCATAGAAACTTGCCTTTGGAGAAACTGTCGAGTACTCTACAGCAACAAATCAGTATTGTGTTTCAAGATGATAGAAACACAGTGGAGTAATAAATAATACGGGATGCAGTCAATAAAACCCCTTAGCTTTTCTACAGAAAGTACTGGAAAAAAGATTAAATAATTTTATTAGGATCTACAAGAGATAAGAAACACAAGACATTACTTATAAAGAGATATTACTCAGATAACTGGTAACTTACTTGGCCTGTGTAGAATTATTTTACATAGTTAAACTCACTGTGTTTTAGTTATTTCCTCAACTTGTCAATTATTTATACTCCCTTCACATCAAACAAGGTACACATTCTCTTCCTTTACTGAATTTTTTACTGAATTTAAATTTCATAGGAACCCTAGCTATGTTTTTTCTTTTGGTTAAAGACAACTCTATAACTTTCTTTTTCAGAGGGTCATATCTTCCAAGCCAAAAAGCCCAATGTGCCCTCAAAAGTGCACATATCAGGAATTGCATTCATACAGCTTCCTGGTATCCCTGCACAAATATGAGCATGATAAGATTATGACCGAGTGAAGATTATGAGTGACTTATTACTGTTTCTTAATTTGACCAGTACTTTTGTATTCAGCACATTGTTTACTTAAAATAAATGTACTCCCATTAAAATAATATTCTAGTTATATTAAAAATATTTTAACTTATCTTACTTTTTTCTTTGCAAGTGGACGAATGAGTCACCCTACCTGGATTTTCTTTCACTTGCCACTTCACTCTGGCATATGCAAAGAAAAGAAAAAGCAAGCTAAGTTTTCATTTAAAGAAAAGAATTACTGTGCAAAGGGAGTGCACTCATCTGAGCAAACATATGTTTACAGCATTTAGTATTTTAATTATATTTGACATGGCCTTGACAATTGCTCCCTTCAGAATTATGAAAGAAAGATATCTGCCCATCTGTTATGAACGTCAGCTCCTAAATTAAGGGTAAGTGCAAAAGTAACCTCTAAGAAATTCAAATTTGTTATCAAAAGTTGATACAAGATATAAAACCAACTCACTAGGAGTTAATTAGAAAAACTGAAAGCAAGAATCAAATCAAATGTGTATACAAGGTATTCAAAAATAAAACCCCAAACAGAAAAACAAACCAAACAAAAAACTACTTTGAAAGAAAAATCTTGTGTGAAGTACCTCTCCAGGAACACATCAAAGGAGGATATGCCATTCAAATGACATGTTTTATCTGTTACTGAATTTACTGAAAAGAGTTCAGACAATGTAGCACTATTCATACCCTGGGGTTTTTTCACAATCTGTTGTTGTGATGTCAGACAGATACAGGATACAAGAGTTTAGGATCTCTCCCCTTTCACACACCCACAGGAAGCATATATAATGTCAGACCCTACTGCCTCACAAAATATCCAGAACACGATCAATCGGATGGCTTGGTTAAGAACTACATCCATCCTGATGCCTGTTATATCACGGTTATTTCTCTCTCAAGCTACAAAGCCTTTAGCTGCAAATCATAGGAAGGAAATACAGGTTCCACAGATACCTGTGCCAGTGATTGAGCAGGCAGAATACTTATTGAAGTTGGGAAAAATGCAATACCATTAAAGAATGTCAATTAATGCAATGCTATAAGTGCTGTTTTTCATAGAAAACTAAGTACTTGACCATTAAAGGCAATTAAAATATTGAGCAGTAGGGTGTCAGGGTTTTTTGTACAGGGATGTTGCAATTGGTGTCATTACCTGAATTCCACTTCAGGTAACTTGCTTACCCAAATTTTCTCTGTAAAAATTAGACATTCATTGCTCTAATGTTCTGTCAAGAATATTTTCCCAGATGTCAACACTTTTACTTGAGAGAGAGATTAAATATTTCACATTTTTCTATCATAATATATCTGTGGCCCAGATACTAAATGCAGAAGGAAAAATGGGGAGAACCCAAAGCTTTCAAGCATGAAATCCTTCTCTAGCACTGCAAAGGAAACCATGGACTAATACTTTAAAAGATGCATTTTATAAACATATTGACATGCAGGTATCATATTTTTGCAAAACTTGAGCAACACTTCTGTTTCATCCCCCACACCTCCCTTCCAATTTTTCTAAGTTAAAGTAACTTACTTGCAAATGTCATCTTCTGGGTCTTCAAGCCCAAATCTTTCATCGAAAGTAAGCTGTATCCATACATTTTCGTCTACTGCTACTAATCTCCACACTAGCACAGTATTGCGTGGGTATGTGTGTGGAAACTTGGGGCTGTGAATACTTCCATTAGTAGTCACAGTAACTATCTTCTCATGCTGAGGATCCTGCACGCCTATAGTAAAGACAGAAAACAGATGCATGAATACTCATTTCTTCTCCTTTTCCTAAAGTGCTTGTATAGTATTCAGAGGTTTTGTTTTGTTTGCTTTTCTTCATCTTGCAAGGAATTTCTGCTTGGAAAATCTGTATAGTAAAAACAACCCAAAAGTGATAAGTATTACTCTGCTAGCAAAAGTTATTCAAACCCAAGCCTCAACTGCTGTTCAGAAAGCAGAACAGATGTTCAAGTGGAGCTAAGAGAAATGTGACTGCAAACACCTAAATGCAAGACTGGAATACTCACAGAAACCCAGCAGCCCAAGGGACTACATCATGCACCCTGCTGCTGGTTTCAGTTCTCTGTTACTGGAGATTGCACAGAGATCACATGAGGGTACAGGGACAGGTCTGCTCACACCTACCACAAAAGGGATGGTTTAAATTTGTCTCCTGTTAATGGAGACTGTCTTACATTTATTGAGTTCAGTGATAAGGATTTTGATGGCTGCCTCCTTCCAGAGGGCTGTATCAGAACAAAGTTATCCCAGTACAAGAATGAAACTGGGACATGCTTAGGAAACTTGGGAAAGTCACCAAGTGTAAGAAATTAGGCATGTACTAGGCATGATAAGCCTCAATCAAGGGCATTCCTCAAAATTCTTCACAGCACTTTTAGACTAAACACATGTAAAATTAAATGAATGTTTTACAATGCAGCAGGAAATTAATTCAAAAGAAATAAGTCAACTACATTTGATTTTTAAAGCACACAGTAACACTGAAACTACTGAAAAGACCTCTTCAGGTCTTCATAACTGCAAGGAGTTACCAAAAGGAAACGACTCCTTCGGTGAGCAGCAGCCGTGCCCAACAATTCTCTTCACAGTCTCACAGAGACCTCATTCTCAAGTGCCGAACATTCATAGGAATTCATATTCAGCAGCTGGAATCAGCTCGTATTGAGTATTTAGCTGCAAAAACCAGGCACTGACCTGATCTGGATACATTTTAACATTGTGACATAGGGCAATGAGATCTCTAAACCACAAAATTTAATTCCATAAGCGCATCAAATGAAAAAATCCTCCTTATGCTATAGCACGTGACTTTTACTAACTTTGGCTTTTTCTAAAAACCTGTATACAGTCAAGTTTTACATTTCAGTCAGTAAATCATAGGAATTCTCAGAGTTTCTTATTAATAACTTTAGTAACAAAGTCAGCTTATAGTTTTGTACTGGAGAGTTATTAATATTATTTTGTTTTCAGCTATTCATTGTCTTTTTCAGTTAGATACCGTATCTTATTTTTCTGATTGTTTTATAACCAGCATTGAGGAACATTTATTTGAAGCTATGTAAGACATATATGCTTCAGTCTACAAAGAAAAATACACTGCAGTTGTACCTTGTTACAGCTACATGTAAAGGCTGACAGCTAAATGAATGCAGTGCAAGAAAAGAAGGCCACAGAAACAGCATTGCTATTTTAAAAGGCTTAATCTATACTTAAATATAATTTAAAGTCTGATGGACTTTTCCTTTCTATTCTTTTGGACTTGTGCCTTCTACTTGTGATATGAAAATGGTAAATTTTCTTTTAAGTGGAATTGCTGCTTGTGTAACACTGATGGATTGTGGTCTTGCCAGTATCCATGCACAGTTGCAGAGGACTGACTGTCTTGTGTACAAATAAGATAGGACAGCAGGCAGTAATAAGAAAAAAGCACAGAAAAAGGGCACATAAAGCAGATTCCCAATTTAGACACTTCATTGGGTTTTTGTTAGCTGAGTCACAAGCATTTTTCTATAATGCATAGTATGTCAGCTGAGAGCTGCATGCTAAACACAGGAGCCAACAATAATAAAAATTACTTTCCCAGAGATTAGTACACCAGAGTGGTATTTCCAAAGTATGCAAAGGACCACCATTTCAGACAAACATGTCAAAGTGTGGTGTCTGACGACACTATATTCAGTGGTTTATTTTGTCTTTAAAAGCACACACAGGATTACAAACCATGTTATATTTCACAACATATTAAGAAAGTGTTTTCTTCTGTGTCATCAGGACAATGATAACAACAGCACTGCAAGTAAGTCCTGTGAAAAGTCCAGGCATATAAAATGAGAAGTCAATAAAAAGGGGCAAAGCAAACAAAAGGCATGTGGCAATTTAGTGAACAGAAGTTGCGGCACCTCCAGTACCTTCAGCTCCTCCATTTGTAAAGGAAAAATATCTATTTACTTTAGCACACACCAGTGTTCCATGAACATATCAAATTCCCACACACACCACTTGCTCCATTTCAAATATTTGCTCTCACACAGTGGAATTTCTTCTCTTACAAAAGAATTATTTTGTATGACTACAAAGGCAAGTAATTGCTGTCACTGGAGAATGAAGCTTGTTATTTGTCTTCAGATAAGCTGCAATATTCCTTTCTATCTATTCTACATAAATTGTACCATTGTACCTCAAAAAGCTAGCCTTTTCCTACTGAGTTCATGCATGTTCTGAAAATATGAGTAAACTGTGTGAAGAGCACAGCTACCTGAATGTGGCTAAGATGAGACTACAGTCTCTATTCTTTGTGGAATGACTTTGCAATCCCTGGCTTTATTTTAGGGATAAATCAGTCCAAGTTACACTTAAAAGGGAGTAAAAAGTTCAGTCAGATTTACAGCGGTCAGCTGTGTAACTCCTAAGCTATATACATTGCTGCCATGATCTGTCTGCCTTTCTATTAACAACCATCCTCCCCGCACTCCCCTCCCCCCCAAAAAAGAAGAAAAAGATTATTACTGTACAGATAGCATAGAACAACCCTGAAGAATCAGTTTAGGCAAGGACTGAGGTAGGCAAGGCACCATCTCAGCCAAGGGGTAACAATACCACGCAAGGGAAATTCAGACAGACAAGGACCAAAACAATGTATTTGCATCTTCAGCAACAAGCTTCATCAGAAGATGGGCAACTGAGATCACCTGCAAGAGAAAGTCCTGAAAACAGGGCACACTAGATGGGAAAAATCCCTAAGCTGACCCAGGGATATGACATGGTTACGCTTATTAGGAAAGGACAGCACACACTTAACAGAGCCTGAAGTTGAAGAACGAGTCGCCGCAGTCGTCTTTGATGTGGTACAAGATGCTATCACCAGATTTATATATCTATCAATGTAGAAAGTCTGCCTCTGAAAATTACAAGATTCCAGGCATTCTGAAAGCACGGCAATGCCTAACCCTTCCACAGACGTGGTAATGCAGATGAAAAACCACGGTATCACCAAACAGATCAGCAGATGCCACTGTAAACTGAAATTAAACCCACCAACTAGACAAGCTCATTCCTGCCTACTTCAAAGTAGGTCTCTTCCCCCATGGGCACAACACATTTCACAAAGATCAGCGCTGACACTTTTTAAATATAGCAAATACCTCCTTCTTAGTACATCGTAATCACTACATTTTAGTGAGGATCATGAGTAAAAGACAAATCACATACAGTTCAGGAGACTGACGAGGAGCTGCAGAAGAAGAGAGGAGCACCATGGTTAGAGTAACGGCCTTGGCACTGATTCACTTGAAAGGCTGATTCACTTAACAGGTCACACAGTACTGGTGAAATTGATTTTTAAAACTTTTTGCTAAACCTACATTAATTTCATAACAGGACAAGATGAGAGTACTGCTGATCACACGCTGTTAATATATTATTTGGTTAATTTCATTCAGTAGCCCTTAATTATGAAAACCAACTTTTAGGCCTTTCAGAAACAGCATTAGCTCATGTGTGGCTATCACTGCTTTAAAACAAAGTAACAAAAAAGAGCCAAATTCAAACATATGAGAAGTTTCAACTCTAAATATTTACCTGTTAATATCAGAGCTATTTCACACATACAGTTTATGTTGCAGTATGTGTGAGTCCTCTGCTTTAAAACTCAGAAACAAAAGATGACAGTAACTAGTTGTTCATTACCACAGAACTTCAGAAGGAAGCAGGTTTTTTTTAATTAAAGTGATCGAAAGGATTTCCTGACAACATTCCCATATAATTTTTACAACAGTCCACATATGCACAGAAACCGAGACTTCATAGAAGAAATTCTTTGAAATGTAACTTAACAGGCCATTTCTTCCTCTTTCACCAGACTTTCAAAAAGCGGTAAGGCTACTTTCAAAAGTAGTAACTCCAGGCATACAGGGGTACCTCTTTCTGCCCTCGATCTCTGGTTCAGTTGCCTCCAGGCACTTCTAAGCTATTATCTGAATGTAACAGTCAAAATGAAATTCAACTCTTTTGCTGGGTACAAAGGAAAAGCCCAAAAATCATCTGTTATTGGCAGAAAACTGAAGACAAATAGCTCTGTTCGATATTGTTCATATATAAAATGGATAGCAGGGCAAAGCCACTCAAAATCATACAAATGCTGCTTTGAAGGGACCTCTGGAGACCTGCAGTCCCAGCTCCTGCTTGGGTTGCAATTCCTGCTCACACCACAGCAGGTCACCCCTTTGAGGGTTGACATTTTCTAGCCAATACTCAAACCCCCTCACGGATGGAAACTCCACAGTGCCTTGGGATAACCTGTTCCAGTGCTGTACTATCTCTCTAGCTAAGATGTTTTTCCTAATGTTCAATCTGAACCTCACAAGCTGCAACTTCTAGCCATGGGTATTTTCAGGGTTTGTTGTGTTTTTACACTCTGTGCCCCCACCAGGAAGAGTTTAACTTGATCACCCTTGCAACTGCTCTTCAGGCAATTGGGAGCCTGCTATTAGACTGCCCCATAGCCTTCTCTTCCCCAGACTAAACGAGGCCAGCCCCCGCACACTCCACTCACTGCCTGCCACCAACTAGATGCTGAGCCTTCAAGCCTGGCCATCCAGCCAATTTTCAACCTACCTAACAAGCAGTCTGTTCTTCCCACCCATTGTGCCTCAAGTACCATAAGAAATGCTTTTGAAGTATGCAGGGTTTGTTTTCATCACCAACTTTTCAAGTAGTGAGAAAAGAAAATTTCATACAGGCTTGCTGTATCTCCTAAGACAGCTTTCCTAAGTGGTATGGTTTGTGGCTTTTCTGGGTTACGTCTCCGAGACACATCTAGCTTTCTGTGGATTTTCCATTTTGAGTTGCTTGTATGCTTTGATATAGCTACCTGTTTGAAATCTTGGCATGATTCTCCAGGTATTAGCAAGAAATAAGAGAGAAGTGCACACACACATGCACAATATACACGTATGACCTGTCAACTATCGCAGCATGATAAATTCAACTTCTAACTAGAAATCTGCTCATTTACACAGGTACTTGTTACCTAAATTAGCAAACGTAATAAATACAACAAATAAAGTATTATACACATGTAAAGTAACAAAGTAGAAATATGTAGGAGAAATATTACATCTTGTTTAGATTACTCCTCCCTCTGACACATACTTACCTCACACACTTGAAAAGGCATGTAAAAAAATTCCAGTTCACACAACTCAAGATGAATACATAGAGGGTTGTATTTGTTTTTTTAAATCCTACAATTTAACATACTCCTTTTTTCTTCAGTTACTATTTTGAGTTCAAACTTGTACTGTTACCTTAGGCACTGAATATCATACACTAGCTGACTGCTGGCTAAAGGTCTTTCTGCTGAAGCTATGTAAAGAACGTTATGTGAAGGACTGCACACAGATGAAGTGAGTAGGGAAGCAAAAAGCTTTCTAATCGATCTTCAGGAACCCTCAAGTTTTGGCAGTTTGCCCAAGAGGGAAGGCAAAAGGAAGAAAAAGAAAGGAAAAAAAAAAAAAGAAAAAAAAAAGACTTCATTGGAGAACAGAGCATGGAACTGTAGTAACAGATTTAATAAAGTTTCCAAACAGCTGCATGACTTAACATCTTGCAGAAGATAATCATGACTAATCATATGCTAACAAACCTTCTTTGATTCCAGACTGCATCAAGAAACAAAAATGAGTTTATACTTTTACTTTACAAGTTTACACTTTATAACCTTCAAGTACTCTGCCAGCACTTTGCCTAGTACTCTGGCTTCTGCTCAAAGAAGAGGATGGCAATTAAACAGGGTTTTTTGTGCACGGTAAATCTTCCTCCAATAAAAGTAACCTCAATTGAGATCTGTTTTCAGACCAAACTCTTTTGGAAAGCAGTCTTGGTCCTGAACTTCTCAGTATCTTTTAAAACTAGATAAATACTACATTTTAGCCAAGATAAAGAATTTTGCTAAATTTTAGATGAGGTAACTTTTTGGTGTTATCACATACTCTAAGATCTAATTATTCTAGAGTGTTTCAATAAGCATTTATTCCAACATCCACAGGTAAAGTCTTGGCTGCACTGGAATCAATATTAAAGCTCCTGCTAACTTGAATATGAAAGGAATTCCATCTGTAGTAAATACATAAAGCTGTTGGAATAATTATTTTATAATGGACTGATAATAATATCATCTGCTTTTTTCAGCCATGGGCCAATAATTATCCTGAAATAAATACGATTATTAGTATGTTGCATATTCATAAAATAAATATACATTCCAGTCATTCAAAAATTAACAAAAAGCCCTGCAATATGACAATTAGCAGTTAAACTTGTTAGAGCAATATCCTTCTTTTCTCTTATGGATAAAACGAATGTCAAGCTGGTTCTTTTGATAATGTTTTTCCACATTTGTTCTTGCCTCAGTTTTTTTTTTCCTAATAACAGTATTATACAGTAAGTAACCTTCACAGAACATACAGACTCTAGTCAAGGACTGCTCCCTGTCTCCATCCTCTTCCATTAAACTGCCAGCTTAAGTGACCTGAGTCATCTCAGACAGAAAAGGCATCACTTAAGGAAAGAAAATTATGGCCTCTTCCCCCAACCAAAACTATTTGGATATTTAATGAATTAATCCAGAATCATGAGTTGTTCCGGAGGTGCAAATGAAGAGGCAAGGACATAACATTTCCTGCAGAAAGTGCTGTGGAAGTTTTATAGGCACTATATTATAGTTAATTCCAGTAAGAACAGAACTATGTGTAGGTGCACTGCTATACAGAAATGCAAAAGTATTGATAACTGTAAGAGCATACGTATTTAAAAGATTACAGACTGGATATAAAAGAGTCTCCTTGCCAAATACAGAATAAAACACTGAGAAGCTAATCTGATTCCACATCTGTACTTTGTAAGCAAGAAGAAAACACATCAGGCTATCACCTATCCACAAATTTTTATTTTTTAATGCTATTGTCTGAAGAAATATTCTTCAAGAGAAGAATAATTCTTATCGTCCACTTTTCATTAGTCATATATGGTTTGGATAACAGCTGGGTATTTGACTCTCATCTATATGCCATTACTTTATTACATACAGTAGAGGAATCATTCAAAGTTCACTAGCAAGGATGAATGAGATAGAATTAAAAATACCTGTTGTATGCACAGCAAAAGAACAGCTGTTTATACCCCTATTTTTCTTCACTTTAAATGATTTACAATTCACTGACATATACATTATGGCCTCTAAATGCCAAAGGAGTTACCTGGAACTGCGATGACAAAAAAAAAGCCATAACAAAATGTGTAACCACTCAAACTATTTTTTTTTAGTTCCTAAATGGGGAGGGATGGAGTGAGAAAGAGTGGAAAGGAGAGGAGAGAGAGAGAGAGGAGAGAAAAAGGGAAAAAAGGAAAAAAACGCCATTCTGAATGAATCACTCCCCCTGCCTTTTCAAGGCTTGGCAGATAGTAAACAGCTCCATGATCAATAGTAGCAAGGGCAGACAACAGATATAATCAGTCTAAATATCTGACCTTCACCCATCAACAGCGTGAGGTCATCACAACTTCCTCATCTTCCTACAAGACCTCTCTTAACATTTTTCTTTTCTGCTATATTCCAGAGCATCAATCTGCTACATAGTATTTTTGATGTTTTCTGTATCCTATTTTCTCCTCCCCTGCAGAAGACTCAAGTGTTTTACATATTCTGCACTCACAAGTCCTCCTATACAAAATTATGTGAATAGATACTGAAAACTGTCAAAGTTGAAACAAAGCCAAACAGTATACAGCAATGAATCCATTTTTTCAGGTGTATCTTGTGGAAGACCATAACAGCAGGAGGTTCAGTCTTATTTAATAATGAACAGGTAAAATGAGTAGTCCTCAATGATAATGAAGCTCAGAAAGGGTCAGGCTTTTGAAAGCTACTTACTCAGGTTTTAACAAACACATGATTAAAATAGTCTGGGATAGGAGGAACTGCAAGTCTCCTTGGAAAAGTACAACTTACTATACATGAAAAATGTTGTCAATAGAAAAGACATGCTGTAAGATTTAATGCTGAGAGAGACCAGGAAGCAAGAACAAACAGTAAACCAGGAAAACGGTTGCCCAGCTGGAGTTATTTATATATACTAAGAGATAATAAAGTTATTTGTTTACTTTTTAAAGAAAAAAATGTATTTTTAAAAGCTTATGTGTTTGGGAGGTTTGGGTGGAAAAAAGTTAGTGAGTATTTTCAAATATGTAATCTTTCCAATTCTTTTGCTACTCAAAATAGGTATTTTTTTTTTCCTACAGGAAACTGATTTAGCAAAGCTTTGGAAAAACTTAACTAAATTCTTAAAGGTAAATAAACATCAACAGAAATTATAACTAAAAATAGTATCTATGGAAACAACAGAAACTCAAGTGTATATGAAAAACATCACATATAAAATGCTCAAACCCAGCAATATCAATTTGTTTTCAATTTTATTATGACAGCACTTACAAGCTACATCCAAAATTAGCTTTGGTAGTACTAGAGACCACACACATGCCCACACAGTATCAGTCAGTCTGTCTTGAAAGACTGTACATACCAGCTGAGGTAGGAAGGGACAGGGAAACAGACCAGTATTACCCCGGTTTTCCAGACTGTGCATGGCACAGAGTGGCTACAAGTGCAAGATAACTTCAACAAAACCATTAAATTAACCTGGATCTCCTTTCATCTCAGTTAAAAGCATTAGTTTCATTGCCATCTCTTAAAACCTACTTGTATCTCATTTTCTAACACTAGCTATGGCTCCCTGTATGCTTTTAAATGCATGTGATTCATGTCCTTTACAGAAAAATTCTTTAAAATCTGACCCACTTGGAAATTTCACTTCTTGATCTTAAGTCAGACTTTGTTGAAAAGCAAGGCTTAATTTTATTATGCCCCTTTTCTTTATAGTTCTTTCAGTTTATATTGTGCAGCACTTGTTAAGAGCAGATACTAGTAAACATTTGGGAAAAAGATTATCCATGGGCCATGTGGAATTCAGTCTGAATAAATAGACTCTATGGATACGGTATGTGTTAAACAGATACATCTTATTTTAGGTATTATTCAGAATGAAAAATATAATCCTGTCCTGATCATGTTTCAAGAGGAAAAAAAAAAAAGCTAAAACCACTACCCTAATCTTTGCAAATACCAGTCTTGAAATGCTTTGTTTTGCTTTTTCCATTGTTTGGTATTTGTGTAGATTTTATTTTTTTAATTCTTCATACAGTAGAGTGCTAAAATGATAGCAATTCAAACATCTATGAAGATCATCAGTCATATTTCAAGTTCTGAAAAGAAAGTGTTGTTCAAGTAAATTTTGAAAAGCATTACTGGTTAGCTATATGAAAATATACTCTAATATTTTTAGTCAGAAAATTACAGTGATGAAGTTGTGTAAGAGGAGACGTAAAAGAAAACCAAAGATTTAAGGGTTTTGTATGCTACAATTGAAGGTGTGAATGCAGCATGTCGGGCTAGTTTTACCTATAGAGCAAGAGTAACTATAACAATGAACTCAATGTGGCATTCAGTTCACTGTCGAAAAGGCAGAGGGTCCTAAGCAAACTAGAAAGTTTGTGCCAAACTCTTGGTACAGAAGTAACCTTGCCACTTGAAACTTCAAAACCAGCTTAAAGCTGCCTGAGGCTTGCCTTACGTATAAAGAAAATGAACCTCCAGCATATCCTTATGTTAAAAAGACAAGAGAAACAAAGAAATTACTATAAAGAAATTATCTGGCATCTGTTTATGTATTTTCTGAACTGGACTATGCTATACTTCCAAATTTAGAGATGAAAAAACATTACATCTTTAATATCCATTAAAGCAAAAAAAGTTTTAGCTGGTGTTAGCCTGCTAAAACAAAGCTTTTGGAAGAATATAATGCCTTCATTTCATTAAAATTTGATTCCTAGAAGATGATTTGGCAGAAAGTGGTCATGCAATATCAATACTGATCTGCAGAGATGAATGCAATGCAACTGTTATTGAACTGGAAGAACTTCAAGACAACAGAACTCAGCACAAAACCAAACTTTAAACACTCATTTCTAGTATCTGCATGGAAGATTAAATCATGCGAGACTCTAGAAAAGTACTCTTCCAGAAGAGGATTTGCATGTCTAGAAGCAAGTCAGAAAGGAAGCACAAGTCCAGCTACAAAAGACAGTCTGTCTTTCTGCAAGGAGAAAATGAAAAGGTTTTGTATAGCATAAAATTGCCATATGGATGAATAATACCTTTTACAACTCCTTCTGTTAACATGCATCTCTGATCTTGCTAGTTATTGAACTCGTGTACCTGAACATCAAGGAAATCTTTTATGAACAGACCACAATGACAAGCAATCAACATTTAGAATAACTGATGAAAATTTTATTAGGATAGGACAAAATTTCTAGCTTCAGTGAGAGAACTCTTGCCATTCTCTCAACTTTAGACAAGTAAAACATATGTAATTTTCAGTTAATTGCAAGTGGTATGAGCCTACCTGCTCTTTCATCCTTTATTCACACCAGAGACTTGATCTTTTCACATTTGAACACAATTTATCCTTACTTTACTCCGACCTTTCTATTTTTCCACAGACAGACCGTAAAGGCATACTAGAGCAGCCATAAGAGATGTATGTCCCATGGCATGTACAATACAGTAGCCTATTTTAAGTAAAACTGCTTCCAAAAGACCCTTTTGCTAATACAGTATAGCAGATGTCCCTAAGAAGGGCTAACAGCAGGGCCCTGAGGACCATCACAGTGTCAAAACCCAGACTGGACAGACCAGGGAGTCATGTTTAATTCGAAATTCCCTCGGGCTAAATTAAGGTGAAACGACACCAAACGATCAGTTAAAGATTTTACTCATGACAGAAGCAAACTGAACTGGGGAGGCGTGGTAGTAGGTGGCAGGGTTTCTCACAACAGGAATTGGCATAAGACTACTTCTGTAAACTGTGTAACCATATACATCAATTCAGGGAATAAGGAGATCCCTCCCGCTGAGTCACGAGGTTCGGAGCAGACCCCCTTGCTTTCTAGACTCTCCCTCAGAGAAGGGCCCAGGGGTGGCTGGATCCACTCTTAGTCTCAGACTTGGTCAACAGTTTATATCTTGAAACGGATGAGGTGTAGGGATTGTGGAAAAGGAAAAGGAAAGAGAGAAGAAGACAGAGAGAGAGAAAGGAAGAGAGAAAGATTTCACCGGTCCTGGGTCCAGCATCGGTTCAGTCATTTCACCGGTCCTGGGTCCAGCGTCGGTTCAGTCAGCTGAGGGGTCCAGTTCCGGTGGGCTTGCATGCCTGGGGCTTCAGTTTGTGTCCTTTTATCATCCTTGCCCTTCCTTCAGGCGGGCACCCAAACTCATCAGGTTAATGAGCAGTTTGTGAGCCTTTGGGCTTGAGGGTCCTTTGTGGAGTAACTTCTCCTTCCCTGCAGAGGTGGCCATTGTTTGATCTTTGTATCAGAACAGCTTATCAGAACAGGGAGCTGCGCACCATCCAGCACTCCCTCCCCCTCCTGTTGCTGATGTCTGAGCTGATGGGCTTTTCACCTTGGTTCCTTGCTGTGCAGGGTTTGTCTTCAAGCAGAACTTGCTCCACCACAATGTTTGAGACTTTAACTCTTTCAGTCTCTCACACACAGTCACAAGTTATGCCACTGAAAAGGCTGTATGCAGTGTTGTAGTCTCCCGAAATCTTTTGGTATACTTATGCTTCATTCCCCCATGCTGCCATTGTTCACCTTATTTCACATGTTAATTTATTATTTTATTTATTTACATATAATTTGTTACTTATTTCACACACGAAGCTCAAGCTTTTATTACTAGATCTTCTAACTTTTTTTTTTCTGCCTACCTTTAATATCAAAATCTTCTAGAGTTATGCTTAACCCAAGATAAAGAAGCCTTACATGGGATCATGTGAAAAAGCTCTACAGTTGTAAAATGAAAAGTGAGATTTTAAAGTCTTAAGTCACTCCAATAGCCCTAGTTTCAGATACATTTCCCATTTGTCAACCTTTTTAAAACTACCCAAGGGAACTGTCTGTGGTGTTCCCAAGGGTCTTGACAACCCTGTAGAGATCATAGAA
>NW_010972576.1:4194148-4195181 GCF_000737465.1 Haliaeetus leucocephalus | reverse complement strand
CACCAACTTGGCTGCCCTTCTCTGGACACGCTCCAGCACCTCAATGACTTTCCTGTAGTGAGGGGCCCAAAACTGAACACAGGACTTGAGGTGCGGCCTCACCAGTGCCCAGTACAGGGGAACAATCACCTCCCTGCTCCTGCTGGCCACACTATTTCTGATACAGGCCAGGATGCCGTTGGCCTTCTTGGCCACCTGGGCACACTGCTGGCTCATATTCAGCCGGCTGTTGACCAGCACTCCCAGGTCTTTCTTTGCTGGGCAGCTTTCCAGCCACTCTTCCCCAAGCCTGTAGTGTTGCATGGGGTTGCTGTGACTGAAGTGCAGGACCCGGCACTTGGCCTTGTTGAACTTCATACGATTGGCCTCGGCCAATCGATCCAGCCTGTCCAGATCCCTCTGTAGAGCCTCCCTACCCTCAAGCAGATCAACCCTCCCTCCCAACTCGGTGTCATCTGCAAACTTACTGAGGGTGCACTCGATCCCTTCACCCAGATCATTGATAAAGATATTAAACAGAACTGGCCCCAATACTGAGCCCTGGGGAAAACCACTTGGGACCCGCTGCCAACTGGATTTCACCCCATTCACCACAACCCTCTGGGCTCGACCATCCAGCCAGTTTTTTACCCAGCAAAGAGTACACTTGTCTAAGCCATGAGGTGCCAGCTTCTCAAGGAGTATGCCATGAGAGACAGCGTCAAAGGCCTTGCTGAAGTCCAGGCAGGCAACATCCACAGCCCTTCCCTCATCCAGTAGGCAGGTCACCTGGTCATAGAAGAAGATCAGGTTGGTCAAGCAGGACCTGCCTTTCATGAACCCATGCTGGCTGGGCCTGATCTCCTGGCTGTCCTGAACATGCCATGTGAGCGCACTCAAGGTGAACCGCTCCATAATCTTCCCCGGTACCGAGGTCAGGCTGACAAGCCCGTAGTTCCCCGGATCCTCCTTCTGACCCTTCTTGTAAATGGGCGTCATACTGGCAAGCCTCCAGTCATCTGGGTACCTCCCCTGTTGACCAGGATTGCTGATA
>NW_010972576.1:4137715-4193094 GCF_000737465.1 Haliaeetus leucocephalus | reverse complement strand
ACCTGGTTGGGTGGTCTATACCAGACTCCCAGCACGATATCTGCCTTGTTGGCCTTCCCCCTCATCCTTACCCATAAGCACTTGACCTTATCATCACAGTCGTGGAGCTCTGTACAATCAAAACACTCCCTAACATAGAGAGCCACCCCACCACCTCTCCTTCCTTGCCTATCCCTTCTGAAGAGCTTATAGCCATCCATTGCAGCACTTCAGTCATGGGAGTCATCCCACCATGTTTCTGTGATGGTGACTAAGTCATAGCTATCTTGCTGCACAATGGCTTCTAGCTCCTCCTGTTTATTGCCTATGTTGCATGCACTGGTGTAGATGCACTTGAGCTGGGCTATCGATTCCACCCCCAACACTCACACACCACCCCTAGGCTAATCTCTGGTGAGCCTAGTTTTATCCCCTTCCCCCTTCAAACCTAGTTTAAAGCCCTCTCCATGAGCCCCGCCAACTCATGAGCAAGAATCCTTTTCTCCCTTTGAGATAGCTGGACTCCATCTGTTGCCAGCAGGCCCAGTGCCATGTAAACCTCCCCATGATCAAAAAAACCCAAATTCCCCCGATGACACCAGCCTCTGAGTCACGTGTTAATCAGGTGTGTTTTCCTGTTCTTTTCAGTATATTTCCCTGCCACTGAAGGGATTGAAGAAAACAATGTGCTCCCAATCCCTTAAACTAGTTTGATCAATCACAGCATCGCATCAAAAGCTACTGTTCAGTTTGAAATCCATCATGCCATGTACGCTGCTTTCCACAGCAGTCTTACTATCCTCAGTATTATTCAGGATCACGTTTAAGTAACAGATCAGTATTCAGCCAGATCTGTCACTACCTTTTTTTTCTTTAAACTTTAACCCTTGCCAAACCATCCATAACATTCTTCAGCATTCTTCAAATTCTTTGGAAAACACATACAGGCATATGGGAGGGTTGGGGGAAATCAATGGTTAAAATGCATTTTGCATAATTCCCCTGCACTTCTGGAGAACAAGCAAACAGTATAAAACGAAATCAGACCCTTAGTCTTAGCGCAGCTTGATGACTGCCCCGAGGGAACTGGCTTCAGTTTAGACAACATGGCTTTGGTTTAAGATCCAACGGTAGAACAAATAGTGACACACCTTAGTAGTGCTCTCTTGCTCAATATGGATATTGGAGGCCTATCTGTTCACCAAGAAAGAATAGATGCTTCACTAATAAATTATCCTAAGTCAACTGTATGCTAGGTCAGGATATTTGATGAAAACAACTTTCCAGTCTCTTCACACACTTTTCCGAAGGTGTTTTGGATGCCTGTTAGGGCTGAATCTATATCCTTGCTTGAACTCTTTGAGGTGGAAGGTGGAACTATTAATTTCACAGGCACAGAACTGCATTTATTAACTGTAGTTTGGACAAGCTGAATTCAAAGTTCACATCATATCACATGAGTCTCAAGGTAAGGAAGAAATTAAATCCCAGGACTCTATTTGCTAAAAGAAGTAAGGTAAAAATGATTTTGCCCTAGTTACATTTGGAATCCCTATAGAACGAATTGAGTGTTAATCCCCATGCTGTAATTCTAACAGAGAATTATACACTTTAAAATAGAATAAAACTGTAGCAATTTCAATGAATTGAAATTGTACCTTATATTAAGACACTGCATTTTTCCAGGGCATAGCAGCAGGTTACTATACAGAAGAGAACAGCTTTTATAAATAACCACATCTTGATGCACATTTCATTTATAATTTTATGCCTAAGAATTCCAATGTGCTCCCAACACAAGGCATTTATCAACGGTTTCAACACTAGTAGGCGAAGCCAGTAATTCAATTATAAAGCAAACAAGACAGGAACATCAAGCCCTCAAGCTTATGCTCTCATGTAAAGAATGAACAAAACAATTAATATATGCATAATCTAACCCAGCACCACAATTAGTGGGGCATTTGAATCACTTGGAGATAAACGGTCTACAATAGCTAAACATGCATATCTCAAGCACACGATGGCTGAAGAAGAAAGTAAATATTTTTCATATCTAATCAGTTCCCCTCTGCAGAATTCCAGTAATATGTGTCTACAGAGTTTGATGGTCCATAATTTTGTTTACTTAGTCCACCATAGCACTGCATGAAAAAGAATTCTATACACATAGAATGTTTAAAAAAAATCTGAAATTTGTTAATTCAGTGCTTTTTTAAATTTCTAGCCAAGTTAATCTTATCTTCTTATTTCTGGGCACCTTAGCTGAAGTCTATTTCATGAAAATCTTGCACAATTAAAAAAAAAAAAAAAAAAGAAAGAAAGGTCCAAAGTGCTATAGCAGCTGTTTGAAACCGAAGGATTGAAGTTAAGATTATAACACGCCACAGGTAAAGAAGTATTATCTGCACATCAAAGCCTCACTGCTGCAAAGAAATACGAAGCGCTGGATGCCAAATGTTGACTGCCTCCTCTCTGAAGCTGAATAACCGAGCAAAGATTCCTGAGTGAAAATCAACTGAGAATATGGGGTTTTGTTTGGGTTGGTTTGGTTGCTGTCAGTTTTTGTTGTTGGGGTTTTTGGGGGCAGGGGTGGCGGGAGGCATGCATATGTCTTGTTGTTTTTATTGTTTTGGGTTTTTTTTAATACAGAGTATTAACATTTTAAAAATATTTCAGGAACTAAGGGCAGTGAATAGTCTTGGTCTCCTGCAAAAGCAGACAAATTAAATTATGTACTTGGTAAACTTGTCTTGATGACTGGCGATTTTACTGTTTGAGACTCCTTCCTCACTGACTGGATTTGAGGGAAGTAATTGATTTGCCTTTTGCTGGTTGCAATTTAAATTAACACAATTTGTTTGTGTAGTGACAGAATGATGAAGTTAGCTTCTGACAACATTATTCTGTCAGAAGATTATTTTAAAACACAGGCATTACATGCAATTTTTCTGAGGATGCTCAAAAAAATATTCAAGGAAGGTTCAGAGTAGTTTTTTAAATTGAGAGATGTCTTAAATTCACCTCACTTAGGTGTAGGTCTTCAGCATGCCTTAGGGCATGAAAGGATGAAGAACAGAAAGAGAAAGAGGATTGGTATTTCATGGTATTACCTATTTACACAGAACTAAACGTTACTGAAATGGCTGATTACACTGCAAGTATAATAGTTCCTCTGCAGCCAGAAAAGTTTTCAAAATAACCTTTAAGCTGAGGTTTCACTGTCAAAAGAAGAAAGGCTGGACCACAAGGGATGATAAAACATATTTCACTTGAAAGCAGGACTTCTCTTTCAAAGCTAGTAAATACAGACTTGCTAACAGGTATACTTTTCTTCATATGGTACTAACTTTACTCTGGTTTCAAATTCCATTTCCACCAAAACATTATTTGAGAGAGAACTGGAGTTCACTCTCTATTAAAAGTAATTAGACTAACTCTTTATGGACTATGCTGCAGTAGGATACACATGCTGATACACAACAAAATGATTTTTTTTAATTATTATTATTAGAATCTACAAAGTGGAAAAAATTCCCTGTGTACAGAACTTTCACCTAAACTATTTAAACATTTTTGGATGAAGAACAGGAGGCATTATGAGTTGCATTGCTGCAAAGCCAAACCACGTGCGTCCATATACAGGCGTTTATTGAAGAACTGATGAAAAAATTCTTTAAGCTCTTCCATCAATTAAGAATATTTGTTACTTCATAGTTCAGCAGAATTAGCTCTGTGGTCTGCAGTCTTTTCAGATTTCACTCTGTGGTTTACGAAAAAAAGTTTTCTTGGAATAGGCTCTCATCCTAATCTTTTTAATTTTTACGGTATGTCTAATTACTGCTAAGTGCTATTCTGGAAGTGAAATCAAATCTACTTGTAAGATCCAGGGAGTTCACAGCACAAGTGAAAGTGAGAAAATAATTAAAAAGAACAACAACAAAATAAGTCATCATCTCATTTTGAAATTGGCCAAATCTGATGAAGGCTAAAGTGATCACACACTCTCAGCTCATGGGAATGCAGATTTGCCTCTGGAAGATTCTTGTTTTCCCACATTGGAAGAGGAGAGCAGAAACTGTTTCTGATATCTTTGAAGACCAGCTGCAGACCTAAAACTAATAAAGATGAAAGTCTTTGTGCCCACTTCAGAAGAGATGGATGTGAAATATATCAAATATCAGAGGCATACATGGAGTCAACAATGCTAACAGCCGTGTTAAAATGAGTCCATACCATCAGAATTACTACTAGCAGAAAAAACAATTAAGGGTAGAAATTCGAAATGTGGCTGGATTCAAACTGGCACATTCCCCAGGATTTTTCAAATTACAATCCAAGGATATCCTCAGATCAGCATTAACCAGTCTAATCATTCCACTGTCTTGGTCTGGAAACATAAAAAACATGCTCCAGTTCAGCAGGGACTTTGAGAGATGTTGACTTTAAGAGTGACAAAAAGAACGGGTAAAGATCTCACCGCCAGGAGCCCAACTGATCCCATGAATTAGGAGCACAAAAAGTGTCCTCCTTGCCTCCCACAAGTTTAATTTCCCATTTGCTCCACCGTTCTACAAGGGTTTACTGAAGCTCTGAGAATCTCAATGGTGGGGCCCTTCCCCAGGGTGAGGGAGGCGAGTCTGCCCCAGCACAGTGCTGCTGATGCTGCTTTCTCATGTCATCATTACTAGGGTCCAGGCTGGCACCAGTTGCACTAGGGGACTTCTGACTTTAAAGTAGTTCCCACCTCTTTGCGGTACCATATACGCACACCATCAGAAAGCCACTAATATTCTGGACAGTACCTTCCTTTTCATATGTTGGTAAAAAGCAATTTCTTTAAGTTTGCTGGTTGAAGTGGAATAAAGAGAACACCCCATTTATGCAGGTATTCATTCTCTCAAGCACACAGTGAATCAGCTATTCTGGGTGGAGTTTTCCTCAACCACATCATAACCATCTAATGTAGTAAAAGAATGGTACTTAACTGTGAGATAACAGACAGAAGAATGAATGTATATTAGGGCGTTTCAGACGTTTGCTGTACTGATAGGACTTCCTTTGGGAGACTTCCCACAAGGACTGGAAGTTTCCACAAGGGTTTGCATTTGCACTTTGTCCAGTATTGCTTATTATCCTTACTACTTCTAGAGACCGGTCTAGGAAACGTTAGGCAAAAGCCCAATTGAAACAAAGTAACCTTTGTAAAGTAAAAATAGTATAGATTAATAAAGGGGCTGGAAGCACAGTTTCTTTCTTTATTTTGGCAATTTTTCACATACAACTCCCTCCAACCCCCAACAGTTGGAAAAACGGGTTTCATTCCATTTTCTGGTACATCCTGCAAACGACAGTAAACCTGCTTTATCCATTTGCAAAATTGCTTGCTTTCCTTGCGATTGCTGTTAAAATTCAAGCTGATAACAAAAACACTCCCTTACTCACAGACACATGTGCTGTTCCCCCAGCACACAACCCTCACAAGCTCTAATGCCCGGTGTAGGACAGGATCACTAGGGATAAGAAGTCAGCAAAAATGTACATCTACTCACAGCTCAGCCCAAAGTTGTTCATTAAGACAATATTCTTGGACTCACTGAAGGCATTTAGTTATATCCGTTCAAGTTTCCTATTCTAATAATTCCTTTCACAGGACAACTTTTTTTTTCTTGTTAGGGCTACTGGAAAATAATGCCACATAAATATTGAGCAATAACAATACTTATCAGCAATTCCCAATTAAATAGCTCAGGGACTTGTTTAATTCATCTTCTAAAGCTTTAACTTTTACACTTCTGCAAGAAGAGAAGAGAAAAAGCCACTTTCTTATTTGTGTTACAATTTTAATTTTAATAATATTTATACCAATTCTGGTTACAAGCCAAAATAATTGTGCCTCAATGTGAAAAGGCAGGAGTTACAATAACAAGCTTAAGGACATTTTGTGTAAATATAAATGAAAAAAAGCAACTGATGATAAATACTTGCTGTGTCTATCTATTCATGGAGATAAATCCTGAAAGATGATGAGAACCATCTCCTTTTTCAACAGAGCATGTAATTATCTTTTCACCAGGCTCATATTACCAACCAGTCTGGGCTAGACGACCAGTCTTAGATTGCTAACATAACAAAATCTTACACCTTTAGTACAATGGAATTTAACTTAAGTCAAAGCAAAAACTTAACCTGAAACATTTAATGACCTCCAAAGCTAAAGAAAACCCATTAAACAGCTTTTTTAAGTGCACTAAACAGTTCACAATTAAAGTCTAGGTTTTACTATTACCTTAAGACCAGAACACCAGAAATTCATTAAATCTTCCTTTATTATTAATATTGTTATTTATTATTATTATTGGGGAGTGAGAGCAGGTGGTTGGTTGTTTGTGGGGGTTTTGCCCTTTAAATTCAGAGTACTGTACCACTATTAATACCTGAGTGTTTAAATTAGCTGTAGTCATTTGATGACACAATCTACTGGAATCCTTCTCATCTGGTCTTTCCCTCTTTTATTCCATGTACATTACAGCTGGTAACGTGGATGAAATCCAGATGTTATGTAAAACAGCTGCAAATATGTACTTCTATCTAAGCCTCCAGTGCTTTTACTTATACACTGAAAATGCTTATACTGTCAATGTTTGTGAGATCAGTTCACTGAAAAAAAAAATTGTCAGCTGCTATGCCTCATTAACAAAAGTCAAAAAGAACCCCCAGACAAACTCAGTTCTTGACAAATTTGGATACCAGTTGGTTATCAAGTTATTCATTCAATGACAAAATGTACTATTCCGAGTATCAGTTTTGCGGCAATTTTTTCCTACAAAGTCATTATTCATTGCATTTTACTTTTTCATTTTGATCCACACATACATAACAGCACTATATAAGAGCTGGTTATCTGTGTTCTCTTCCAAGGTTTGTCAAAGCCTTATCTAAATCTGCAGTCCTAGTTCATTAATGAAAATGAAAGCCCTAATTTTTCTCCCATTCCATTGCTTTAACACAGAATCATATTATTTCTATTCACAACAAACTTTTTAGGTAAACTAAGTGGAAATATTGATTAATCACAGTAGAAAAAACAAACAAAACAAAAATAAATGAAACTCAAGCACTAATATGTGCATAGAATACCAACATATTAAGCACAGTTTATAGAAAAGAAAGAAAAAAAAAAGAGACATGGATGGGGTTTAGTCTTATGCAAATACCAGATTTGTGAAGTTGAATATGAAGTATCAAATATCAGTGTTTGAACATGTGTTATATAATGAAAAATTATATTTGTCCAACACTGAATTAGAAGGTAAACTGATGACAAATTATGAAATGATCTTGTTAAACCTGGTATATTAGACAGTCTATATCCAGATAGTAAAAAAAACTATTCCAATTTTTTTCTCCACACTCACACACAAAATGATACTGTCATAATTCTATTGCCATCAAAGAAGACGGAAGAAAAAGAAACAATGTCCACTTTTGATTAAGCAATTTCATCTTGAAAGGCACTATGGAATCATCTTTTTAACTACCTACAAGTCTGTCAAATTTTAATCTTTAGTCATCACACCAGACTTGTTCCCAAGACTGGTATCTTTGCAAGGAAAGACGGAGAAGCAACCAGTAAACATTTTCTGCCATTGATGATGCAGAACCCAGTAAATTACTTTGACCTCATTAAGATATATTATCTTTATTTTTATTTATATACTTCCATACACATACCCACATACACATATATATACACACACATAAACCCACCCTATACATAAGTCTAAATAATCATGTTTGTGAGCATGCCTGTGGGGATGTACTGTGCCCTGGGAAAAAGCACCCAGTTCTACCTAAATTCTAGCTCAGGAGGGATCACCTACCTGCCTGCAGCACACTTAGCACCCAGGAGAAATTCTGAGCGAGATATCATGCAGGGACTCTCTGTAACACAACGATAGCCAGCTGCCCAACTCTGCATCACCAGTTCCCATTTTTTGCTGTGGGGTGGTCTTGCAGAATTTTAGCATAAATAAGCAGCTAAGCACAGTCTGACACAGCTGAATACTAAAGGTGTGAGCATGAATGCAAGGAACACTAAACCAGTTGCTCAGTATGAGGCTGCAGCAAAGTTCTGAATACTCAGAATTGGTCTAAGATTACAGGAGGAAAATACTGAAAGCATTTCTACAAATGGAGTACTGCAGTATCCTACTACCATAAGAGTGACTAAGATCAGACAGAGCATTAAAGAAAACTTTGATAGGTATAGATCTCCTGATTACTGGGGATGTAATGAAAAAGAAATGCTTCCAATGAATGAAGAAGAAGAATGTGTGTCACAAAGCACAAAAAGAGGCTGACAGTGCAGTACTGAAACAGCCAGGGTAATAACAACCTACAGTTTCTCATTTCCATGGGTCTCCATGCAGTAGGACTCTGCAAGGAACACAGATGTAATTTGTCTCAAGTTATTTCTTTTTTCCTTTGTCAGATCATAATTTTACTGGGTTTGTTTGGGTTTGCAACAACAGTCAATTGCAAAGATTTTCTACTGGGAAAACTATTCCATGGGTACTGAGGGTTCTCAATTTTCCCAGCACAGCAGCAAAACTGGGTAGTGCCCTTCAAGGACCCTGCTTAACAAGTACTAACTGACCACTTAACATAACTGATTATAGACTGGATTATACGGTATACATCACAGTAAAATATAAGTGATGTTATCAAAACGGGCACCAGTTTAGTTTGTAGAGTAATGGTTTACTGATGATTGTAATCCAGAAAAAAACAGTAGAAGTGTGAAAATATGACTCAATATTCCTAAAATTCTGTATCCATGATTATTCACCAGTTTTAACTGTGAAAAATAACTTATCATTTTCATTCCATATTATTCTAGGCTTTTTGTTTCTTCATTTTTTAACAACAAAATGCCATTTTACATGACACAATTCAGTATCAAAACCTTTTCATAAGTAATTAATTATTTTTACAAGTTGAAACAATTCTGATTTGTAAGATGACTGCTTTAAAATTTAGGTATAAATCTCATTACATTTGTTGTTTTCCACTTACAAGGACAAATTAAAAGTTTTCTGCAGAAAGCATGGAAAATCACATATATTCTCATTTAAGAGCAGAGGTTAAAGGCCTTTTTTCTCTAACCAAATTTATGCAAACTATCCTACCTTCTGCAGATTAACCCTATTTTCCAAAATAAAAACCCCTCAAGTTGCTTTCCATTCTTTTAGCAGATTCATTTAAGCTACTTTCATCTCTCTAGAAAGATAAAAATCTAGTCAACAGCAGAATATAGATCAAAAAGCATTTGCCTGTTATAAACAACTTCAAATTATGGCTCATAAAACAGTAACACTAGAAAGTTTATTCACTGTGTCTTTGTTTCAGAAAGGTGTTTTTAACATTTTTCCTACAAATTCACCTTCCTTCTTGCTCTGTGTAACTACCACTATTACTGACAAGTCTAAAAGTAGACACACAAAACTATTTCTAAGAATTAGAAAAATTAGCATAGATGTTTTACAGTATCACAATGGAAGATTACTACATACATGCATGTGTACAGGTGTTTAATATTACTTAATTTAATTCTATCCCGGTGCTTCTGCAGCCACCAAGAAGGTGCTGTGAGTGCTTTTTGGAGAGATACAAAGATGAAACATTTTGGTACCAGGTGCCTCCTTCCAGAAGGACAGGCTACCATGTGTGTGTAGTTAGGAAACAGGAAAGCTAAACAAACTGTTTTTAAAGCTTATTCTTGCAGCTGTCTTCATTCTCTTAGTACAGCTGTGCAAGCTATGAAAAGTCTACATCATAATTAACTATTTTGTTTTCACTTTTCATCTCCTTTATAAAAGACACATAATCAGTCATTTTTATGCTGAAGCTTGTAATATACGTAATTACTACTATAGTAATTAAACCAAACTTAACAAGTGCTGTTTAGTCAGAATCATAGTGGCGCTTATAGTGTTAACTAATGTCTGCTGCTAATGACAAATTACTCTCAGTAGATACTTCATATAGCAAATGTCATTCTCTTTTGGCTGCATTACTATCGGATAAAGAGATCACTTGTTGGGTTTTTTTGTTTTTTTTTTTTAAATAGTTCCCAGCAGAAAACCCCCCAAACTCCCAAACTTTCAAGATTAATTATAGGATACTTAGGTCCTGTTCTGCATTGGTGCTGTTCCTATGCTCTAATGGGGGTAACCTAGTAGGATTCTAACATCCTGCTGTTACGTCCTTTTTTCTGTCAGACTATATGTAAATATTCATTATTTTTGATAGCTGTATTATGTAAATACACTTTAAAAAAAAAGTCTGTATAAAATATGAGAGCTTTTCCAGTCTAAATACTAACCCAGTATTTATTCTCACTACTATTTGTGAGGTCTCTGATTTCTGTAATCACTCTTGCAACTTACAACTCTCACCAAGATCTAAATGACGCACGAAGAGACAGCTTCTGTCATCTCCCTGGTGACTACCCTCAGAATAACACATTATTCATAATGATTAAGTCTAGTGGGATGTGCTCCTCAGGAATATCAGACAGGCTGAATTAGCAGCATCTTCAAAGAAAAAAGTCTTCAGAGTAAAACTATTTTTTCAGACTACATCTGCCCAAAGCCCAGCATAAGTCTAACAAAATAAAATAATTCTCTGTTTGCATGGCTCACAAACGGTAAAAGTCAACTTTTGTCTCACAGAGTCCAAGTTACAGTCAGGAACGTTATTATGAGCACACTTGCCATCTGTACTCAAACACTAATGGTGCAACTGGATTGACTGTATATGGACAGAAATGGTCTCAGAAAGATTTGGATTACAAAACAGATAAAATATAACAGATGTGCCCATCAGCAGGCAGGCTGGCATTCACTTTGCAGCAGCTGAAGCTTCCAAAAGTAAGCATACCGGAGTAATTCATCTGTTTTGAGCTTTCAAGTCACAAAAAAAAGCACAAGTTCAAAAGTACCCTAAATGTGAGGGGAGGGCGGGGAAACAAACCAAACCAAAACAAAAAAAACCCCAAAAGATTTCTTTCTTGGACTGTAGCTGATAAACAAGCTCCAGCTCTAAACCCTGTAGTATTGTTCTGCTCTGGATCCAGCCTCAGCCAACTCATTCTGCAACTCCCACAGCATGTGCCCAATTTTACGGTAAGCTGGGCAGACCAGCTCCCTGCCCACAGTGACTCCAGGTACATCAGAAATGGGCTAAAATGAGAGCAAACACTATGATGCAAACCTGCAATGAGCAATCTTGCATTACCCACTTGACTTGCGTAGGTTTAAGCATTGCAATGCTCACGGGCCCCAGTACACCCCCACTAAGCACAAGGCCGTGGAGAAAAGCAGGTTGCTTTGAAGAGGGGTCCTTCCGCATGGGGGAGGGCATTGCCTAAAGCTTGCTAAGGGAGGCACCGAGTGCACCATTATACAGCCAAACTTGGGCTTCTGCTTGAACTAGAGCTAAGCATTATGCACTTCTATCAGCATCAAAGGGCTACCTTCCTCATGGGAAAATGGAGATGTTTGAAAATCCTGGGAAAATCTCCTTGGGCTAGGAATTGATCCGTTTCCTAAATCCCATGCAAGTCTGTTAAGGCAAAGGGAAGGGAACCACCACCATCTCTTCTTGTAATCTTGTTTCTAAGTTACCCAAGCCAGTAACAGATTTACACTACAATTATTTTTCACAGTATGTTCAGATGGTTTTCCACTTGCAATGACCATAATTTATTGTGTGTGTCACCATGTTGAAGGGGGAAAAAAAATTTTAAACATCCATCTTTAAATGTTTGCCAAGCTCCTACCAGAGTGGCAGGCACATCTGACAAAGTTTTATCCTACTTTACTAGTTCTGGAAAAAAATGCAACAGATAGAAATACTGTTTCTAAATTGAAAGACAGAATTTTGGAAGAAGACCAATTTTCTTCCACTCCACAGATCTGAGAATGACATAATGACCTGATGAAGTCAACTGCCAAATACTTCTGAGGCAGACTTCAGGAGTGCCAGATGGCATTATTCAGAAGTTCTTATAGTTCTGGTCCTACCGGCTGGCTCAACAGCATTAAAAAATTGTTATTTTCCATATGAAATCCTACTTCTGACCAAAGTAATATTTCCACTACAAAAAGGTTACATGCTTAGAGGTGACACAAAGCAGATTGGGTTTTCTCTAATAAGTGTCCAGTCTTCAAATAAAATTAATATGTAGTTAGGTGGCAGAATAAGTTATAATCAATACTGTATCTATATTAAAATTCTAAACAAATACACAATTGAAAATTGGATCTTGCAGATTATACGCACCCCAACCTTGTCTTGCCAGTTCCAGCTCTGAAAAATTCAGGTTCCCTGATCATTCAAGTTAATGCCAACAGAGCTTCTAGTTTTATATGAGAACTTTATTCTAACTACTTCTTTTGTCTAACTTGTAAGCATAATTTTAAGGAAAGACATTCAATTCTCTACAAAAGATTCTCCAAAGGTTATCAGAAATACTGGGTAGAGATGACCTGAATGTCAAGAGTCTATTGCCAGAATTTAAGCACCATAAGAATCTGCATTAAAAGCAGCACAGATCTCAGTTTTCAATACATCAGGACATAACTGAATGGACGTTAATATCCTACATAAGGGAGGCACTTTCAAAATTGTTCCTCTCTCTTCTCAATACCAAAGGAAATAACAGTATAATCCACTTTGTTGGAAGTGGAACTGGGCTGGCAGAATGAATGCCAGGTGTAAAAGCTGTAGCGCTAGATTTTAGGTTGTTTTCTTGGGAGGTTCGGTCAATTGCTTTAAAAAAAAAAAAAAAAAAAAAAAAAAAACAAAACAACAAAAAAACCCCTACCAGCTAATAATTGCACTGGCTACTACTACCCCGTCCTAAGGACTGATATTGTGCTGGATATTCTTTCTGAGAATCAGTACATAAATATACAGAGTAAGAATTTGAGCGTACCTGATTTACAAAAGTCAGGCTTATTTAAAAAATAATTGCTAATTACTGCTAGACAAAGAGAGGGCAGCAAAAAGAAAGGTTAATGATGACACTGGCTGTAAAAGATTTCCCCTCCTATTCCTCCTCCTCTTTCCCCTTCAACTTGAGTGAAAAGTTTAGTTTGAACTTACAGCAATTATGCTCTCATTGCTACAAAATGTGCTGTTCTTATTTGAACATTCCTAACTCTACTTTGCTCAGATTTCAGGTGGCCATTTAAAAAACAGCTGTATTGGGTTTGTGTGGCAAGGTTTTGGTAGCAGGGGGGTTAACAGGGATGGCTTCTGTGAGAAGCTGTTGGAAGCTTCCCCTGTGTCTGACAGAGCCAACGCCAGCCAGCTCCAAGATGGACCCGTTGCTGGCCAAGGCTGAGCCCATCAGCGATGGTGGTAGTGCCTCTGGGATAACGTATTTAAGAAGGGAAAAAAGTTGCTGTGCAACAGAAACCACAGCCAGAGAGAGGACTGAGAACATGTAAGAGAAACAACCCTGCAGACCCCAGGTCAGTGCAGAAGGAGGGGGAGGAGATGCTCCAGGCGCCAGAGCAGAGATACCCCTGCAGCCCGTGGGGAAGACCATGGTGAGGCAGGTTGTCCCCCTGCAGCCCATGGAGGTCCACAGTGGAGCAGATATCCACCTGCAGCCCGTGGAGGATCCCACGCCGGAGCAGGTGGGTGCCCGAAGTAGGCTGTGACCCCGTGGGAAGTCTGCGCTGGAGCAGGCTCCTGGCAGGACCTGTGGCCCATGGTGAGAAAGGAACCCACACTGGAGCAGATTTTCTGGCAGGACTTGTGATCCCGTGGGGGGGACCCACGCTGGAGCAGTCTGTGCCTGAAGGACTGCAGCCTGTAGCACAGACCCACGCTGGAGCAGGGGAAGAGTGAGGAGGAAGGAGCGGCAGAAACAGTGTGTGATGAACTGACCCCAACCCCAACTCCCTGTCCCCCTGCGCCACTGGAGGGGAGGTAGGTAGAGAAAAATCAGGAGTAGAGTTGAGCCCAGGAAGGAGGGAGGGCTGGGGGCGGGGGGGAGGTGTTTTAAGGTTCGTTTTTATTTCTCATTATCCCACTCTGATTTGATTGGAAATAAATTAATTTCCCCAAGTTGAGTCTGTTTTGCCCGTGACAGTAATTGGTGAGTGATCTCTCCCTGCCCTTATCTCGACCCACAAGCTTTTTGTTGTATTTTCTCTCCCCTGTCCAGCTGAGGAGAGGAGTGATAGACTGGCTTGGTGGGCACCTGGCATCCAACCAGGGGCAACCCAGCACCACAGCACTGATCAACAGTCTCGATCAGAATTAGCAAGATGGCTGAACAACATGAAAATATCTTCTAACATATGGTCTCCAGGAGGCTGCACGTGAACACAACTGCCATTTCCCAAAATGGCCAGCCATACACGAGGCAGATTGTACTTCCACCAGCAGCCCAACATCAGACTCTTTGGAGGCAAATCAGGAATGTAACATCTCCAGTATGAGATAACGATTAAGAGGAGACCAAAACATAGACAAAGAATTGTTAGACAAAAAACAAACAAACAAACAAAAAAAATCAAACATTACTGCAAATGTTTCACTTATTTATATAAAATACCCAACAATGTCTTTCAAAGGTACTGAAATAAATTAATATTGAAGCATGCAGCAGCTGGGGAAGTCTGGTATTTAGTAAGGGATCTTTATTTGCAGGTCTTATTTCTCTAAAGTCAGCATGAGCAAAAGGCAGTGCAGGTTTTTGTTCTTTGAAGATTATTCTGCACTCTTTTCTTATTTCAGAATAATCAAAATTAACAGTGTTGCAATGACTTGGCATGTTAATGGTGACTTTAATAAGTTATTTATGTGAACTGTAAATTTACAAAAACCCTCAAAACAAACAAACAAAAAACCACATCAGTAAGACACATTTCTCCCTGTGAACCAGTTTATTATTTACAACCTCAATTTTGAAAACACTTATTCATGTGCTTAATGTTAAAGACTGCAGTTAGTACCACAAAGGTCAATGAAATCATATAAGTAAATTTATATCTACACAAAAAGCATGCACATAAATAAGTAAAGTGGTTTTAATGGAAATTTTTGTTTTAATAGAATTTATGTAGAAACCTTTATTTTTTATTATTTTTAGATGACATTTATAAGAGTGCCTTAGGTCAGAAGTGGTTTCCCCAAAGATTAATAACTGGTAAAATACAGAAAATGAAGGGCAGGTATGTATTTTCAGGGTGTTCTGTTTTGTTTAGGGGAGAGGAGTTGTCTTTTTTTTTTTTTTTTTAATGAAGAGACAATCAAGAAACAGTGCTGGGATTACTGTTGCTGGTGTATTAGTGATTTTAGAAGGTAGCAGAAAAGTGAAACAACAAAGAAGTTAATTAGAACTGTCACCTCTCAAAAAAAGCCAAACATGAGAAGCTGAGATAAGAGTTCACAACAGCAACTGATAAAACTGCATCTTCCACATGCTCCAAGGCACACTCAGGAAAAAAGCATTGGTATCACTACAGAGACCCTTTGAACCTATCAGGTCAAACTTCAGCTGTGATCAGAAACAGAACTTTAAGACTGTTATGCCAAAAAAATAGGCAAGGAGGAGGATCCAGGGAATGGCAGTCAGTCCCAGTTCAATTTCCAGGCAGCAAACAGAGCAAGTCCTAACAGAAACTATCTCCAGGCACAAGAAGAGCAAGGAGGTGACATACAGAAGCCACCACTTATTTGCTCTTGAGCAACTCATCTTCTGTGATGTGATGTCTGGCTCTGTGGATGAGCAGACAGCGGCCCATTTCATCTACCTGGACTTTAGTAAGGCTTTCAACACTCCCCAACATCAAATACTCCATCACTGCTCCTCTTAGCCAAGCTGAGGAGATACGGGCTGGGTAGGTGGACTACAAGGTGGGTGAGAGACTGGCTGGACCACCAGGCTCAAAAGGTAGCTGTCAATGGTTTGAAGAAGTTCGTATTGGGGCTGATGCTGTCTAATTCTTACCAATAACCTAGGCAAAAGGAAGAAGCCCGAAGTCAGCATGTCTGAAAGCAAGAAGAAAAAGTGGGACGCTGTAGACAGCCTGGAAGGCTGGAGGCTGCAGGAGCAGCCTTTCAGGAGCCTGCAGAGGGTCAGCCCAGGGAAACGGAGCGGCCCGCAGGGACCAGGGCAGGCGGGGGCAGCCCCTGGTGAGGTGGCAGCTCTGCGGGGAAGGTCCTGGGGGTCCCGGTGGGCGGCAAAATGAACGAGTCAGCAGTGCACCCTTGCGGCAAGAAGGGCTAAACACACACCCGGCTGCACAAGCCACCAGGTGACGGAACGGACCACTCCTGAGGCCGCGTCACCAGACCTGCGCCCAGCGTGAGAGACGTGGACAAACCGCAGGCAGGTCAGTGGAGGGCCACCCGAAGCGCTCCAGGGTTTGCAGCAAACGACGCGGGAGGAAAGACTGAAGGACCTGGGTTTGTTCAGCCTGGAGAAGAGAAGCCCAAGGATGCAGCTCATAGCAGTCTTCCACGACCTAAAGGGGGGGTCATAGAGGAGACCGTCTAACTCGGGGCACAAATAACAGGACAAGAGCCGGAGGCTGCAAGCCAAGCTACAGCAAGACAAGGTCTGACTGAACATAAGGACGACGAGTCTTCACACAGAGCAGTCAAGCACTGGGACAAGATCCCAGGCGGGCTGCAATCTCCATCCTTAGAGGCTTTCAAAATTCAGCTGCGTAAGACCCTGAGCAGCCTCACCTAACGTAGCCTTGCTGCGAGGAGGCGGCTGGACAAGGTGACCTCCGGAGTTCCCTCCAGACTGCGTTACTGTATGACACCAGGAGGACTGCTGTGCAAAGGCTTCGCTACAATTCAGTGAAGCTGGAAAGCAGTCGAATTGCAAGTCCAAAGACTACAAATGGACTCGTCGTACTCATCAATAAAACACAGTGATTTCTTTAAACTCCAAATACTCCAAACAAAGAACCTCGAGTGTGGTTGCGCTTTAAGTCTGTTCTTGATCTGCATTCTGCGGCGTATTTTACCTTTACCTCCATGCAGATGCAGGCTGGCTCGTAACAAACTCTGTGCTCCAGGCACAGGGACAAAGATCTGCAACATTTGGTGGTTAAGTAAGTGATGGTATGTAAGACCAGACCTTTTCTTGTGTGCTTTTCATGTGTACTCCTTTATGATAACTACCTGGAGCCCTGAGGGTAATCCAGAATACAAAAAAAAATTCAGAAAATTTACTTTTGTGTGTGTGGAGAGCTACTGAGAAAAATATGAGCTAGATTACCCTCAACATTAATCATGTAAAGTTTAAACTGGTTTCAGCTTCAAATTATATAATTGCTTCACACAAAACAATACAATGAAAAATAAAACTTGTTGATAACTTATGTGTTATCCTAAAAAACTAGTATAACTTCACTACAAAAAGAACAAGACACGTTTTCTAATAGGTAAATTTAAATCCCACATACAAGGAATTCAAGTAATGAATCCCAAAAGTCAAGGTACCAAAAAGACCACATACCATGGGTACTGATTCTTTTACCATTATCAGCAATAATAAATTGTAATTGCTGCATAACCATAGAATATGTATGCCTATGTATTAATGATATGCACTCACGACCATCAAATGCAGTTTCTTTTCAGGAATGTGGTGGAGCTTTCCAATTTCTTACTCTACAGGCAGACTGAGCAAAATGGAAAGCAAAACATTTTCTGATGTATATTACCTACTTTAAAAAAAAATAAATTACAAAATCTCACAACTTTTGGCTGCACTAAAGGCAATCTTCTGGAATTATTATATGTTCATGAAAGAAATCTAAGTCTTTAAATGAACTGTACTTATCAAAAAACTTCAAGTCCACTTTTCCCAAAATAAAGTCTTTTTTTCCAAAAGAAATTAAAAAAAAAAAAATTAGGGCCACTTTATTTTAAAAATTGGAACCAAACTCTCTCTGTCTCTCTATTTTATAACTCTACACAACAAAAAATTTGATTCAGCTTTTGGAAATAAACTAAGGATATGAAAGTTGCTTTTGCTAACTATATATATTAGTAAATACACCTGTCTCTCTGATAAGAAAAGCAGGTGTTGCATATGCTGTGGGAATGACAGTGGAATGGTATTTACCATATTAATAGCATTCTGCTTAATTGTTGGTGTCTGTAATTTTGCACAAACAGGATTTACAATAGGACCAAATATTAAGAAAGTTAGAAAAAGATGTGTAACAGAAAGACAACTTTTAAACCTGCAAGTACAAGACAGTCTTTCCCATTTAAGATGATGCTATCTCGTGCAGCAACATGCATGGATGTCCTGCAACATATTCTGTAAAGTTCTCCTAATTAGTAAAGAAACTGCTAAATTATTGAAATGCAACAGCTTTGAAATCTGCTTCAGAAATTGAACTAGGTAGAAGAGAGTTTACACACAGAGAAGAAAAAGAAGAGTAAGAAAACATGTACCAATGGAATTTCTCCTTTATAAACTCAAGAATACACTTCTGGAATTTCACACACAGGTTTTGCTATGTACGTTCAATGTAAAAGTAAACAGAAGCCTCATGATTAAGCCTCACAGAATTATTAAGTAAACAACATGCTTTGATTCAGAATTGTGACCAATTCTGCCAACTGACACATTTATCAGGTTTATAAAGTTATTCTGAAAGCGTGCCAAAAAGACATCGTTGAAGAATACGACTGTTTCTCTGGAAATTATAGACTTACTGCAAGTTGCAAGAAATGAAGTGTTCCTTGCACCAGCAATGTCCCAGAGCGTGCTTAAAAGTGATAGACACACATTCATCAAAAATTTGCAGCTATGACAAAGAGGACAAGTTCCACATCATATGGAATTGATAATTATAAGTGCTATAGAAATGTCTTAATGAAGCAAAAGGACGACTGTATCTGTACCACCAGCCAAAAGGCTTCTACTTACATAACTAAAACATTCCCTAAAGGCTGGTTGTATAAATGAGTATTCAGCAAGACTGCAAAAGAAACAAATACACGTAACTTGGCCTTTCCTGCCACCACTCCAACACCACCCAACAGAACAAATATATTAGTGAATTTTTTTAAAATGTGATCTAATTATGCTTTTCTTTATTTTTAAGTTATCGTATTTTTCTGCTCATTCTCTGCATGGCTTTTAACTGGGCCTGAGTACAAAAAGAGACCATTTGGTTGCATCCAAAAGCATGTAAGAGGAGACAAAATAGCTCTATTTCTTTCTGTTGTCTCATTAGGCATGCAGCTTCTTGACCTGAAAGGGGGGGAGATCTTAGTTTGCATAAGCTGTCATCTTTCTATGCTCAAATTTTTGTTGAGAAATTGGAAAGTGACATTACAGGCAGATACTAACTTATTATTTCATATAGCCTCTAGCAGTGACCAAAGTGTGCAAATCCAGTAGATTCTACGTGAAACACTTATAAAACTCAGTGGCTTGATCAGTTTCTTGAACTTACTTCTCTGTCTCATTCCATTTATCTCACTTCCTCCAATCGCCCATATCTAATTTATTGCCTACCACCACAAACATTTACTACCAGAAATTGTTACAACACTATTCTCACAGGTTAATTTCTACAAGAACGGGTCCTTAGATAACAATGATAAATTGTAAAGTAATTGTACAGTGCCACAAACTTTATGACTCTTTAAGCAATGTTAGGAATAATCACTAAATCAGTAATCATGTGACTTATCAAAGGCACTGAAAATACAGAAAGCAGGCTGAAGAAAAATGAAAATGGCAATAAAATTATAAAGTAACAAAGATTCTCTTTGCTAATTCAGAGGACTCCGTGGTGATGGTGGCTGGGGAAGTTGTCTAGATTGACTATACTAAATTAACTCCTGTGTATTGCCAACCAGAAACAGTACTGCTCTTTGGACTCCTCTCTTTTCCTATGCTATGCCCAACTAGCTGGCAGTAAAGTAGATTTATAGAATAAAAACAAATCGGTATTATTTCTTCCTGACTCTTGTTTTCTTCTGATTATCTTCTGAGAGCTTTGTAATAGAGCCAAAGGTAATTTATAGCCAAAGTTAAATGAAATGAATAACAGGAAACTGCAAAGTGTAAGATTTCTTTACAGGGTAGCACTCCAAAAGGTAGACAAAACAAACTGGCTTAGGGAGGCAGCTACAGTAAACTACGCTTCATTAAATACATGAAGAGTTTAATTCTGTTCAATAAGCTTTTGTTAAATTTCTGCTTCCTTGAAATCAAATTGGTCATAATAAAGAAAAAGTGAGGTAACTTTAAAGGATTATAGCAGGAAGGCACCTGTCATCCCACAGACATTCAATGCATTCATACTGTATTAAAGAAAGGGCTGAAAAAAGCGACAGAAACTCCAATTTCGCAGCACTACAAAGTATAGTGATCTTGAAGCTGTCCTTCAGTGGGATAGGCAAATGAGGTTAATGACTAACTTTGAACATGCTTCCCCAAAACCCATGCTGTGATCATTGCTCCTGGGACCAGCACTGCAGGAAAACCTTTTCCACCTAATTTTCTGCTATGAATGACTGAAGAAACAGATCAGCCAATACATCCATACAACAGTCCACACAAACTGTACACAAACTCCACTTTTTAATACATGTGTCTTGCAAACATAAGAATTTCCCTCTGTAAAATTATCACTACAGTGCTTCAGCCAATCCTCACCCAAGGTAAGCAGGAAGCTTCCAAGGACATTTACTCCTACATTCAACTCTTCACAGTACCTCCATTTGCTGTCCCACAAATCAAACCTCTTAAATTAACATATACTTTCACTAACCTCACATTCCTTCCCAATGAGCCACAAAAAACATTCACCTATATCTGCATGTCCAACCAGACTTAGAATTAAGTCTGTAGAAAAAAAAAATGCTAAGAATGCTTTTTTTTTTTTTTCCTCTCAAGAGCCACAGTAGGTCAGTCACTTCTAAGTTTAAGCTGGAAGTGACAAAATTTCTGCAGAGCAGGGCCAGACACAGGAACATCACATTGGCAGCTAAGAGGATGGCAGGATTCATGTCCTTCAAGTACTCCCATTTCTAAAGCTGCAGTGGTTTTGGTAGCAGGGGGGTTACAGGGATGGCTTCTGTGAGAAGCTGCTGGAAGCTTCCCCTATGTCTGACAAAGCCAATGCCAGCCAGCTCCAAGATGGACTCGCCGCTGGCCAAGGCTGAACCCATCAGTGACAGCGGTAACACCTCTGGGATAACAGATTTAAGGGAAAAAAGTTGCTGTGCAACTGCAGCCAGGAGAGAGGAGTGAGAACATGTAAGAGAAACAACCCTGCAGACCCCAGGTCAGTGAAGAAGGAGGGGGAGGACGTGCTCCAGGTGCCAGAGCAGAGATTTCCCTGCAGCCCATGAGGAAGACCATGGTGAGGCAGGCTGTCCCCCTGCAGCCCATGGAGGTCCACAGTGGAGCAGATATCCACCTGCAGCCCGTGGAGGACCGCACGCCAGAGCAGGTGGGTGCCCGAAGGAGGCTGTGACCCCATGGGAAGCCCACGCTGGAGCAGGCTCCTGGCAGGACCTGTGGACCCGTAGAGAGAGAAGCCCACGCTGGGGCAGGTTTTCTGGTGGGACTTGTGACCCTGCGGTGGACCCACGCTGGAGCAGTCTGTGCCTGAAGGACTACAGCCCGTGGAAGGGACCCACGCTGGAGCAGTTTGTGGAGGACTGTCTCCTATGGGACAGACCCCACGCTGGAGCAGAGGAAGAGTGAGGAGTCTTGCTCCTGAGGAGGAAGGAGTGGCAGAGACAACATGTGATGAACTGACACCAACCCTCATTCCCTGTCCCCCTGTGCTGCTGGGGGGAGGAGGTAGACAGAACCAGGGGTGGAGTTGAGCCCAGGAAGGAGGGAGGGCTGGGGGGTGTTTTAATGTTTGCTTTTATTTCTCATTATCCCACTCTGATTTGATTGAAAATAAATTAAACTAATTTCCCCAAGTTGAGTCTGTTTTGCCCATGACAGTAATTGATGAGTGATCTCTCCCTGCCCTTATCTCGACCCACAAGCTTTTTGTTGTATTTTCTCTCCCCCATCCAGCTGAGAGGAGTGATAGAGTGGCTTGGTGGGCACCTGGCGTCCAGCCAGAGTCAATCCACCACACCAGTAAAAGGGCTACATTCAGCCCACATGACGAGTGTACATGGTGGTTTGTCCTGAAGCTCTAGATCCCCAGCTGGGAGCCAGAGTCCACTATGGCTCCTCTCTTACCAGTGTGCTTCAATGTTACAAAAGGGTTTAGAAAAAGCAAGAAGAATGACAAAGCTAGGGAATAGCTTCTATTTACAGAACAAGTAAATAATCTACAATTCTTCAGCGTGGAAACAGCAGGACAAAGGGTTAGTTTCACAGGCCTCTTTCATAACACAGGGTTCACAGAGAAAGGCGGGTGGTGAGACGTCCAACTGCAAGTACAAGCAGCAGGTAGTGGGCTCAAAACAAAAGAAAGTAATTCTTTACAAAAATACATAGCTAACCTGTAAACATTTTTACAACAGAGTAGTGTGAATGCTGGAAATATACACAGATTGAAGGGGAAGCTAGACATGTTACCAGAATAGAAGTCCACTGTGCACAGAAATTGCCTCTGAGTCATGAAGTCTCTGGATAACAGACAACTGCAGCCTGGGGGAGAATTAATGGATAGTATAAGCTTATTCTCTTATATATTTACTAACCTGTTTACCTTTGGCCACTGCTCAGACAGGGAACACTGGCCTATACAGACCTCTGAATATGCCTATGCTCATGTTTTACAGAAAAGGAAGTTATGTCCATTTGCAGGTTTTTCTTTTAATTTCTTCCAATATTCCACATTTCCATCATCAAAAACATTATCCTAAATGACAGACTAACATAATGAATAAGAATGGTATTGATTTTTACATTAATAATTGCTTCGTATCAAGTTGTAATTAAAGAGTACCTTGTCCTCATTCAGTACAATTTGGCACAATAACATGGGAAAATTCAGAAAAAGGATAAATATTGGGTTAGTAAATAATGTCTTCTAAACTGCATCACAGTTAGAGACATAACTATCTAGTCATGTTGCCGTTCCTCCAAGGTACACAAAGCAATCTAGTCTTGAATTATCAAAAATATCTGATTTGCCCAATCTGCACACTATGAATTTTTTTAAAAACAATAAATGCAGTGAAGTAATCTAAATATTTAAAACACAACACAATACTATGTTGCTAGCAGTAATAAATCAAGAAATTGCCTTTTGATACTTTGACACAGGCTGCAGTTCAGTCTATGCAACCTGTATCACCAGACATTCTCCAGGACTCCAAAAGAGTATTTTGAAAGAAATACCTTGCAATCTAAGCTTTCTAACATGAACACAGGATGTTTAAACACAAAACTTAGAAGCCTATGAAGTTTTTAATACAAACTCCCTAAACACTCCCTTCAAAGAGTGTTTTTTTAATCCTTCCTCAGGACCACCTTCCATACTTGCCCACAGCAGAGCTCCTTCTCTGCTCTCCCTCCAGGTGCTGTAATGTTGCATTCTCTATTGCCTGTATCACATTCTCAGGAACAGGGATGAGGAATGCTACTGTTCCCATTTGTGTATGGTCTTGTATCTTCTAGCATGCAAAAACAGCTGAGGAGGGCTGAGAACTACCTCCCTCATTCTTGGAGGAATACTCTGAATAGTAGGCCTCCATGGCAAAAAATGAGAGGCAGGACCACCACTTCTTCCAGCCTTCTCCCTTTCGGGAAGAAATAAGGTAACTTGCATACAAGACTGCCTCACATGCCAAAGCAGGCATCCAACCATTGCTAAGTTTTATATAGGATATCATTCTTGGAAGGTCAAGGCACTAAGTTTTTTCCTCTGGTGAGAAAGGAGATCAGGAACAGTAAAGAAATAATTTATTGGTCCTATTTTTACCCAGGCAGGGCAGACACAGTGCCTGTTCTTTTTCAGTTTGATGCAGATAACTAACTACGTACTTCCTACTGCCTATGATAAAAAACAAAACAAACAAAAAAAAAAAACCAAAACAACCAAACACATTACTTAACCACAAAAATACATCAAGTGTTGACATGAAATTGAGGTACAGTTTACAAACAAAATGCGATACACATTACTTCGGCTTCCTTCACTGACATTTAGCTGCCAGTGTATGAAAAGGCCCTAAAAACTAACTGGAGAGACTGTAGGCTAAGAAACATCTGTTTAAAAAAACACTTTATTTATAGCCTATTTAATTTCAGGCAAATGACCCTGGATCAATATTTATAGTATTTTTAACCAACAGTTGTTTAAAAATACATTATTTAATTCATAACCTATTAAAAATAAATCCCATCGACTTGCAAACTCTGCAGTTTTACTACTGCAGCACTAGGCGATTGGTAGCAATGTGAGGAATGCAGGTGTTGAAGAAGAGTGCAGATGGAAATACAGCCCTTCAGAGAGCTTGCCTCAAATCTATTCTGAGCTTTGAAGATAAGGGTATTTCAAACCTCCTCCGAATGGGGGAAGGGGGACAACAAACAATCTTAACTCTTCTCTTTCAACAGGTGTTTGACTAATAGGGGTAGTGGTCTCCTGTGCAAACTTAATATTTGAGCCTGGGTTCAAAGTGTTCTCAGGAATACATGGGCTCCTCTTATACAGAGCGGACTAGGTCTGCTCTGGTAGTTGAGTATACAGAGCCCTGTATTAACTTCTCAGAAGGGCAAACTAGCCCATGCAGAAAATCCTGGTCCTGAGACTCCTGGATAACACTGCACAGGGTGGAAATAAAGCCCTTGTAACCCTTCTGAAGCGCTCCATAGATTCACATTGCTTTAAAACAAATCAAAACACCCCAAACACCCCCAAAACCCTTCTGCCATCCAACTACACTGAAGAGACTTAACTCTGCCAACATGCATGGGAAATAGTACTTTCTCATTTTTTCTTGTCTCCTTAAAAGGACATTTTTCCTCTTAAAGAACACTATCTACATGTCTGTAAGAAGTCACAGAAACCAGAGTCTAAAGAAAGCAAAATGTTATTTTGGATGTTAATGTATTATTCTACTTTGGAATTTAAACAGTTATAAGAAGCACTAAGTTCAGATTTGGTATAAACACATCCAATGCCATTTCATGTAAACATCTTCCTTACAGCCAGTAAGGATCAGCATGCTGTTTTCAAATATATCAAGCTTGTGCACCCTGACCACAAACATCCATTCTTAGCCTAAACTACTGAAGTCCTTCTTTCCACCATAAGCAGAGACTACATTACCACACACTCCTCAAACAGTAAACTCGCCCATCTCAGATACTTCTAATTAAAGGACAAAACTAAGTTGCTGTCTAAATTTAACAGGGAAGGCCAAAGTTGGAGACTGTAATTCTGGTCTCAAGGGCATTCCAGTCACGTCCACCACCTTCAGCCAGAGCCCACAACTCTCGCATCCTCCAGCTAAGTCAGTAACACAACTTCAGAAAGCTCTACCTCCTCTGCCTGCAAGGCACCACTCTGCAGAACTGTTCTCATTAGCTCTTCAAAAGACATGCAATAGAAAACCAAGTCACTAGACCACGTATTTGCAATTTTCCTCAAATATCTGTAAATTCCTAAAAGAATCCCTGCAGAAAGAAGTTGAAAGAAGTGTGCCTTGTTCTAGCCACCACATATGCATACGTAATTCAGAAAACATTGAGTGTCGAGTATTGTGTTTTCCCTTTCTCCCCTTTCTACTCAGTTACAGCAAAAAATTGGTGGAACTTCAGAAAGAAAAAAAGAGAAAAAAAGAAAAAAGTTCTGTCACAAAAAATGCAATTAGTGGCAATCACTGCATCTTATTTCAGATGGTTTGTAACCTACTTGAAAGGCAGTTTTCAAATTTCTCAGGAAGAGTTGTTTGTGGGTGTATGTTAAAACATGCACTTATTCCCCCAATATAACCCATCAGCATGATTTGTGATATACAACTTTTAATTTAAGAGCTGCAGCCTCACTGCCACTGTATCACTTACCACATATCAGAGAAAGAAAGCATTATGTAAAAAAATGAATTTATATCACAGAAATTTCCAATATATGAAATAAAAAGTGTAACTGCAAAACATTTAAGTCTAAAAGGAAAACAAATACACTGGAAAAAGTTTCGGACTGACTGCTTGGGTCAGGCACAGTAGTTGAAACATGGTTGTTAATAGACAAATCAAAGAACAGAAATACAGTATCACTAGAAGGTTTAGAGTTGGATTATCAGTTTTGAACTACATACCATCACATAAAGTCCTCAGTACAATGCCTTTTAAACTGCTTGTTTCCACATTTGAGTTCTTGACTGATCTGCTTGTAGCCCAGACTCAATTTGTTATCAGTCACATTGTTTATTCATTTTATTTCATCTACATTCGAAGAAATGCTCCTCCTCTAAAGAATACAATTTCTCAAGGGAGAGGTGTGTTTCACACACCCTCATCTTGACAAGGTGCCTCAGGTTCTCTGAGGCCACCGATCTTTCGGTCCTACTCACTGGTCAAACTGATGCAACTCCCAGTGTTACCTGAAGCACAGTATCTGAAGTCTGTTACCTCCTATGCTAGTTTAGCATCTACAAATATATCCAGGCATTAGTTGTAAAACCCACAATAAAATCATTAAGCCCCAAAATTTACAGGAAATATTTTATAAAACCAAATAGTCTTTTGGGAAGCTGAAAACACTTCTTCCCCCAACCCCGCCCCCAAACAACTTGAGACACAGTTTAAAAGTGACTGCCAGTCTCATGCACACAAAGAAAAATACAGTTGTTCTGCAGATGTATCAATGATGAGGACTACAGCATTACCAGGAGAATTAAGTATCAAGATGACCAAGTGTTTCTGTTTTCACATAAAAGTATCAGCTCATCCCTCTGACACAGTTGCATATTTTTTTAATACAAGACTATAAAATTTTTTCTTAGAAGCACAAATATATTTAGAGAGACTAAAAAATTGTATTTTTAAGTGTTACATTTATGTTTCAAAATATTTTCTCAAATTCTATATGTTCTAAAACAGAAGGAGCCATTCACAACAATCCAGGTTTTACCCAAATTGCACACAACCATCACACATTTCTAAATGGAAAAGGTAAGAAGCAAGGTAAATTTTCTTAAACTCAGCTGCATGATAATTAAACATTGTGAGTAGTCATGAGAAAAATATAGGAAAGATGGGTTGATTTGTAGTTACTAAAGCTTGAGAGGAGGACAAAGGTTTTTCTTTGAAGTTTGAGGAACACAGATGTCACTTCAGTGTTGACTTCAGTAACTCCTGCTTTGCTAAAAGCAGTCATATGTCTTCCAAATCAGTCTTAGCGTATCTAACCATTTTACTGATAAAAGGTAGGATAACCTGAAATTGTTCAAATTAAATTTGAATGGTCCTCTAAACCCTTAATGATGTCTAATCCCTTCCTTTTTGAGATTGTGGACCTATTTTCCAAAAGGCTGTTGGAAAGACTATCTTCAAATAAGCCTGAGAAGCTTCTTAAGTCTCAAAGAGATTCAGAACAAGAGAGTAACCAGACCCAACTTAAAAACAGGAAGAAACTGTAGTGAATAATTCCACTTAAAGTAAGTATAAAACACACAAAAACTGAAGTCTTGAAAATGAAACAGTACAGTTTATACATGTGACATTTGTGTCATGATTTAGATACCTATTTCACAAAACATTCTCTTGTAAAAACAACTTTACAATTATTAATTAGCATTAACAGAATCTGAATATCTGGTAAAAGTATTAAAAAAGCTTTCCGACTGAAAACCTTCTGAATACTTTTGCTGACGGCAATGTCAAAATAGTCACTGAACCCTCCTAGTTCTAGTCACAAACTATCTTAGCGTTAATTATTAACCACCTTGTTTAGAAACCTTCACATTTCAAAAATAGAGAACTATTAATTTGTAATAGACTTGAATACACGTATGTGCTTGCACATGTAGCATAAGCAATAATCTAAATTATACACGGCTTTAAAGGCAAAATTAAATGTATTTTCTCCACCGGTTAACAGCTCATAAGACTGAAAAGCACACAACTAAATTAATCCAACACATGTATTTTACTACTTACTTAATAATATTACTTGATAGCATCCAAGAAACTCTTATTTTAATGTTCTTGGAGAGGCAATTAAAGGCAGCATTGCTCAAAACAGGAAAACACAAATATCCCCTGTGCATATTTGGGTGCTGAAGTAATAAAACAACCACATCAGAATTTATTACAAGTGACTATGAACTCAACTTCTCTTGAAAAGAGAAAAAAGAAAAAAAAAAGTCAATCTAAATATTGACAGTTGCTATAATAGGCATAGGCTTTGCAATGAAGTTTCCTATACAGGGAATCTTCACTAGGATACTGACATAAATTTCTTTATTGAAAACTTCATCTTACTTAGCAGACAGTAAGAGAATTGTATTATACTACAGATAATGCACACATACCTTAGCTTTTCATGCTAATTATATTACTTAATTCACTTTTTTTTTAAGGATTGTGCTTTTAATAGCTGTATATAATGTCATATATAATAATGCATATATTTATAATTTTAAGTATTTTTGCAGTAGGAAAAGGGGCTAAGCCCTTCTTAACCAGATTTGAAGTGTGCAGCAATCTATCCTATCACTTTTAAAAAATGTGTTTGTACAAATCACTTCAGCTACTTCTGAACTTTCACAAAACAAGTATATGAATTGAGATTTCAAACATTACTGAAATCATCTTACAGGTTAGAAAATGGGATTGTCAGTAGCCAGTTTCTCTAAGGCAAGATTTCTCGTGATGTGAATTTTAGTGTAACTACATTCAACAAATGGTTCAAATGCACCTTACACTTGGTTCAGGGCACATGGAGAGAGGTTGAACATCACTAAGTTCTCTCTGCTGCTGTTTTCCTACAAAAAAGGCAATGTCCTGCTTGCTCAGATCATGTGTAGTCCCAGTGCTATCAGCTGATGACTACTGAAGATGACCGCTATAATGGCTCAATTTTATGTTATTTTTATGAAAAAGTGATGACTTATCATGAAACAAGGATGAATGCTAAGAGCAACAGCACAGTACTTTGCATTTTTCTAATTAACTGTATTTTAACATTAAGAGTGACATAAGCTTAAAGTAAACAGAAAGTTGTAGTTTTTTCATAGTGCCCTAGGGACCAAGGCCTCAACAGACATGACTTTTACTGCAAAAGTAAAGCTGTTGGTTCTTCAGATACTGTGTCTTGTTGCTACTGATTTTCTTTTTTTAATATTTGGCCATCTTATATTCTACAGCATCTTTTACCAAATCTCTAACAGGGATGGGTACAGGCTCAGCTGCCTGTACTGCCTACACTATACGTGCAAATACCATTCTGAACTGTGTTTAGTAAACATGGTAGATTTTAGATTTGCCCCACTCTAGGAAGATAATTGTTAAAACATCAGTCTTAGAACAGATGCTGTAAAACAGTATTCAAAGGACTCAGCATAATTGCATATGGGTTTGCTTCCATGAAGCCTGCCCCACACTCTGTGTTTCTAAAATTTATACCCATGTAGAAAGCTAAGTAATTCCAACTAGTAACGGGAATCTCAAGGGAAGCACATAAACCAGTAACCTCCCAGATGACATACCCTTGGGCTACGAGATCCTTAAATGATTATCAGCAGCTTCACTGAAAGCAACAGTTGATAAAAAGGGAAAGCTAATGTATATTCCACTGCTTTACAAGGGGAATAAATTCTCTGTAAGGTCACGTTACAGTCTTGATTTTAAATCACTCTTGGGAAAAAAAAAAGGCATTCACCATCTGCTTAATATTCTTTAAAATTATTTTAAAAAATATTTAATAGTGCAGGACTTCCTTAACCTCCAAAAAGTATGAGGCGACCCTGAGAAAAATGATCATTTTTCCCCATTTAAAAATATGTTTGTGTAATCTCTTCTGCTTGTTTGCAACTCCCTTAATTATCATTCTCCTATTACAGCTCCCCAGGAACTTTCAACAGGCAAACCTTGCAATGCTAATCAAAAGGGTTAAAACAAGCCTACATTAGAAAACTAAACCAAGAATTGTCTGTTGGTCCACTAGCTGACTCAGGACTAGTTCTGAGCACCACACACAACAGGAGAAAGTAGTGTTGTGGGAACAAACTTGCAAGAAGGGAAGCTTAAAGGTTTCACGGAGCTACTGCACAAGTTAAAACCTCTCATAGTCACCAGTTCAGTTTTTCCCTAAACAGAGAGAACTTTGAAGTGCACTCATGTAAATTAGTTTGAATTTTAATGAACAAAAACTGTTTAGAAATCAATGGGAGTGGCAGGGGAAATCAATGAGGTTTTAAGGTCATGCGAGGCCACTGAACCCAGATAGCCCAACACATGACATGCATCTTCAATCTCCCACTCACCAATCTCAGTTCTTCCCCGGTGGATTCAGCAGATGAACTGGATAAGTTGTCCCTTTTCAAGCTGCTGAACACTGACAGCGTGAACTACATTTGTTTAAGATGTCTTAAGTTCTCTGGGCCTTTTTAAATAGCTATGCATTATTCTGCACACTCAGAAAGTGAAGTGCCAAGTATTAAAACACCATTACATTTTGAGATAAAGGCAACTGAACTTGTCCCTCTGCAAGTTCAGAAGGCAGAACAACAGAGGCGCCCTCATTTTTTTTTCAGGCAAAATGGAAGCAGACAAAAAGTAGAAGATGAAAAGCATGTGCAGCTTCAAATTCCCCCAGTAAATAGGTTTTCCACGTCAGTCAGAAAACTACCATATAATTTCATGAATTTTTTTCAGATTGCACTTTATTCCTCATAATCAGATTTTTCTCTTTTTTCCTCTTTGAATGCCTGTCTGTCTAGCTACCCTTTCTTCTTACACCCACCTAAATAAATTTTGTTCTTCCTTTAGAACTTAAGCAATTTCAATTGTTTTAAGTTTTATTACATTTGCCTTAGGTATTGCTTACCTAAAATACACATATTCAGCTCATAATTCCCTATAAATAACTCTGCAACTTTGCTTTGAGCTTTATCCAAGTTATAACAGTATCTAGCTCCAAAAACAAGCTCATTGGAGTCCTATACGTTAGAGGAGGGAAGTTACAACTGCCCAGCGTCTCTGTTTTTCATACAATAAGTTGAAAGACTCTTTCTTTGCTACCACATGGCCTCACAGGTTTTCGCTTCACTCCTCACATTCCTCTCTGTCACCACTATTTTCACTAGTTCTTCCTTGGATTGAATTTCCATGTTCAGTGATATCAAAGTAATGATGTTATCTTCTATCCATATTTCTTGGTTCTTGGCTTTTTTGGTATTCATTTTTTTTTATCTGCCTATGAACAAATATTCAGAGAAATTCTTCACTTTTGATTCTAGTGTAAGTTTCGTTTTCGTGGTCTTTATAATTTGCAGCACACATTTTCCTCTTTTTCTGATAAAGATAGCAATATCAAGAAACCATAATACAATGTTACCACTGTGCTTCAGCCTTGCCCTTCTCAGATTCAAGTGAACTGAAGTCAGGACTTCTGAATTTGACTTGCCTCCTAAATTCAAATATTGCATGATGTAAACTCAGCTCAGCAGCAAACTTTTACTGTACTTCCTTATGTCTCTACTCACCTCCTCTATACTTTCCATCTCCCTCTAGTCTTCTAATAGGAATTTCAGAGACAAAAACCCCAAAACAAACAAAAAACTCTGATGCCTTTAAAGATGGAGCTTGATCAGAGCTATGAAATAGATTGTGCAGTTTAGAAGGAACAATCTGGGGCATCAAATTCCTTGTTTCTATATAAATAAACTACTTTTTAACAACTAAAATTTACAGCTGTAGAGCATTCAATATTGAGATACAAAATGTCCAACCACAGAAACAGTGAGGAGCTGTCTGACTAGAAATACTTTTTCTACTGTCGTATGCCACAATGAGAATGAGGATCCAGTCTGAAAGGCATCATGGGCAATCCCTGCCCTAAACAAGCTATAATTTAAGGTAAAGGCTCTAAGAATCCATGTGGAGACTGTACATTTAAAACCCAAGAATCCACAATACAAAGAAAAATAATTTATTTTTTCCCTTTTGCCCTACTGGTATTCTTCCTATTCCAGTCAACTTACCCAAAATTAATTAAAACTTCTAAGGGGTACACATTTGTGGGGCTGAGTTGTCCTTCCATTAGAGACCCACTGCAAAATAAAGTGAACATGCAGAGTTCTGTTCTGGATACAAGTTGTACATAGTTGACATCAGGAATCCCCCAGAGAGTACTCAACCCTGCCTCCCCCCCCCCCCCCCCCACACACACAAAAAAAAACCCCAAACAACTACAACCAAAGATACTTATTCTGACCCCTGGCTTAGCCATAGAGATCTTTTGAATCTTTCCACATAGCCATGCTACATACACAGTTTCTAACAAAGAGTTGAGAATTTGACCTAGGAAGGGGCAAACATCCAGAGGATACATCAGATTTCATGCTATGAAAACTATTCTTTCTCCCCTTCTCCTGCCAGATGGGTGTATGTTTATTTGTACACACACAACACATGCATGCACCTCCACTCAACTCTCCAGCCCCCAAGTTTGCTTCTGTTATCTTCAGCAATAAGAGGGAAAACTGTCACTTTATAGTGGAAAGTTGCACTATTTCTTACAAAATGGTATAGATTTTTATTTCAGGACCACCATTTTAACATGGCCATGGGAGCATACACCACCCTCCTATTTAGATAAGGAATGGTTATAAATATCTCAAATACGAGGTTACACAAGGAATTACAAAATACTCTGGGTCCTATGAACATGAATCATGTTGGAATAACATCCCAAACTATTTAAAAATATATTTCCATTTAAAAGTACAGATTATCTACCAGCCTCAGGTATTAAAAGATAAATTTTAAAAAGAAAGATTATCCTACAAAAAAAGGCGTGAGTTGACCATTAATAGAGTGCTATACTTAGTTAAAAAAATACGAGCCTTGCAGATGCATAACCTATCAGTGTTTTGCTCAAAGAAAAAAGAACTAATTCATGAAAATTTCTAACTATGAAACCTTATCAGTGTTACTGTTCTAAACGGCATCTAATGGGACCAAAGTAGGCCTTTTTTTACATGAACTTTTGTTGCCACCATCCCAAAATCTAACCCTGCACTCAGGGAATTCAGTCACTGTTTTGAACTTGCTTTTAAGTCAACTAACTTGCTTTTTCAAGAATTAACTAAAAAACCCAGTACACATGCATTTTTCTTACCAATGGGTATAAATGTGTTAAAAAGAAAAAAGTATCATAAAACATCATTATCTCATTCATATGTCCATAACTATGCAAATATAAACTTATCAGTGGATTTCACATGGGACTGTATGGCATTATGACTGAGCAATACTTCAATGCTCACAGTTTTAAAACTGTGTATTTAAAATTCTGTTGTGACTGACAATGTTCCACCAGAAAAGCTGGCAGAAGACATCACAATTGCCTGTTTTTGCAGGTTACCAAATTTCTTTTCGTACATACTGTGGGATCCATAGGAAAAAAAAACCCCAACAGTATAAATATATAGCAACAACATGACATCCTCAATAGCAAATAGTGCTTTGAAAGAAAATTCATCCTATGGAAACATAACTTTTTAATGATAATTTTAGATGTAAAAATAAATATATATCTCTCTCTCTTCCAAATCCTTCTCTTGCATATAAATGCTTCAGCCAAAAGTTTTGCCCTAGTACAGATGAATGGTTTACGTTAGTTTAACCTTGGAGCCTTTCAGGACTAAAAAAAAAAAAAACCAAACAAAAAACCCAATGTGAGACCACTCCGATGTAACATTTTGCCATAATCCAAGATTAGGACTCACAACTGGAACATAAAATCTTGAATCCCCCAGGAATTTGCTAAAGCCTTCACATTCTTACTTTACCGTAGTGTTCATTATCCTTGTCCTACAGTAGTTACTTTTGTGATCTCTGGACTGTAGACCTAACCCACAGAAAGAAAAAATAATTGTCAACACGGTAGAGAAAAACTAAATCACACAAATCCCTCCCAGTGTAGTCATATTTATAGAGTTTCCAAAAGAAAAAAGAAATTGTTGTTAAAGTAATGCGAGCACTGGACAAGAGCAGCTAATCTCACAAGAAATATCACTGCTATGTTAGCTATGTTTCCCAGTATCCCATGTTCCTGGAGATGCCAAAAAAAATAAATAAATGCAGATTCATTCAAATGTTGCCAAGAAACAACTGCATCTCAAACAGCAGTTTTGAGAGAAAGGAAGCTCAAGTTTACAATGTCACACAACACTACACAAGCACATTTCCTCCACATACCAGGTGTATCTAGCAAAAATACTGATACATTAGAATAGCAGGTGGCCTGCATTAGAGAAAGTTTAACAGACATGTTCCAGTGCCAAAAAAGAAAAATCATCTTCTTACTGCTGATAATAACTGGTTTATATTTGATATTCTGAGGAAATTATAAACCATATTCCATTTTAAAAATCTGTGTATTCAGAAAATTTCTACGTATGTACCACAATACAGAGAAAATTACATATTGACTGAAAATACTGAATAACACAATAATAATAATAATGTAAGTGAAGTACATGTCAAACCGCTCATAGTTCTTGGCTGGTCTTTTGTTTCTGCAAAAAGCTCTGAACAAAAAAGAAAAAGCAAGCTTAATGGTATTTGCAATATGAAAACATTGAAGTATTAAGCAATGTATAAAATGCCTTTTTAGCACAGCATGGACTATTTTATCTTCTCAGAATGGACCCTGACAACGGGCTGCTTCACAGTATAGCAGCATACCTGCTTTTTCCAGACTAAATGCTTTGGCTTACACTAACCACAGGCTTAGGCTGGATGACACCAAATTATTTCAATCAGTTGCAGTCTTATCATAGCTATCCCAGTTTATCTAGTATTTTGCCTTTCTCAAGCAGATGTCTTTATCATCTTCTGCATCTGCTCTTCTGTATCTGCCACTTCTTTCATTTTTCCATTCTTCCACAGGAGAGGAACTGACAAACCTTCCCTTTCCTCTTTTTTCCACATCTACTCTGATGAGTTCTTACATTCCTTTCCATCTCCATTTTTTACTTATTCCCTATCTGTCTATATCCCTCTATATACAAAGGCATAGGAACCATACTCGACCACCACAGTACACTTGCTAATACACTTTTCTCTAGAAATTTTTCCTGCTGTGAATGCAGCTTAGGTCTTCATAAGCACTTTGGGATTCAGAACCAAATCTCTAGTAAGCAACCTCACAAAATTCTTCAAGCAACCACCCTATTGCACACCAAAACTTCCTAATATATTATTTGGGAAAAATAATTTATTTTTTTTAAACCTTCATCTAGTGTAACAAAGAGGGAAATGTGTCCTTCAAATCCTGTGCTATTGGCTGTTGGAAATGAGTAGTGAGCAGCAGGAACAAGGATGGATGAGAATATAGTGTTATGAAGAAACAAAACAAATTAAATTATTTAGCAGCTTAACATTGGACCTGTGACCATGCTAATGAGGAACACCACAAACACACACCTCATGAAGCAGAGTGAGAGAATCCTCTGTTTGCATGAGGAGAGCACAGAGTTGGAGCTTAACAGAGTCTCTAGCTGAAATGTTTATCTACAGAAATTCAGATTTATGCAGAGATTAAAACCATTACTTAAGAACACTCAACCACTGCTTCTCCATGGGAGGCCTGTTATTAAGATGTATGTGGTGGGTCTCTGCTGTGGAAACAGCTGATTACAATAGTCAGGTCAAAGAAGTCAACACCAACACACTACCAAGAGGAATTGAGCACCACTACCTATCTAAGGCTAAACCAACACATGCAGAGGTTAAATGCCAGCTTCTATCCTTCCAGCTTTGTTCAATAAAAATACCCCTTGGGATCTTTAAGGGGAAAATGTTTTCAAAAAAACATTTTCTGTGTGTCTGTTTCCCAAGGGATACGCTAGCAGGGACTCCTCAGTGAGAGCCGTGTTCTGAGAAGAAGTCCAAAGTAGCAGAAGCAGGACCACTCATTCACTGGGTCAAGGAAAAGATTCCCAGTGACTTCAGAAGGCACCAAGGTGGGTTCCCCATGTCCACAGTCATTGTACACACCTGATGGCTTGATCACAGTCTTTTGTTTTCTTTTTTATTTTATCTGTCTGTTTTATAAACTACTTGTCTGAGGTTATTTATAGCTTTGAAAAAAATGTGGTCTTTCAGACATACAGCTAAGGAAGGGAAGAAAAGACACACACAGCCCAGTGAAGTGAAATATGGTTTTGCAGGCCAACTAAGAACACAATCTTGTGTTACCACATCTTCCAAAGAGAGAATTAACTCCAATTTCACATGCACATGCGAACTACTAGGTGAACTACAGCCTAAAATCAAAAGATGTATATGTTTCAATAGTCAGAAGTTTCTCAATAGTCAAGTATACACAATTCAGAGCATTTTATCATTAGCAGGAGGTACAGTACAGGCACTGTTACAGTGGGTGACACTGAAATTATCATGCCTGTTACTTCCAGAAGGAAGTCAAATCATTAAATTTAAAAAAGAAAACCAAAACACTACAACTTTGTCCTTGTAACAAGCCTGAAATTACACTGAAACACCAGGTTTAACTCTAAAATGACAAAAAACCCTAAGCCAAGACGCTCATTCCATGTTTTATTCTACAAAGGTGACAGGGATGCTGTTTGTTCACTCTGAGTTACCGAGAAAGCGAGGTCAAGCCAGGTGTCCCTGACACTGCTTCTTTCCTTTGCCATTTAAACCCATCAGGGAAGGGCTGCTTAGGAGCTAGAGCAGGGTACAATAGTACCAGCTCAAAAAAGATAAATGCTCATTATTGTACCTGTCATGCTTTGTAGATTTTACGTCACAGACATTAATTATGAGATCTATACTTTTCAGGGCACCTTGTTAAGCCAGAAACTTAACATAGTCCATCGTGATTATTATCTGATGATGGAGCAGGTGTTCTGAAGTCATTAGGATGATTTTGATGCTATAAAGAGATCCTCACGCAGAATGTGCATGGAATGCAACCGCAGCCACGAAACAGAGTGAAAGGACTGATGTTTGCAGCCATCAGGGAGAGAACTGGCTTTATGCATACCTGGCACAGACCTGCAACTCTTTTTTGCTTACCATGGCTCATAAGACTACTTGTGTCAGACCAGACACAGTCATAGAGCTACAGGATTTGGCTAGGTAAATGATGAAGCCACTGTTTTGTGGCCAGAGCAATCTTAAACAAGCAGAGCAGCAGATGAAGAAAAAACCCTACCCTTTTATTTCCTGGGAAAGAGTTATCTCTACATTTTCCACATCAAATCTTGGATCTAAATCCCAAGTAATGAAGTATATAGCGCAACAACAGCAATTTACTGAAAGCTGAGATTAATGCAGGCATATAAAAATTTAAAACCAGTGCAAAATATTCTAAGAAACCCTTCACTATTTTGCTGGATTTTGCAGGGTGTTTTTGTTTTCCTTTTTCCCCTTAAAAAAAAAAAAAAAGAAAGAAAGAAAAAAGCAGTAAGGCTTCTCATATTAGCTCTTGGGAAAAGCATTTATGGGATTCAGTGTTTGCAGTCCAGTGTGAAGTTCTGAATAGAGCAATGGTAAGTTGATAAATGTGTGACTAATTCACGGATTATTTCAATAGCATGCACAATATTACACAGACACTGCTCAGATTTCTAGTGCTAGAGATTTGTCCATGTTCTTTCAGTAAATTCCTGCTTTTACAGGGATAGAGATTAATAATTTGGAGCCAATCTGGAATGTAATGGTTTGCAATGTTTAATTTCAAAAGCATTACTAGTTTTTCGTGTGTTTACATATTTATAGGGCTAAAGATCCAACCATATCCATAAATTTAAATTTATGTGTCCCCAAATTTGCAGTACATTACACGTCACCTGTCGCTTCACCACCTTTGTTATTTCTGAAAACTTTGCTTGGTTCTAGACATGTTCAAAGGTTTTCCTTCAAAACCATCAGCTAAACCCCAAGTTTTGCTGTTACAGCTTTTTCTATAAAAATATTTTATATACATACATGTATATGCTTTTATGTTTTTTTATGTACACACAGATACATATATACACACATACCCCCCCCTTCTTAAGGACAAAAAATCCTGGCCTTGTTTTATTACCTTTTTGTCCCAAACCAAAATACCGCTTCCTAAGAACAAACAAAAAAAATGGATTTTTATTTTTTTCAGAATAGTTATGTATGTTGCCCTATTTTCTGTTTGGTGTCAGCTTCAAAACTAATCTGTATCTCTCAAGCTCCACCACAGTCAGGCAACGGCAACAGTGTCTCTTGATGTACCTACAATCAAGACAAGATGCTATGCATAAAAACAGTGGGGTCTGCTGACGTTACCAATTTCATGGACTTTCTGTATCTGCAGACTATCCTTGATTTTTCATTCATCCAAGCTATTCTACATTGCAAGACCACTCTATCATCACAGTTTCTTAATTTCCCATTATTTTCAGCATTTATGAAGAACAGTTTTCAGAACACATCCAATAGCTTCCTCCACAATGAGTCAACCTTTAAAAATATAAACTTCACTGACAGTAAAAATGTAGGGACACAAAAATAGATTTTTAACACAAGCTCATGGGCCACAGATTATACACATTATAAGTTAAGTATGTTATTAATTAAAGGAACAGTTTAAAGTGAATACGTGGGACAGAAATTTCTATCTCCACAAGTTTCAAATTTTCCTTTTAAGCCAGCAAAGCTGTTAGGGCTGGAAATGGAACTTCATCAACCACTGGTTACATGATCCTGGGGACTGTTCAACAAGCTTTACCCAAAGAAATAATATGTAAAGTAAACTATCACCATTATTAAAGGGTAAACAGCAAAGATTGATGAAGCAATTTGCCAAATACCTTAGAAACATACCCCTGACGGGAAAATTTGTGCTGCCAACTGATCTTGTATCCCATGTGTATCCCAGAATGTTTTACAAGTTGCACATAATTTATTGCTCTCTTGCATACAGTCTATCTGAGGGTTTCTAAGCAAGATCAGCCCTAAATGTAAAAGCCAGCATTATTAAGGCAGTCTCCTCATATTGCTCGAGCAACCACTTTTATAGCCTGACAGGACCACATGTGTGAGCTTAACTTTTAGTAATAAAACTAGCATTTAAAAAAAATACAGGAAAAGAAAGATAGGAAACATGGAGGGGGGACAGGACAGACACAGGAGGGAAGATGAGTGTCCTACAATTAATTTTGTAGATGCAAAAACATCGTCCAATTTGTAATCAGCTCTAATTATTCAATGGTTTCTCACCAGCAAAGGGTAGAGTTTCAGGACTCCACTCATACTGCAAAGCCTACTGACTTAGAAAAGGTAATAGTAGTGTCAACAAGAAGCACTAAATTTAACAGTTCAGTGTATTCACCTTCCTGCAGAGAAAAAGAAACTCATCTCATACTTAACATCAGACCTTTTAAGATCTGCAGGCATTCTGAACTGTTTCTTCACTTACTGCCTAAACTTGTAGGGTAGACATGATGTTATAGAGCACAGCACACATGAGACATCTTCTAGATACACAGATATAGAACATGATCACAATTTACAGTTTAGCAGTTAAATGTTAAGACTGATCCTATAAGTCAGACATTTCATTGGGATTGACTCCATAGGCTGTGAACGATCCCACTACTTGTGTAAAGCTGTATGCAAAAGATCAGAGTTTGGTTCTGCCTAAATATGCATGCCCAACAGGGTCTCATTCCTGTTTTATTATAGAGGAGAACAAAGGTTGAATGGAACAGTGCTTGACTACTTCACATGCAGGGGACAACATTCACCCTTCTCTCATGTCAATGCAATATTTTAGCGCTGACAGCACGTCTTTGATGATAAACTGAAAGGCTTTTCAATTTTACATCTCTCTCTTTTTATCTCTCTGGTTTAACAACTCCTCAATTTAAAGCAAGAGAACTCTCCTTTTATGGTATGATACAATGGGTTTATGTAAAGGATGGCTTCAGTGAGAACTTGGCTATAATGGCCTTCAAGTTGCTTACACAAGAAAATCTGATTTTCCATATACTTGTCATGCAATTAGAGTTTTGTGGTCACTGAAAAGCTACATGTTTATCCACACCCCATCATACTAACAGTACACTTTTCTACTTACAAAACAGACCAAACAAGACAACAATATCGGTACAGACTTGTATGTGGAAAAAAGGAGAAAAAAACCAGGTAGAAGTATCTTAAAAGTCAGTGATATTTACATCAAGGCAAACTGGACAATTTGAAAGCAACAACTGGAAATTGGAGTTACACATCACCTTTACCAGAAGTTGCAACTCTCTTATTTATATATATACACTGAGCATTCAAAATTTCTGGCAACTAATTTCAGCTTTAAATTGGGATAACACTATGACAGTCAACCCCAAGCCTGAGCCCAACTGAACTGGGTGTGTTTCTAACTTCACATTGACTACAAAATCAACATCTCAAAAGCCCCAATCAGAACTGTCACAGTTTACTTTCTTGCCACGTAGGTAAGGCCAAAAATGCTTTTTTGCAGAATGAAAATAGATCACTAGCAAAGCCATCAAGTCACAGCTTCAGAACATCCTTTTTATAGGTCTGTCCTCCAGATGGTATGCATATTGAAGTTGATAAGGTATAATGCTGTTTATCCACATTTACATTTGTGAATTTACAAGACTCACACATTATACAATATGTTCATACAACAGAAAAACAGGACTACATTTGCTGCTTTATCTCCACTAGTTGTCTAAACAAGAGGAGGGCTTCATTATTTTACATTCAAAATTATAATACCACTTAAAAAGGTGTCATATGCATCCTAATATTAAGTACGGAATTTTTATTTCGTACTCTTATAGTAGCATCCAAACTGTTAGAAATACACTTACTGTACTTCATAGATTTATCTTGCACACGTGTTTCTAGAAACAAAAGCTGTATCAAATTCTCTTGCAAATTTGATGAATTCTTGAGACAAATACTGAGTCTCTGAAGATAGTAAAAAAAACCTTTAAGCATTACATAGTGTTTATATTTATTACCTGTTGCACAGGAAAATTTTCTAAGTTTTGTACTTTAGATTTGTTCTTAATAAAGCATAAAGGATCAGCTGTAAAACAGATTTCCAGAAATCTCCCAGTCAATGGGCCTCAGGTTACAGTTCACTGTAGGCTTTATTCAAACAAGAGAAAAAAAGGGGGGCTGGGAGGAAGAGAAATAATGGTGAAACAAGGAATTCAAGAAGCTGAATTGACTGACCATGTCCGACTAGAATACAGCTATTTTCTTAAGTTCCTATTTATCAAGTGGAATAAGATGATCAAAAATGCAGCCCATCAACAGCAATACTTACTATCTATCTATTGATACTGAAATGTGAATTATCAAAGTCTAAAATTTTAAATATAATAAACCCTACTGTATATTTTCACAAGCTCCTTGAAAACCAAGATCTTAAAGCCATGTTCCACAGATCTGCACTTTTTGTTTCTTCAGTAGACTGTTGTTTCAACAGATTAGCATTCACTTACAGAGCAACAGAAATGAAATGTGTAGATTTTACCCAAAATAATGCCAGACAACTGTGTGTTTTGGTTTTGGGGTTTTTTTGTTTTTTTTTTTATAAAGAGACAATTATCAATTTTTAGAAGAACGATATAAAAATCAGAATTTCACAGTATGAAAATAGAAAAGGGATGTTACAAAAAAAACCAAAAACAAATCCCCTGGGTGCTGCAGTACATAAATATTGGGTGCATGGTTTCCAAGAGAATCTGTAAACCTGTATTAGGCTCCTGGAAAGAAAAATGGGATTTAAACAACAACAAAAAACTACACCAACCCAACAGTTCAAATCAGTACATGTACCATGGAAAGACTTAAAGCAGACTCAAGAAAATAAAACACTATGGCAGAGGAAGATGTGCTTTTTGGGAGGCGGAGGGGGGCGATTTGGAAGAAGTCCCTCTTCTTTCAAAGGCCTCAGTGCCCCGCTCAAAGCTGATCTAGTCAGATCCGTAAGTCAAAGTCTCCTTCTGAAGGTCCTAAGGCACTCATTTCTTTTAAAAACAAACAGAAAGGAAAAGAAACAGGCAATTCTGCTACTCCAATTCTTAAGCAACAGCCTCGTGACTTAACAAACACCAGGACTATTTAAGCCTTGGTTCAATTCCACTCAGAGATGTGTTCAAATTCATCAAATGACACACTCCTGGAGGGATCCTTAAATGCCATGCTACAGCTTTTCTCCAGGAATGTCAGACACGAGGTTTGAAACCCCTCAGAAAAAGGAAAAATCCTGCGCCTTTCCCATCATGAGCTAAGCTTGAGGAAAGAACAGCAGATTTCTTTACTGCAAGCAAGAGGCACTGCCACTCTGCTTTGTGGGGAGCATAGTTATGGAAATGTGCATAAAGTACAGGCTGATTCCCAATTAAAGCCCAGCTGGGAAGTTTAGCAGAAGAATGTCATCTGCATTTGGAGACAGCTCACATGATGACAAAGCACCACCTCAGCTTGCCAGGAAGGGAGTATTTCTGGAGGTACACAAGAGCCAAGCCTTTTAGGTAGTCAGCAACTACTAATAGGAAGAGTATCAAGAGATGTTAGCTCTTTCCAAGGTTAGATTGTATCTCAGCAGGCAAACGCAGGACACTCATTTTATGATGGTGAAGGTGATACTTGAAAATGACTGTAAGTACCTAGTCCTGAATCACAGGAGAAAAACCCTGGGAAACCTACAGATTGAAGTAGACTTCCAAACCAAGGTCAAATGCCTCAAATACAACAAAACCTCACCTTTCCTCATGTCCATTCTGTGCACTGTATGCACTTTAAGACAGACAAAGCAAATGCCTCCATCAATTACTTCAAATTTGAATTATGTCAGTTCAAAAATATTCTTCTGTTTCATTACAATTTTAATAAATTAATAACCTTAGCCCTGAACTTGAGCAGTAACTGAGGATACTATTACAAATATAAAATTGGCAATAGAATCTACTTTAGTTGAGTCTAACTTACTAATACCCAAACTCAGTCTCACATTCCCTGCCTCATCAGTTTAAAAACAGTACTTCAATTTTCCTGTCCAAAAGCTTCAAAATCCTATTTTTATACCATTTTTCTGTATGCTGTTAAAAAACCCAAGCACACCAGGAAAGCCCACCCACACCACAAAAAACAAAACTAATCACTATTTGCTGGGAATGCAGGAGAGGTTGACTCTAAACAGACAAAACTGAAAGGAGTTATGAAAGCAAAGGATGCAACAGCTCCACAGTTCTGACCTTTAGAAGGACCCAGCTTTTCAGCAAACATGAATTCTTTTGTATTGGAGGTAAAATGGCAAATATTTCCTGTTATTAAGGAAGGTTTTGTATTACCTTCTCCTCCCTCAAATGTAAGACTTCTGATAACTAACCACAATGACAATAAAAAGACTGTTAAGACTATCCTGAAGCTGTACTAAAAAGCAGATCGCATTGCTGCTGTTGGAAAGAACAATAAAATTGCACATATGGTCATCACAAAAATTGCATTAAGCTTTTTTGATGGTGCAATTTCAGGGCTCTGACAGCTAAGAATTATTCCTCTCCTAATTTCAGGTAAAAAACAACCACCATGGAACATAAAAACTAATGACCTGCTGCTTTAAAGGTGAAGAGATCTGAAAATAAAGGCTGAACTTTAACCCTTTGGTGCCACCACAACCACAGCTCCCACAAACATCCCAGGCTTACAAATATAGCCTTCCTATCAGCTTAGGTTGGAAAGAGCCACTGGAATTTTTAACAAGGCTTTGAATCACAGCAAGGTTTTGTGTTTGGAGCTTTTCACTGATGATTCCACAACTGCAGAGTTTTGTTCCTTTATTCTCTATATACCATGTTTTCAGCTTCAGTGGTAATAGAAGATGCCATCTGCTTCATTACCATTCAAAGCAAGAGGTGGCCTTTAAGTAACCAAACACACTTTGTGTGGTTCAGAGCAATGACTGATGTTACATGCAGACAGACCATAAAAAAGGACAGATAAGATGCAAAACCAACAGGGCTCTCCAGTTTAACAGGCAATCTGATACTCTGCACAGGTATTCAGGTTCAAATGACTATTTTGTAGCCTCAATTTGTGATGTATTTGACTATGCTGGTATAATGCACGTGTTTCTATTTCAAAACACCTTATTCTAACAAACCTTTACATTTTAAACATCACTACTCACTGGGTCAGAAGAAATAGATCTGAACCTACAAGTTTCTCAATGCTTTGACCCTGATCTAGCAAAGCACCTGAGCAGCAGCTGCATTTTTAGCACGGAGTCCCTCTGAAAAGCTTTCTGGTCAGGATCGAAGTGCTCACTGTATCTAACACAAGAGAATCACCTCCTATCTAGTAAGTCATGAATGTGATTCTCACCTAAAACATTAACTAGCTCCGTGATACTGTGTATGGCTAACTGGGGAGCAAGTTTAATATCAAATCACAGGAAACAGAGATCAATAAGACCTTTGAGAAGTCACCTAGGTCATCCTTCTGCCCTCAACAATAACTACAAAATCACACAGGAGAGAAAATAACTCATATAATGGGCTACCAAAAACAACTGTAAAAGGTTAGAAATGTAAAACCAGTACAAAAAGTAATTAATCTGGTATGAGGAGGCAGGAGAAAGAAAAACTAAAGAAAAAAGGAAAATAGCAAAATGGGTCCTGGTTTGTAGGGTGAGACTTCACAGAAGACATATTTTAGTCTAACATCAATAAAAAGGCAGCTTTAACTCAAAAATTTGCAGATTAGTTATTTGTAACTCCAGATAATTGCACATGGCATGCCCTGTGAATCAAGAGATAATTAAACACATTAAGTGACAACAATTGAGTTCTAAGAATACTCTTGATCCCCTTGAGGCCCAGTTTTCTCTGTTTTAATCCCACTCACTTATTTCCACTTAAGTAATAGCTTTGCTTGCCTCTGGCTGAGCAAAGTTCAGGATTATGCCACTAATTAACTAGTGGCACTGGGATTTCTAGGCCTACACAAAGTAATGAAGAGCTGAGTTGAGAAAGTGCCCTAGAAAGTCTATTATGCCACTGATTTTTACTTCTTTGGAACAGGAATTACTTTCTTGGCTCATCTTAAGGCAAGAGATGATCACATAACTTTTCTCACTCATAAAACTTTCCTGAGTTCCACACACATAAGTGAGGCAAGAATACGAGTTACCAACTCCTTCATAAACAAGATATAGCAAGTGACAGGTGAAAGTTGACCTGAAAGTAAAGTATCAATAGTATAGATATGGCAAATTCATTCTTCCTGTGTGTCATATCATCACTTCTCTGCCCCCCTGCCTTTTTTTTCCCCCTGTTCAATAAACCCCTAGTGACATTTTACCCCCCAAAATTAGTAAGGAATAAAGAATTGGCTGTAAAATTAAGAAAAAAAAACCCTACAGTACCACAAAACTTCAGAGTTTTGCCTGTGCAAGAATAAATACAAGCACTACCTAACTCTTGAGATTTGTTTTACTACATATTTTCAAAGATTAAATAAACACTGGTTAATGCAAGAACATGACCTTGGAGAGAACCTCCCTATATTATGAAAGCATCTGCAAGGTAATCTTAATTCTCACCTGAATTCCTACTTGTATGGACTAATTCAGAGAACTTACACGCATCCTCAAAAAAAATTCGAAGCCAAATCCTTTATGGACATCTCCACTGACTGCAAATTTAGACTTCTGTGATCTAAACTGAAGAATGCACCAATTCCACCTTTGCAGAATGATACAACCAAAAACAGCCTAAGTGAAAGGGAACTGGCTATCACATACAATTCATCTTTTCCGAGTAGAAAAAAGCAAGCTTCCCAAACACTTAAAGCTTATCTTGAATTGTAATTGAATATGTAAAACGCATAAAAGCGCTGTAATTCAAAATATAATCTTGTCACTTGTAATGACACATACTGTTATTATAATGTTCAGCTTGCTGTGATTTTATTTGGACCTAATTAAACAGCCCAGAAATTGAAAAACACTTCAATGGCAAGTCTCACACCTTTCATTGCAATGCATCTTTGGGAAACTAAGTGAAAATTTTGAAACCTACCCTTTTTAGTAATCAGCAAGTGATTATTCTTCTTCCTGTAGGCATTCTTCTTTTTCAGCAAGTATTAAAGTTTTTTTCTGCTTAATCTGAAGACAGTAAGAAACTGGTTTAAACAAAAGCTACTTAAAACCTTTTGGTATAAAAGCCAGAGTGGAGTACTGTGTGCATTATGGCATAAGTACTGAAAACCTTTTTAATAGCTAAAAAAGCTATAGCTCTTGTAGTGTATTTGAAGTGTTTCAAATTGTCCAACTTCAGATTACTTGCAGTCTTCAAAGCTCTGATGATCAGAAGTGATACAGTCAGTGGAAAATTAAACTCCACATGTACATGTATTTTGTACTGCACACTACAGTTTCCCTAAAACAGTTCACCATTTCACATAAAAGAAAGATAACAGATTTATTATGCTCTCTGTAGCTAAATTGCTTCATAACTACTGCATTTGTGCCTTCTATATTACTCAGCACAACAGTACTTTTTAATAAGTGACATTTAAGTATTCTGCATCCACCTTATGGGGTTGGAGATCAGTCAAACAGTCAAATTGACTCAGAAATTGCTTTGATAAATGAAATAACAGACCTATGAGGAGCTACTATTTTTTGAATATTTTCATGTCACCTAGGTGTGGTTTTGTTGTGTTGTTTTTTTTTTAAAAACACAAAATCATTTATTCCAAGAATATTATTCCTAGAGTATGTTGATCCATTATGATCAACTGACACTGAATAGCCAGAAGGAGTTCTGGATAAGTTCTGGACATCCTAGTAAGCCATTATCAACTGAATTTCTCTTGATAGACATTTTGAAAAGAAGAAACATAGTCATGAGAGCTTGACCTAAGTGTTATTTTTAGAAGTAAAGCTGAATGAGGCAATTCAGCTTAGCAAGAACATTGACTTCAAAACCTGTTGTTTATCCTAAAGTATATTTCTACTGGAAAAAAGAGGAAAAATACTTTTTTTGTCTTTAATCCCCCAAACTTCTTTATTTAAACTCAAGTTTACAAAGCATTATCTCTGAGTTTCTGAACTGCATACTTGGAAACGTGTAGTTCGCTGGGTAGCTCACAGACAAGAGGGAAACACCCCTTCCTGACCATAAAAGGTCTGAGTACATGTTCTCAAGCGGAAAATGTGTGGGATCTTATTTACAAATGTATAAATACATGCCATTCCTTTGCGCTCACAGGCACAGTTGAAAGCAAGCCAGAAAAGGAAATACTAGCAACTTGATCTGAGATTTCTACTACATTTCACTTAGCATGGTACCACTTCAGCCTATATTTTCATAAAAGTCTAATTATTTTAGTGAATAAAGCCACATAATATTCTCCAAATAAAGAAAAATACAAATCTATTTATAAACATTTTTCAGTTTGTGTACTGAACATCAATTTCTCTTCTTTCCTCTCCCAATACCTTCAGCCCCTCCTAAGACAGAGACAGGAGACTAGGGAAAAAGGCCCAGGTGATCAGTATTGGATCCAGCAGCAATCAAGAAACACATCTCACAGCAAGCACCTTTTCCCTCTGAAAGGGATTCCCGCAGACAAGAACTGCTGGCAAGCAGCGTGCCACTGACACCATCCTCAGGGACACCAGTCCCTGCTGTTAATGCTGCCCATGAAGAACCAGGCTTATCACTACAGGCCTTACTTAACAGGGTCATTGAATACTACTGAAGACAAAGAAAAAAATTTCAGCAGAGCATGCTTTAGGCTCTTTGTGGCTGCAGAATTCATTCCTCCTCCCAACATCCATTAAAGATGGAAAAAAAGAAAAACAAAACAAGACAACTAATAGTTCAATTGCTAGGCTATTTTTAAACATAGAAGGCAATCTTAAAAATTATTTCTTGTAAGTCATCTCAAACAAAAAATGCTTACCAAATCACTTCCCAGGGTAAATTTAAAGCTGACTTTCAATTCTACAGTTTAAACATAATAGTGCTATGTCATCAACATTAATTCTAGAACTGCAGAATTTAAAAATACTACCAGAAAACAAGTAGCTGCTACTACCTAGTGTTTATCTTGTCACCCCTACCTGATGAGGTTAATGAGGATTATCAACTAAGTAGGTGTTATTTGTTGTGTGCATAATAACTAGAACTTCAGAGGACAGAAGGCATCAGAGGTACACAAGTTCTCCCTTTAATATACTTCACTTAAAAAAAAAAAAAAAATTTTGGCTGCAGTCAAAAAACACATTCCTAAATGCAGAATGGCATGCAAATGCTGACTCAAGAGAAACTAGAAAGATACAGTCAGGTGAAGTATCTGGTACTCTGAAGGATATGTTTTTCTTCATTTAAAAATAATCAAGAAACCTAGAAAATATTCTGTTTAAAAAGGAGCGGGTAGGGGAAATCAGTCACTATCATACAAAAGATAGACAAAAATATGGGGTTACCTGTGAAACTCACTAGTAAACTTTCTTACAAATAAAATTCAAGTCAGAAAGAAGGCAAGGAAAGGGATAGGAGACCGGCAACTCCTTTTCAAGATCTAAATATCATTGGCTACACTGAAGAACCTGCTTACTTCTAGGGCAGCTTTCCCTTCAGCAGGGGAGCTAAAATAACAGGCAAGGACAATTCACTGTCATTATGATGCTCAAACATCTCTAGATCTAATGGAAAACAAACTTTCCTACACATACACGTCCTTCCCTCGCATGAATGGCAAATGGACCACAGTTTTCACAGCCTCCACGCTGCCTCAGAAAGCTGTGATGTGCCAATGACAGTATGGAAAAGGGCCCTTCATATAAATTCAGTAACTAGACCTGTTCCTTTTGCAGGCTGGTAAGGTAGAAGAAAAAGACTCTGCTCCTCTTAGGCAGAGGCCTAATGGAGGAGTAGATTCTGGTCCTGACAGTGTACAAACCAAAAAAAAAAAAAAAAAAGCCTATGGGAAGAAAACCAAGGCCAAAACAAACAGAACACCACTTGACACCACAACCTAATGCTCAGGGGAGAACACTTAAGAAAGTTTACTTCCCATTTTTACAGTCATCACCTGAATGACAACATCTTTTACCCATATTAACAATGATATACTTGAAGTGGAACATGGAAATGGCTTGCTCCTGTGAAATTTATGGCTTCATCTCACTGCAGTTCTCATCACTCCCAGATCAGAGCACAACACAAAGCAATTTCTCAGTGTCTTTCCCACGTGCAGAGCTGCTGTCTGTTCTACTGGGACAGGATTACACTGCTAAGAGAAAAACCTGAATATTAAGAACCTGCAGCAAAATCACAGAGAACCAGAGAAAACACTATCACTGTATAAATCCATGGTGTGCTCCTATCTTGAACATTGCTTGCCAATACTTTTTGATACTTGGAATACCAGAAGATATATATTTATATGCATTCTTATTCATATCTCCTATATCTACACACATACCTATGTGTATATTTACTATAGACATACATACAAACACTATACAGGAGAATGTGGCAGATCCAAAGCATGGAGCAGCTCTCAGGTGAGGCTCCACAATAGCAGCTCAAATCTAAAAATCATAGGCAAAACCAAAGAAGAAGATGATATTGAATAAAAAGGTCCAATAGTATGTGTGAAGCAACAAAAAGAAGATATTTGTTACACGGTTAAACTTTCTCACCACTAGAAACTGTAGACAGCAAAAGTTTACAAGGTTTCAAAAACTATTGGGCTACCAAACCCCAAAATCCTGCCTGCACCCTAAAAAAAAAAAAATCTGACTACTAAAATGCTAGAAGGCAGGAGAATAGATCAGGGAATCATCATTATGCTCCTTAATGGGTACTGTCAGGCACAACACATTGAGCTAACTAGACCTCTCCTTTGGCCTGGAATGGCTGCTATTACCTTCTAGATATTTCTCGGGGAGTTGCCTTGGCACACGGGCTACATTACTAGTGCTTTCGTTTAATCTACAGTATTGTAGATCACAGCATTATACTTAACCTTATCTCTTTCTTTTGGCCTCATTACCATTGATGATATTCAAAATGCACATATTATTCCATATCTTTAATTACCTCTCCTTGCCTACCTTTAATAAAATTGTTTCATCTCAAATACAAAGCACCTTTTTTTTTTTTTAGTACAATCAAGAATATTTTTCTTGAATTCTCCTCAGCCTCATATTTAATAAACTAATTAACCTTAAGTTTTACATCTTTAAAAATTTCCAGATTTAGAAAGTAATTTGGTAATTCTTAACTGATTTTTTCTTGGTAGATAGGAGTCATGTCTGAGTGAACTTTGTAATTGTTCTGCCTATAACTCTGTTCTGTTTCCCTTCTCTTTCTTAAAGATTTTAGCTGTGCTTTCAAACCCCAGCACCACAACTGCTACAGCTTCTCTTCCTATGGTTTCCACAAGTTAAAAATTGAACAAAATAAATGGAAATTTAGTCACATCTTTCATGTAAACATCCCAAGCAATACTAAAATATATCCAAAGTTGTGTAAGGCTGGGCAGAATGGAAAGTACATTCTTACAGATCCAAATGGGGGATAAACAACTGAAAAAGTAGTTAATTAGTGGCTGCTCTAAACCAAAGGCATTGTTGTAGAGCAAGAAAATTAAGTGTTTAGGAAGGAATTTATGGGGACCAAGAGCAATCCTCCGATTTGAATTTGGTCAAAGCAGTGTGTTATTCCTGCAGCAAGTGGTAGGTGGTCTCGGTCACTATCTCAACCTTCCAGCACGAGTACAGGGAGAGGAAATAAAAAACAGAACAAAACAAACAGCCAAAGAACCACAAACAATTACAGGAGCTCTATCATATCACATTCAGTACCAATACAGATGGAAGAGTACCACACTGTCTCCAAATACTCTTCATCTAACACTTTATATTTCTTTGTAATCCTACTCAAGTAGTGGCTAAACCTAATCTCAAGTAAATTACAAGAACAGAATGGGATAAATAGCTAGACCTTGTGCTTTCAATTGCTCATGCTTTATTACTACTTGAATGATGCCATGATATTAAGAAATATAACTTAAGTGTTACTCTGGTAGACTGTCACTAAGTAAAGTCCCTGGCAATGCTTTTGCATCAAGGAAGCAATAAAAAGGTCTTCATGATCCTGGGAGATTTCTGCAGGTACTTCAAGAAAGTTGTTAACACTGTCTAAAGCCTAATATATAGCTACAGCTTGAACAGTTATAAAACAATTTTTGGAGGTGGCATTATCATCATTAGGTAACCCTCTGCAGTTAGATTAAGATGTTAAAATTTTAAAGTCAGGTCTTTAAGTAAATCATGTGTTTATAAGAAAGCTATAGAAAAAAACCAGAATCATACCAAGCCTGAGACATTAACAACATACAAATATTTTTTCACTGTAAGAAAGATGGTGAGGTATCTGAAGCTATTTAGAGAGTTATTTTCTGGACACAATCTCTTTGAATGTAATATTCTTATTTGAACTGGTATTTGTAAATAGACATTTGAAGTAGTAAGGAAAAAAAATGTACCCAGAACCAATGTACTGGGTACTCTTTTTATAAAGGAAGAAAATTCAGGAAAGCTGAGTTACATACAGAAGACTTCAGTTCTGGAAGGGAAGGAAATTCCAGAGGAGCAAGAATTTTAAGACAGCAGCACCCATCTTAAAAGCAAAACACAATTTAATAATTGTCAGAGAACGAAAGCAGATTCTTCGAGTTGGATCTTGTTTGCTTAAAGACATTCTTAAATTTTGTACAATATTATTACTTTTACCTTACTTCTGTCACTTCTATTTCAAGACAGTATGCAGGAGACAGCGTCTTAGTAGCATCTCTTCCTACACTGCAGAGAAAGTACCTATTTACATTACCGAGGGGAAAACCATCAATACCTTTCATGGAAAAGATCTGGAGAAAAATTATTTGCCAAACATGGCAAACATTTGATTGGACTCCTTTTTTTTTTTTTTTTTTTAAGACCATGTTCTAGTTTTGATCTGATCTTTGTAATTCTTTTTTAACAAGCTTTCCTATGGAGTTTCTCTACTCTTTGCTACAAAGGGTAGCAGTAACATAAACATTTGAGCAAATGATCCCAATATGTTTACAGTGTGTTCTTTGTAATCAAGTGGTCTTAAACAAAAGGACTGATTTGGTTTTGGTTGGTTCATTGGGGTTTGGTTTGGTTTTTTTCAGTTTTCAAGAGCTGAATCACAGACCACTCCAGCTACATGCAAGATCATTCCCTCTAGCCCTTCTCTAACTGACAGAAAGCAGATGCTAGCTGAGCACTCAAAGCCTCATGTTGACCTTTGTAACTTTTATTTCTGCAAAAGGTGACTCCAGGGTCTCCTGGGCTGTTCACAGACAGAGATATTACCAAAGCTCCTCTTCCTCCTGCTTTCCCCATCATACATAAATACACTTCTAACCATTTCTGACCAAAATCTTTTTGGCAGGTGCAACCTGATGACCTTTCTACTCAAAAATCAACACTGTAACCACTGTCTGGATCACACCCTCTTCCCCTAGGGCTTGGTTTATTTAAAAAAAACCAAAAGCCCCACACGCAAAAAACCCTCAAAAACACAGAATTCATTAAAGCTAAAGCCACTGTTTTTCCAACAGCCGCGAAATGGTTCCCCTTGAATTTCTTTTACTTCATTTTCCTTCTCCCATCATCCTACCACAGGAATGCACTTGTTTTCCACTATTCCCTCTTTAACCAAACCACCCACTGACTTTTATAGTCACTTGGTACATCACAACCAGTAGATAGCTTTCAATCACAAATTAAGTCAGGCTGAAATTGGCCCTCCTTTTGAGAGATCATAATTTAAAACTTTCTAATAGATACTCTCATTACTTTTGAAAAAGCCACTTTTAAGATACAATGCAGGGAGTTAGACCAACTGGCTGCCTATGTATCTAGAAACTCTAATGTACTGTGCCTATCAGGATACCAGTGCAACAGAGATTCAATGCTCACTTTGACAAAACAACTACTGTTAAAATTTTCAGTAAATAATTAGTTGGGTTTACCTTCTTATGAGCTTCTCTGTGCCCTACAAATAGCAATTGTTTATTTCAACGAAGACTGCCTCCCCATGGTTTATAAATATAAGCACTCTTAACTGTAAACACAACTCTTGAAAGAGGGCATAACATTATGTTCCTCCTATTTTGGATTTTTTTAAGTACACACAGAAAAAAATTTACTGCTTAGCAGTATCATGTATAACACAAGCTCTAAGCTGAGCTCCTCAACCCATATGAATAATTAAAATTTAAGGGAAAGACAGACAGACAGACAGACATCTTGGTGGCAACCTTGTTTCTCCTCAGAAACATTTCAGGCATTACGAAATCATTCTTTCCAAAAGTGCCAGCAATAACAACAACAACAAAATAAAAAAAATGGTTGCACTGAATCTATCTTGGCTCCAAGGTGCCATTGTGCAGTTTGCTTTAAGGATCAAGTTCCTAGTGGCAACATAAGCATGTGCCAGAAAAGAAAATATATTGAGAATTTTCAGAGACACATATGATTTTTCCATTGCCATTAAGTTTCACTTTTTAAATACTTTGATCTTGATTTTTAAAAGTATTATTTGCTCTCGTTTGAAGTAATGAAAATTATTGTTACAAAGCTGTCGCTTAAAACCACACTTACTAGCCACACAAAAGACAAGCAATTCAAAAGGCTGCGTCTGAAATTTTGATTTTAACGTACAAGAAGAAAACAGAGAAAAATAGAGACTGTTTATGTTGAGAATCCAATACTGATAAAAAGCCTAAGAATCTGCTACTTTTATCTGTACTTCATCAGACATATAAATGCTTACATGACATTGAAGAATGTTTTAGCATGAAAAACTATCACAGATACTTTTTTTTTCTTTCTTATAGATGGCTTTCAACACTGTTTTCCTTTTCACATTTCTGTCTTTACCTCTCAATGAATACCACATCTCTAAGTTATAATACATCCAACATTGTTCAACTACTCCATGAACAATGGAAAAGACCATTTCTCCGTTAGCATAAAGGCAGAAGCATTTTTTTTTTGGTTACAGTTCTTCTCAAATTATTTTAAAATTCTTATCAACAGCACAGATTTCCATATCTGCCCATCAATATTTTACTGTAAATGGGGTGGAAGTCCTACCTACAGCTTGGATCCCTTAGCTTAGGAAAGGCACTGAATGAAAGAGAACTATAAAAGAAAATAATGCTTGAAATATGAAAGTATGATTAGCTTTTATCTTACAAGTACTACTTTCCATAAATAAACTTTATTACACTTGAACCATTATTAACTTCATTTTTTTTCAGATAAGAAAGCAATTCACATGCAGTAAATGATTTTTATATCTAGACAGGCACAACCACAATAGCAAACATGAATACAATTGCTAAACTTCATTTCACATTTTATGGACACAAAAGTCTGAAAAAGAAGTCATCTTGCTACATGTTTCCTTTTTCCAAGCTTTGAATTAATAACAATAGCTTAATCTTGCAAATGTGCATCATGTCATTTTTTCTTAGTAACTAGATCCAATCACTTCTCAACTTCAGTGGAATTCCTTATACACATTGAAAACTTTTGGGGTACCTTAGTGAACAACTCCTCAATATATCTTTGTATCTTTTACACCTATCCAAAGTACTGTCAGTGGGGAAGTTTAAGGACTAGAGCTAGTCAGCTAGTAACACACTATTTATAAGGAAGTATTCATACTTAAGGGAGCAGTAAATACAATAAATCACTAGTACATAGAATAGCATGCATTATAGTAAGCAGCAAGTTTAGAACTGCCTTTATATTAAGGATTTAACTAAAGCAGGAGCAGGAGTTAACTAAATGCAGTCTATTACCACAAATATTAAGTACTTTACAAAATGTCCTTTAGGGAAGACTTCAAGCTTCAAAGCAATTACTGTCCTGCAAAACAACGATGGAAAAGAGTGAATATAACTGAAAAAACAGCTACTTGTGACCAAAAACTAGCATCATTATATTGTAGCTGCCCTGAAGTCTTAAGCCAGCCAAGGGGATACAGTAGAGGCAACTGAAGAAAAAAAAAAAAAAAAGGGGGGGGGGGGGGGCGCCCACACCTTTTAAAAAAAC